>NC_086109.1:15224769-15541175 GCF_963921235.1 Mobula hypostoma | reverse complement strand
GCCTGACAACAGAGACAATGAAATGAAATTAGAAATGGAGAAGTGACCGGAATTTAAGGAGTACAGAAAATCTTCTTTATCGTCACACATGAATCAGCTTGCATTCAGACAAAGAGCTCAGTCCAAAGCATAAATCTTTTTATCTCCCTGCAGACATGGACTATTCTACTGAGTAATACTATCGTTTTTGTAGTTGAGATTTCCAGCCACTGCCTATTCCTTTCTCTGCTTTCAACGCACGCATTCTCTAAATTTTTTCTCTGCCACAAATCATGTTGGTCAAATGAGCAATTGGACGCATCAGTAGGGCCAAATACGGACACGGCTTATGGAGAGCTGACGCGGAATAAGAAGGAAAATCATATTTCCCTTGGAACAGAGATCTATTTTCCTTCACACGGAAGTCAATAATCAGTGAGCATGGCATTGTGAGGTGAACAAAGTTACCAGAGACACTGAAGCTAATGGATATAGAAGTGTTTCATTCAACAAAAATGAGCAACAGGGCATCATATTGAGGCACACTTCTAACAAGAAGCCTCTCAACCCAATATTACATGACATTTTTATATGCTAAAGGTCAAAGGTAACAGTAGGATAATTCTATAGTTACAAAGTATCCACAATGTTTCCTTTAAATTACAGATAGTTGTCACACACCACCTTTTATGCACCCACACTCCAGACACCCAAAATGAATGTTAATCTTCACTGATGCTTGGCCGCACATGCAGGTGTCTGAGGTCTAATTGTTCTGAGCTGCTTTTTTAGATCCAATCTGCAATCCACCTTCAAACCTGAAGATTGGTTGCTTGTGAAATTAATATTTGCAATATACCCTAACTGCAGAACGTGGCCTAACGCATGGAAAATAATGATGGAAATGGATCCAACAACATCTTCTGTAAAGGATTTAGATTGATGTGACAGGGGAAAAAAACATCCTGTCAGACATGTGGCAGACTGCGGAAGGATGTAGCTAACTCGATTATGATCTGGAAAAAGCCAGCACAGAATAATTGCACCAAATGTCTTCCTTCTTTGCTGTAATTCTATGCACAGAAATTAAATTTGCTTCCTAATGCAACTGATCCATCCATTTCTCTTAACGGACTTGCTTTAAGTTAATTCACTTCAACCTTTATGAAGTTTTTATATTAAGTACAGTACTTTTCTAACTTATTGTTCTATCTCAGCATTTTAATGAATCATCAAAAATGGATAACGCATAGACACACATCCATTTTATGACTTAAAGGAATTTGCATCAAGATCCAATATTAATTTGTTAAATGTCACATGTATCTTGATTCAGGCTATAAATTTCAGGAAAGCTCTATTTTCTTTCAGGAATTCATTGAGGTAATTGGTTAATAAGAATCAGGATTAGTATCACCGGCATAATATGTTGTGAAATTTGTTAACTTTGCAGTAGCAGTACAATGCAATACATAATAAATTATTAAAAAGTATGTATTAAAAAGTTACATTAAAATTAGTGCAAAAAAAAAGTAGTGAGGTAGTGTTTATGGGTTCAATGCCCATTTAGAAATCGGATGGCAGAAGGGAAGAAGCTGTTCCTGAATCACTATGCTTTCAGGCTCCTGTATCTCCTTCCTGATGATAACAATGAGAAGAGGGCATGTCCTGGGTAGTGGGAGTCCTTGAGGATGGAAGCCACTTTCCTGAGGCACCATTTGTTGAAAGCGTTTTGGATACTATGGAGGATAGTGCATTAGTTACATTGTGTTGTGAACTTTGTCAGTGTTTCCCAATTCCTAAAGCTTTCCCAGTTACTGCAGCTGGGAAATACAGGAATCAACTCTCTTGTTAGTCATAGACAGGTTGAGTGCATGGGAATAAAAATTTGGCAAATAGAGTTTAATGTGGAAAAGCAGGAAGCTGTGCAGATTAGTAAAAGGAATCTAAAGGCAGTCTGTTATCAAACTGGAAAAGAATACAGATAAGCAAAACAGAGGGTTCTGAGGTACAAAGGGACTTGCGGGACCTTGTACAGAATTCTGTAAAGGTTGACTTGCAGGTTGAGTAGTGGTAAGGAAGGCAAATGAAATGTTAACATTCATTCTGAGGGGACTAAAATATAACAGCAAGGATGTAATGATGAGGTTCTGTATTGTCACTGGTCAGACTGCACCTGGAATATTGTGAGCAATTCTGGGTTGCTTACCTAAGAAAGAACATGCCGGTATTGGAGAGGGTGTAGAGGAGGCTGATTCCAGGAATGTAAGGGTTAACATATAATGGGCATTTGATCTCTGAGCTTGTACTGGCTGTAGAATGTGGGAGGATATCATTGAAACTTATTGAATATTCAAAGGTCAAGGTAGAGTGGACATGGAGAGGATGTTTCCAATAGCGACGGAGTCTAAGACTAGAGGGCACAGCATCAGAATACAATGACATCGCTTTAGAACAGGGATGAGGAGCAATTTTTTTAGCTAAAGCGCGGTAAATCTGTGGAATTCATTGCCATAGATGACAGTGAAGGCCAAGTTATTGGGTATATTTAAAGTGGAGGCTTATAGGTTCTTGATTAGTAATGGCATCAAAGGTTCCAGGCAGAAGGCAGAAGAATGTAGCACTGAGAGGGAAAATAAATCAGTCATGATTGAATGGCAAAGCAAAGGCAATGGGCTGAATATCCTAGTTCTGCCCCTGTATCTTGTAGTCTTCGGAGAGGTCTTATGGTCATTTGAGAGGTCAACCTCAACTTTTTTTTTAAAAAGGTATCAAGCCCATTGCGTGCAAACTCGTGCATGTTTTGGCCCAATTCATCCATACCAACCTAGGTGCCCATATAAGCTAGTCCCATTTGTCTGTGTTTGGCCCATATTCTTCAACCTCTCCTATCCACGTACCCGTTCAAGTGCCTTTTAAATGTTGTTATTTCACTTGCCTGGACTACTTGCTCTGGTAGCTTTTTCCATATGCACACCACCCTCTGCATGACGAAGGCATCCCTCAGATCTCTTTTAAATCCTTCCCTTCTCACTTTCAACCTATACCCTCTAGTCTTGGATTCCCTCTCCCCACAACAGTAGACCGCATATATTCCCCTTAATCTATCCTCAAGATTTTGTACACCTCTGTTATGACTGTGAGTGAAGTCACTGTGGTGATATAGAAGTTTTTATTCGGTAAAGAAGCAGGCATCAAACTCATTTTTTTTAGATCACATTTTTATATGCTAAGGATCAAAGGTAACAGCAGGGCAATTCTGTAGTTACAATGCATTCATAAGGCTCCCTTTTGAGTTAACCCTCATTTTCAAAGACTTGGATTTTCACACCAACACTCCAGACACCCTAGATTGAATATTAATCATAATTGTCTCTAAGCTGCATTCATGCATATGCAGACATCTTCGGTCAATGGGGGGGCGGGGTGGTCCTGGTTTGAAACCAACCCCAGTCCGCAGCTCCAGGAAGACCACTGTTCTGAGCTGCATTTTAAATTCAATCTGCAATCCATATTCAGATCTGAAGACTGGTTGTTGAAATTAATATTTTCTCTGTTCATAACTCCAGAATATGTGCTAACACCCCATAGTGTCTAAGGAAAAAAAGGTCCTAGCTTGCCCATCCTGCCCCTATAATTAAGGTCATCAAGTCCTGACAATACTCTCATATATGTATTATGTATTTTGAGATAAAATACAGTAACAGGTCCTCAGGCCTGGTGAGCCCACACTGTCTTATTACAGGTGAGTAAGTCAATTGGTTACATGGATGTATGTCTTGGGTATGTGGGAGGAAACTGGAGCACCTGGAGAAAACACCACAGTGAAAGGGAGAACATACAAATATCTTACAGACAGCAGTGAGAATTGAACCCAAATCAATGGTGTTGTAACAACGTTATACTAACTGCTACACTACTAGGCTGCCTGGTGTCCCCTGATCATCTGGAGAGATCATTTATTTGCAGGTAAGCAGGGAAACAAATGGTTAAGCAAGAGGTAACAGTAGCTAGGGTAGATAAATATAAAGTCTCCCTAATAACCTCATTCTTTACCTGGGCACTAACTCTGAACCAGTAAAAAGCTAGTATGTTGAGTCAGGATGTCTACAATTAACCTTTGTTGCTGCACAAACATTTCAGCCTGTAGCCTTGGCATCTCTCCAAGTTGGTATAATTGGCTTGAATACTATCCCCATAAAGTTTTCCATTTAATTGTGACATATCTATGACATCCTCCCTCTCAGGACCCACTGAGCTACAGAGAGAACCAGAGACAGATTGCCTGCATTTGTCATTTAACATTATATAAACACGCTCCTGCTCTGTGAAGCCAGAAGGACATCCCACTGACATCGCAGCCGGTTCAAATGCTAAGCCACTGTATATTTGTTCTGATCCCCTTCCTATAGCGAGGCAGTGGGTTTCAGCTCGTGTGGTGACTGAGATCCCAGTGCAAAATATACCCACCATTCTCCCTACTAACTCTGAGCTCACTGACATCTATTCAGTCCCTGTCTCTCCTTCTAAAGTTATTATTCTTGTTTGCAATCCACCCCCAGTCTTCCCTGTTTCTACTTGCATTATCACTTTCAATGCTGCAGCTTATCTGCACTCCTGGCCTCGTGCATGTCCTTGATTTCAACAGCTCCTCCATTTTCTCCAGCTGCCTGTGTAACATCTCCCCAGATCTCTGAATCTCCTAGCACTGAAATACTCCCAACCCAGTCGTGCCCTTCAAGGGCCCACCTAACCAGTCTCATTTACCCGCATTTGTCCCTTATCTCCTATAAACCTTTCTTGTCCATTTACCTGTCAAAAAAGGAGATAGAAAAAATGATCAGCCATGACTGAATGGCGGAGCAGACTCAATGGGCCAGATGGCCTAATTCTGCTCCTATGTCTTTCGGTCTTATGGTAATTGTACCCACCTCTACCACTTCCTTTGACAGCTTGCTTCACCTCCCCAGCATGCTCTGTGTCAAAACATTGACCCCTCAGCCCTCCTTTAAATCTTTCTCCTCTCATCCTCTTTAAACCACTCCCCTTTCAACCTAGTGCAATGCCTGCTAGTTTTTGATGTGGCCTAGTTTTAGAGCATTATTGAGGGAGATAATTTCACAGAGCTGTGAAACAATAGACAATAGGTGCAGAAGTAGACCATTCAGCCCTTCGAGCCTGCACCGCCATTCTGAGATCATGGCTGATCATCTACTATCAATACCCGGTTCCTGCCTTGTCCCCATAACCCTTGATTCCCCTATCCATAAGATACCTATCTAGCTCCTTCTTGAAAGCATCCAGAGAATTGGCCTCCACTGCCTTCTGAGGCAGCGCGTTCCACAACTCCACAACTCTCTGGGAGAAGAAGTTCCTCCTCAGCTCTATCCTAAATGACCTACCCCTTATTCTTAAACCATGCCCTCTGGTACTGGACTCTCCCAGCATCTGGAACGTATTTCCTGCCTCTATCTTGTCCAATCCCTTAATAATCTTATATGTCTCAATCAGATCCCCCCTCAATCTCCTTAATTCCAGTGTGTACAAGCCCAGTCTCTCTAATCTCTCTGCGTAAGACAGTCCGGACAAACAACTAAGGGAAATGGGGGAATGAACATAAGAGTGTGAAGCAAGAATCATGGGCAGGGTTTTAGGTTTAGGTTCTTTTAATATTAGTGAATATATACAATATACAACGTGAAATTCATGCTCTTCACATACATCCATGAAACAAAGGATCCCATAGAATGAATGATAGAACTTCAAAGCCCCTACCCCACCCTTAGCAGAAGCAGCAGCCAAAAGTATCAACCCCCCCCACACTCACACCAGCAAAAGCACCAACACCCCCCCCAATGTCAGCAGCAGCAACCCCCACCCCCGTGCCAGCAAAAGCACCAACCCCCACCCCTGCCCCAAAGAGACCTCGATCCAGAGTCCATCAAAACTACAGTCCTGATCTGGAGGTGAAGCTACATTAAAGTGCGGTTTTGTGATTGTACTTTGTAGAGCGTAGCTGTGGGGGCAGCACAGTAGCATAGCGGTTTCGTATAACGCTTTACAGTGCGAGTGACCGGGGTTCAATTCCCGCCCCGTGACCATGTGGGCTTCCTCCGGGTGCTCCAGTCTCCTCCCACATTCCAAAATGGTGAGGGTGGGGGTTAGTGAGTTGTGGGCATGCTACGTTGGCCCCGGAAGCGTGGCAACACTTGCGGGCTGCCCCCCAGCGCACCTTCAGACTACGCTCATTGTTATTGCAATGCGGAGCATTTCACCGACGTACATGTGACAAATAAAGTGAATCTTCAAGATCCTTATCTTTTACTTTGGGGTGAAGCAGGATTATATGAAATAGGAGTAAATATGCAGCAAATTGTTTACATGGGCACAGTGTCTGCATCAGGCAGAGTTAGGGGGCAAAAGTGGAGGAATAATGAGGAGTGAAATAAGGAGATGGAAAGATAAGAATGTGGAAGAGATCAGGAAGAGAGGTAGACGATAGCGTAAGTGCAACTCTATGGCAGAGGTAGCTGGAGAAAGAAGAAAGAAAAACAAATAGAGACAGACTAGCATTCAAGAGCCACGGTAGCATAGTGGTTAGTGCCACGAAATTAAAGCTCGCAGCGTCAGTGTTCAGAGTTGAATCTCACCGCCCTCTGTAAGGTGTCCATGCGTCCTCGCCATGGAGTGAGTGGGTTTTCTCCAGGTGCTCCGGTTTCCTCCCACAATCCAAAGACATATGGGTAGGTTAGCAGGTCATTGTAAATTGTCCAGTGATTAGGTTAAGGTTAAATCAGGGTCGCCGGGGTTGCCAGAGCAGCATGGCTCGAAGGGCCAGAATGGCCACGCTCTATCGCTAAATAAATAAATAAACAGGGAGGCGGTGCCCTAATTTCTGTAGGTTAGGGAGCTGGAAGTTCTCTTTTGGGGGAATGTATCTCTCTCGTCATAGCAAGGTTGTACTTAGCTGATGTTGAATTGCATTGGCGAGGATTTGAATGGCTGAATTATTAGCCTGGTGTGTATTTCAACAGACTGTCAAGGCTGCCTGAGATGAAAGGGATCGAGTTCAGTAAAATGATTCACCCACCAAGGAATACAGATGATGAAGAATAATTATTTAGAATATTTGACCATTTTCACTTCAGTCAATTTTATATTACATCGTGGAGGGCTGTTCCCTTTCAACTCACTGGCACTGACTTTATTTTTGATTGCAGGAGCAAGTAATCAGCACAAACATCAATTTATCCTTCTATTCAACCAGCTATATGAAATGCTCATCTTTGTTTTCAAATGACAGATGTAGAAAAAACCTAGAACAAAACATTCTTCCAGCAAGATTTCAATTTGGATCCTGCCACTGCTTTGCTGAAGGCTCAGGACTTAGTGTATGACAGACAATGTATAATATCTTCAATAACAAGGACAGAAAATGCTGGTTTTACTCAGATTAGGCAGCATCTGTGAGAGAGAAGAACGGTTACTACAAATGAAACACCCATCTGAAATGTTACTTCTGCTTCTCTCTCTACAGATGTTATCTGCCTGCCTCTGAGTCAGCAGATATTTAAATTTGAGTTGGTGATGTTGTGGTAACACAAGTTACTCTTTATTAATCTGCATAGCAACATAGTAATCTTCAAAAGAGCAGCATTCCAAAGCTTTGGACTTGGGCACGCTTAAGATATTTGCAGATAATAGAAGAATGAGCTGCTGGGTTTTTACTGTGGTCTTCTCTGAGGATCGTCAGCTCGTCGTGGTGAAGAGGCTTGTGAGTTTTGGAGACCACGAGAGCGAAGCAGTCTGGAGGTTAGCCATCCGATGCTTGGCTCCTCGGAGGGTTACCCTTGGCGGTAAGGTCAAGGGGGAGGATCCAGACAAAGAGGGATTCAACCAGAAACTCAACGGTGGAACTGGTGGAAGACTATGTCACTTCACAACAGCAGTGAAGGCAGAGGAAGGCTGCAGCAGAGAAGGGTCCCCAGTCACCTTGCATGCTGCAGGATTCAGAGGAAGAATTCTGCAAAAATCAAAAACTGTTGCAAGTTGTGGCAGTAGGTGCTGTTAACTTTTCACATATTGACTGGGCTCCCATACTGTCAAAAGACTAGATGAGATAGTTTGTCAAATGTGTTTAGGAAAGTTTCCTTCATCAGTACCTAGAAGTCCCAAGAAGAGGGAGGGTGAAACCAGATCTCCTATTAGGGAATGGGGCAGGGCCGGTGACAAAAGTTTGTGTAGGGGAACACTTTGCATCTAGTGATCATAATGCCATTAGTTTCAAAGGAGATATGGACCAAGATAGGTCTGGTCTTCAAGTCGAAATTATAAATTGGGGAAAGACCAATTTTGATATAGGTAGGTAGTTTATTGATCCCAAAGGAAATTAGTGTCACAGCAGCATTACAAGTGCACAAACATGCAAATATTAGAAAAGAAGTATGAAAGAATATAAAATAATTTAGCTCAAACAGTCTAACAGCGGGGGAGGGTGGGGTCATCTCTTGCCCGGCTATAGGTTGACTCGTTACAGAGCATAATGGCCAAGGGTAAGAATGACTTCATGTAGCGCTCTTTGGAGCAGTGCAGTTGTCTTGATCTATTACTAAAAGTGCTCCTTTGTTCAGCCAAGGTGGCATGCAGGGGGTGAGAAACATTGTCCAGAATGCCAGGAATTTCCATTGGATCCTTTGATCTACCACAGCCTTCAGTGTGTCCAGTGTGACACCTACAACAGAGCCAGCCTTTCTAATCAGTTTATTGAGCCTGATGGGATCACCCGTGTTGATGCCATTGCCTCAGCACTCTACTGCATAAAAGATTGTACTGGTGACATCAGACTGGTAGAATATGCAAAGGAGAGGCCTGCATACTCAAAGGACCTCAGTCTCCTCAGGAAGTAAAGGCAACTTTGGCCCTTCTTGTACCCAGCCTCTGTATTGGTGCTCCATTCAAGTCTGTCATCCAAGTGCACCCCCAGGTACTCACGGGTCCTCACCACATCCACGTCCTCACCATCAGTAGTGACCGGGAGCAGTGCAGGCTTAGTCTTCCTAAAGTCCATCACCATCTCCTTTGTCTTACTGATATTGAGCTGCAGATGATTCAGCCTGTACCATTTGACAAAGTCCTCCACCAGTGCCCTGTATTCATCCTCCCATCCTCCCTTTATGCACCCAACTATTGCTGGGTCATCAGAGAATTTCTAAAGATGACATGACTCAGTGTTGTATCTAAAATCTGAGGTATACAGGGTAAACAGGAGGGGAGCCAATACTGTCCCCTGTGGGGCCCCAGTGCTGCTTATTGTCATGTCTGACACACAGCTCTGAAGCTGCACAAATTGTGGTCTGCCAGGCAGGTAGTCCATTATCCAGGATACAATGGAAGTGCCAATTGACACTGAATGGAGCTTTTCCCCTAGCAATGAGGGCTGAATGATATTGAAGGCACTTGAGAAATCAAAGACGTGATCCTCACAGTGCTGCCCTGCTTACCTAAATGGGAGTAGGCTCTGTTCAGCAGGTAGATGACAGCATCATTGACTCCAATGTGCTCCTTGTAGGCAAACTGCAGGGGATTGAGGGATGATCTGACTAGAGATCGGAGATGAGCCAGGACCAGCCTCTCTAGAGTCTTAATGATGTGTGAGGTTAAGGCCACTGGACTGTAGTCATTCAAGAGTTTGATTGGTCCTCCTTGAGTACTGGGACCATATATGATGTTTTCTACACTGTCAGGACCATTTCCGGGCTAAGACTTGGATTGAAAATGCACTGGAGAATTCCACACCACTGCTCAGCACACTCCTTCAGGACCTTGGGGTTCACGCCATCTGGGAGAAAGCCTCTGACTATCCACATGATCAATGTCTCTCATCATCTTATACATCTCCTCTATCAGGTCACCTCTCCTACGTTGCTCCAAGGAGAAAAGGCCAAGTTCACTCAATCTATTCTCATAAGGCATGCTCGCCAATTCAGGCAACATCCTTGTAAATCTCCTCTGCACCCTTTCTTTAGTTTCCACCTCCTTCCTGTAGTGAGGTGACCAGAACTGTGCATAGTACTCCAAGTGAGGTCTGACGAGGGTCCTATGTAGCTGCAACATTACCTCTTGGATCTTAAACTCAATCCCACGCTTGATGAAGGCCAATGCACCATATGCCTACTTAACTACAGAGGCAACATGCGCAGCAGCTTTGAGTGTGCTATGGACTCGGACACCAAGATTCCTCTGATCCTCCACACTGCCAAGAGTCTTAACCATTAATACTATATTCTGCCATCATATTTGACCTACCAAATGAACCTCCTCACACTTATCTGGGTTGAACTCCATCTACCACTTCTCTGCCCAGTTTTGCATCCTATCGATGTCCCGCTGTAACCTCTGAAGCCCTCCACACTATCCACAGCACCCCCAATCTTTGTGTCATCAGCAAATTTACTAACCCATCCTTCCACTTCCTCATCCAGGTCATTTATAAAAATCCTGAAGAGTAGGGGTCCCTGAACCCATCCCTGAGGCTCACCACTAGTCACCAACCTCCATACAGAATATGACCTGTCTACAACCACTCTTTGCCTTCTGTGTGCAAGCCAGTTCTGGATCCACAGAGCAATGCTCCCTTGGATCCCATGCCTCCTTACTTTCTCAATAAGCCTTGCACAGGGTATCTTATCAAATGCCTTGCTGAAATCCATATACACTACATCTACTGCTCTACCTTCATCAACGTGTTTAGTCACATCCTCAAAATATTCAATCAGGCTCATAAGGCATGGTCTGCCTTTGACAAAGCCATGCTGACTGGTCCTAATCATGTTATGCCTCTCCAAATGTTTTTAAATCCTGCCTCTCAGGATCTTCTCCATCAACTTACCAACCACTGAAGTAAGACTCACTGGTCTATAATTTCCTGGGCTATCTCTACTCCCTTTCTTGAAGAAGTGAACAACATCTGCAACCCCCCAATCCTCCGGAACCTCTCCCGTCCCCATTGATGATGCAAAGATCATTGCCAGAGGCTCAGCAATCTCCTCCCTCACCTCCCACAGTAGACTGGGTTATATCTCGTCCGGTCCTGGTGACTTGGTGGAAGGTGGTGGAAGGAGGGGGCTGAGAGAGTTGAAGATTGGGGCAATAGCAGTTGGTATGTGGAGGTGTGGATGGTATGTGCAGGACTTCTGCTTCTGATTGGTACTGCGCAAGCACTGCCGGACGGCTGTTATAACGCGCAGTTGGTGTGAACGGCGTGGGAGTTAAATTGATAAGTAAGCTTTTTTGACTAGATCCCCTAAATTGATTTGATTGAGTCTATCTTTAAAAATATTAATGTCAGAAATACTGTGCAGATCTGGCGGCAGAAGATTCCACTGTCATGTTGATCTTGGGTAGAGGGAGTACCGGTAGCAAATCTTATTGAACGGAGGAGTTTCCAATATGTGATGTCCAGTTTGCTGTCGAGTTGAACTGCCCCTGTGACGAATTTGGATGTTTGATGGAGCGATTTTGTGAACTTCTTTAAAAATGAAAATTAACCGTAGTTTAATACGTCGGCTTTACATAGAAACATAGAAAATAGGTGCAGGAGTAGGCCATTCGGCCCGTCAAGCCTGCACCGCCATTTATCATGATCATGGCTGATCATCCAACTCAGAACCCTGCACCAGCCTTCCCTCTATACCCCGTGATCCCCGTAGCCACAAGGGCCATATCTAACTCCCTCTTAAATATAGCCAATAAACTGGCCTCAACTGTTTCCTGTGGCAGAGAATTCCACAGATTCACCACTCTCTGTGTGAAGAAGTTTTTCGTAACCTCAGTCCTAAAAGGCTTCCCCTTTATCCTCAAACTGTGACCCCTCGTTATGGACTTCCCCAACATCAGGAACAATCTTCCTGCATCTAGCCTGTCCAATCCCTTTAGGATTTTATACGTTTCAATCAGATCCCCCCTCAATCTTCTAAACTCCAACGAGTACAAGCCTAGTTCATCCAGTCTTTCTTCATATGAAAGTCCTGCCAAACCAGGAATCAATCTGGTGAACCTTCTTTGTACTCTTTGGCAAGGATGTCTTTCCTCAGATTAGGGGACCAAAACTGCACACAATACTCCAGGTGTGGTCTCACCTGGAGTATTGTGTGCAGTTTTGGTCCCCTAATCTGATCAAGTGGTTCCCATTGAAGGTTAGAGAGCATGTTGGTGACACTGGATTTCCTGCTGTAATCGTTTAACACAAAGTGAGCAGCATAGTGTTGGATTTTTTTTCGATGGACTTCTTATTGCTAGCTTGATGGGGATCCCATATGGCCGCGCAATACTCAAGCTTTGGACAGAAGAGTGTCTTATACATGCCATGTTCTTGACGGATTTACTACATGAGTGGAGGTTTCTTCTCAGTATACCCAGCATTTTAGTTGCTTTGGCTGTAATCCGATTGATGTGGGATGCCCAGTTAAGATCCCTGTTAATTTCAACACCAATATATGGGTGGTGGGTATCTGTTTCAGGAATCTCTCCATTCATGTCATATGTCGTGTTGATTGGTTTAACTTTGTGACTGACATGCATAGCAT
Source organism: Mobula hypostoma (assembly GCF_963921235.1). Taxonomy (NCBI): domain Eukaryota; kingdom Metazoa; phylum Chordata; class Chondrichthyes; order Myliobatiformes; family Myliobatidae; genus Mobula; species Mobula hypostoma. The sequence goes on along the minus strand of NC_086109.1, from coordinate 15,528,612 downwards.
AACATTTAGATGAGCTGAAGGACATTTGCCATTGAGACTCCCATTGACATAATGAATCAATATCGCTTTGCAGCAGCTGAGTATCTTGGTCATTTCTTATCTCACGGTAGATTATGCAGTCATCTGCAAAAAGTCTGACTTTGGACCTGACTATATTTGGCAAGTTGTTGATGTAAATGAGAAAAAGTAAGGGTCCCAACATGGTCCCCTGGGGCATTCCGGATGTTACTGGAGATTCAGGGGACTCTGCCCCCTCAAGAAGCACATGTTGCTGTCTGTTGGTAAGGAACATGTTTAATCAGTGTAGAAGGCTGTTGTTAATGCCCACATGTTCACGCTTACGTAGCAATCTCTGATGGGGGACCGTGTCAAATGCCTTACTGAAGTCGAGTATGACCAAGTCAGCAAGCAGGGGATGTAGACTGTGGTAGCCTTTGTTATTCATCCACACGTTGAATTGGAGGTGGGAGGAGGGGAGGTGTTGGTGCTGAAGGAACATTGGCTGCTTCTGCACCTGGACTGGTATGCTGAGGGAACTGTGAAAAAGAAGGCAATTGGCAAACCTATTGAAGAATTGGTTTAACTCATTCTCCCATACATGGCTGCATTCTGAGGCTCAATGGTTCAGCTGATTGAAGCCAGTGATGTTCTTCATGTCTCTCCACACCACCTGTGTGCTACTCTGCCCAAGCTTGTTCTCCATCTCTCTCCTGTGTCCCTATTTAGCCACCTTGATCCTCTCCTCTAGCTCCCTCTGCACGTTTCAAGGGATCAGAAAGGATTTGGCAAGTGTGGATTGGAACAGACTGTTTTCTGGCAAAGATGTACTTGGTAAGTGGGAGGCCTTTAAAAGTGAAATTTTGAGAGTACAAAACATGTATGTGCTTGTCAGAATAAAAGGTAAAGATAACAGGTTTAGGTAGCTTTGGTTTTCAAGGGATATTGAAGTCCTGGTTAAGAGAGGTAAAAGGAGGTGCAAAGCAGGAATGAACAGGTAAGAATGAACAAGGTGCTTATGGAGTATAAGAAATGCAAGAAAACACGAGAAAGAAATCAGTAGGGCTAAAATACGGCATGAGGTTGCCGTGGCAGACAAAGCGAAGGAGAATCCTAAGAGATTCTACAGATATGTTAAGAGCAAAAAAATTGCAAGGGAGAAATTAGGTTCTCTGGAAGATCAAACTGGTAATCTATGCACGGAGTGCAAAGAGCTGCAGGAGATCTTAAATGCAGTTTTGCCTCTATTTACTCAGGAGACAAATACAGAGTCTATAGTAATGAGGCAAAATGACATCAACATCATGGACTCTACAGATTACAGAGGAGGAGGTATTTGCTTTCTTGGGACAAATTAGGGTGGATAAATCCACAGGACCTGACAAAGTGTTTCTTCAGACCCTATAGGAGGCAAATGCAGAAATTGCAGGGCCCTGGCAGAGATAGTTAAATCATCCTTGGCGACAACTGAAGTACCGGAGGATTAGAGGATAGCTAATCCGGTGTTTAAGAAAAGCTCCAAAAATAAATCAGGAAATTATAGGCTGATGAGCCTGATTTCATTGATGGAAAAGTTATTGGAAAGTTATGCTAAGGGATCAGATATATGAATATTTGGTTAGACCGAGATTGATTATGAATAAACAGTATGGCTTCATGTCTAACTAATTTATAGTCTTTCGAGAAAGTTACCAGGGAAGGCAGTGCAGATTTTCTGCATAGCTTTTAGCAAGGCATTTGACAAGGTCTCGCATGGGAGGTTGGTCAGGAAGGTTTAGTTGATTAGCATTCAAGATGAGGTAGTAAATTTGATTAGACATTGACTTTGTGGGAGAAGCTGAAGCGGGTAGTAGATCGTTACCTCCCTAAATGGATCCCTGTTACTAGTGGAGTGCCACAGGGATCGACGCTGGGTCTGTATGTCAATGATCTGGATGATAATATAGTTAACTGGATCAGCAAACTTGCAGACAACACCAAGATCGCGGGTGCAGTGGACAGCAAGGAAAACTATCAGAGATTGCAGCAGAATCTGAACCGGCAGGAAAAACGGGCTGAAAATGACAGATAGAATTTAATGCAGACAAGTGTGAGACGTTGCATTTCAGTAGGACCAATGAGGGTAGGTCTTGCACAGTAAACAGTAGGGCACTGAGGAGTACAGTAGAACAAAGGGATCTGGGAATATAGGTCCGTAATTCATTGACAGTGGCGGCACAAGTAGATGGGGCCATAAAGAAAGCTTTTGGCACTTTGGCCTTCATAAATCAAAGTACTGAGTACAGGAGATGGGATGTCATGTTAAGTTTGTAAAAGACATTAGTAAGGCCTGATTTGGACTATTGTGGGCAATTTTGGTCACCTACCTACAGGGAAGAAAATAAGGTTTAAAGAGTACAGAGAAAATCTAAAGGGATGTTGCCTGGACTGGAGGACCTGAATTATAAGCAAAGATTAAATAGGTTGGGATTTTATTCCTGGGAACATAGAAGGTTGAGGGGAGATTTGATAGAGGAATATAAAATTGAGGGGTATAGATAGGGTAAATGCAGGCAGGCTTTTTCCACTGAGGTTGGGTGGGACTACAACTAGAGGTCATTGGTTAAGGGTGAAAGGTGAAATGTTTAAGGAGAACATGAGGGGTAACTTCTTCACTCTGAGTCGTGAGAGTGGAATGAGCTGCCAGTGCAAGTGGTGCATGTGAGCTCTATTTCAACTTTGAAGAGAAGTTTGGATAAGTACATGGATGTCAAGGGTATGGAGGGCTATGGTCCTGGTGCAGTTTAAATGGTTCAGCAGGGACTAGATGGGCCAAAGGACCTGTTTCTGTACTGTACTTTCCTATGATACTATGGGTCTAAGCTATGCCGCTGAACCCTGACCCTGATCTGTCAAGGACCGTGCATCTGCCTCCCACGTTAGTGCAGTCACAGGAGTCATACTCAACTCCAGTGATGGTACTACTAGTGCTTGTAATATGGAAGAAAGCGTGAGCTCCAGGAAGTCACCAATAGAGATGCTAGATGGGCAGAAAAATGACAAAAATACGGTAAAATTTTGGAGAAGTTAACTAAGGCACAGGAATGAACACAAAGCAAATGGTTGGATGCCTAGACGAGCGGAGGAAGAAAAGGATTGCATGTCCTGAATAGAAATGCTGGAAGTGAAAGTGGTTCACTGGGAGATAGAACATTTATTTATTTATTTATTGATTGAGATACAGCATGGAATAGACCCTTCGAGCCATGCCGCCCAGTTATCCCCCGATTTAATCCCAGCCTAATCATGGGACAATTTTCAATGACCAATTAACCCACCAACCGGTAAGTCTTTCTTCTGTGGGAGGAAACCAGAGCACCCAGAGAAAACACACATGGTCATGGGGAGAACATACAAACTCCTTACAAGCTGTGTCAGGAATTGAACCCAGGTCATTGGTACTGTAAAGCGTTGTGCTAACCCCTACACTACCCTGCCACCCCATAGAACATTACAGCACAGTACAGACCCTTTGGCCCACGATGTTATGCTTACCTTTGAACATACTTTAAGATCAATCTAACCCTTCCCCTACCACATAGCCCTCCATTTTTTTGATCAACCGAGTGCCTAGAGCAGTCTCCTAAATGTCCCTAATTAGTCATATTGGATACTTCCATTCAGTGGTTAGAACATGAATCTCATGTTGGAAGGGTTTAAAATAAATCTATGATATGCCATATGGTTCCGGTCACCACATTGTAAGAACAATGTGTTAGCACTAGGCCAATCACACAGCAGATTTATAATGAGATTGCCAAGGCAGGAGAGGTTTATTTATGAAAAAAGATGAAATTATTTTCTTTAGAACAGAGATGTCGGGGGGAGATTTAACTGAGGTCCTCAGATATTTGGAGACCTAACTAGAATAAAATTTCCTGTACTGAGGAGGTTATAAATAGACAAGAAACAGCGGACACAAAATTCTGGAGGAACTCAGCGGGTCAGGCAGCATCTGTGGAGAGGAATAGACAGTCAACGGTTCGGGTGAGACACTTCATCAGAACTGGAAAGGAAGAGGGCAGAAACCAGAATAAGATGGTGGGGGAGAGAGAGGGTTCCATGATTAAAGTTGGAGGAGCAACACTTCATGTTCTGTCTGGGTAGCCTCCAACCTGACGGCATGAAGATGGATTTCTCTAATGTCTAGTAATTTCTTCCCCATCCCCCTTCTCTCTTCTCACCCTTTCTCTTCTCTTCACCTGCCCATCACCTCCCTCTGGTGCCTCACTTTTTCACTTTCTTCCATAGTCCACTGTCCTTTCCTCTCAGATTCCTCCTTCTTCAAGCCTTTACCTCATCCACATTCTCACCAGCCAGCTTCATGCCTTATCGCTTCTCCCACCCATCACCTTCCTCCTCCCCTGGTTTCATCCATCACCCATCAGCTTGTACTCCTTCCCCTCCCCCAGAACCTTATCCTGGTTTCTTTCCCCTTCTTTTCCAGTCCTGATGAAGGGTCGCAACCTGAAACATAGACTGCTTATTCTCCTCCATAGATGCTGTCTGACTTACTCAATTCCTCCGGGTCAAGATTTCCAGCATCTGCAGAATTTCAAACTTCAAAGTAAATTTATTGTCAATATATGTCACTATATACAATCTTGAGATTCATTTTCTAGAGGGCATATTCTGTAAATCCAAAAACCATAATGGAATCAAGGAAAGACTCCACCCAACAGGATGGAACCAATATGCAAAATGCAACAAACTGCAAATACAAAAGAAAAAAGAAATAATAATAATATATTAATGAATAAATATTGAGAACATGAGGTGAAGAGTCCTTGAGAGTGAGTCCATAGACTGTGGGAACATTTCATTGATGAGGCAAGTGAAGTTAACTGAAGCTGTCCCCTCCGGTTCAAGAGCCTGATGGTTGATAGGTCATGAGCCTGGCTGTGAGTTCCAAGGCTCCTTTTTAGGAAGACATGAAGATTGTTTTTATCATTAAAAGTATGACTGGGATCTGTAACCCCTGCCCGAAAGGATGGTGGAAATAGAACATAGAACAGTGCAGCACAGAAACAGGACATTCGGCCCACAGTGTTGTGCCAAAATAGTGAAAAAGCAAATATAGAGCACCCAAACACTAATCCCTCCTACCTACACCATATCCATACCCCTCCATCTTCCTCACATCCGTGTGCCTATCCAAACATCTCTTAAAAGCCTCTAATGTATTTGTCTCTACTACTGTACCAGGCATCCATGACTCTGAGTTTTAAAAAAACTTACCCCTCACATCCCCCTTGAACCTATCCACTCTTGCCTTCAATGTCTGACCTCTGGTGTTAGATGTTTCAACCCTGGGAAACACATACTCTGTCCATTCTATGCCCCTCATAATCTTGTAAATCTATCAGATCTCCCCTCAGCCTGTGGCGTGCCAGGGAAAACAACCCAAGTTTATCCAGCCTCTCATGTCCTCTATACCAGGCAGCATCCTGGTAAACCTCTTCTGAACCTTCTCCAAAGCCTCAACATCCTTCCTCTAGTGGGGTAACCAGAACTGTGTGTATCAGTGAAATAAGCATCAGAGTGAAAACGTGTCCATACGAGCACTATGTGCCAGAACCTTTACGCAGCTCTTGTTTACTTGCATTAATGGGATTAGAACAGGCAGTTCTTCTCCTGCTAGAATGAACACCTATCCATCCTGATTTAATCCTTTCTCTTTTGCTTATCAGACTTCTTCCTAACTTTTCACCTCAGCTGCTGCTTAGGGATGTAAATTCCATCTTCATTTATCTCTTGGTAAATAAATCTCCTCTTAATCTTTGATAGGATTACTTCCAGTTTAATCTTTACTTCTGTTCTTTCCCAAACGTGGCAGCATTCTGTGTTCACTCTCTCAAAACCTTCCCTAACTTTGAAGACTTTTGCTAAGATCCTTACAGATCTTTATTATCAAGAGGAAAAAATAATCTCTGACTGTATATTCCCATGACCATGAGGGTTTCTTCCAGATGCTTCCGGTTCCTCCACATTCCAAAGACATAGGGGGTCGTATATTAATTGGTCACATGGGTCTTATTAGGTGGTGCGGGCCTGGTCAGCTGGAAAGGCCTGTACCTGAGCTGCTTCTTAAAATAAAATAAAAATGTTTTTTTTTGCCAAATGATGGGGTGAAATTCACCAACACATTGTTGTAGCTAATAGCATGGCAGCAACACAGCGGTATAGTGGTTAGCGTAACAGGTTTAGGGTTGAGCTCCTGCCACTGCCTGTACATTCTCCGTGCCTCCTCCAGGCAGTCTGGTTTCCTTCTACATTCCAAAGCAACATACAAGTTGGGGTTGGTAAGTTGTGGATGTGCTACATTGGTATCGAAAGCATGGCCACGCTTGAGGGCTGCCTCCAGCACAACCTCAGACGTCACCAGCGCCTCTCGCTGTATGTCCGTTCCCATGCTTCGATGTGCACGTGACAAATAAACCTAATCGTCAGCATTAATGGAAAGTTAACTACGGTGATGAGGGAGATAGGAAAGCAAAATGCAAATCCGAAACCAAATGATTTCCTAGTGGAGACGCAAGGAACTGCAGATACTGGAACCTGGAACAAAAAGTTGAGCAGCATCCGTGGGGACAAAGGAATACTTTGGGTCATCGGTTAATGGGGCCATAGACTAAGTTTGGAAAAGATCACTTTATTTTTATTTATTTATTGATGTACATGGCAGAGTAGGCCCTTCTATCCCTTTGAGCTATGCCACCCAGCAATCCCTCAGTTTAATCCTAGCCTACAATGACCAACTAACCTACCATCCAGTTTGCCTTTGGACTATGGGAGGAAACCAGAGCAACAGGAGGAAACCCACGTGGTCTCAGGGAGAATGTACAAACTCCTAACAAGCAACAGCAGGAATTGAACCTGGGTCTCCTGCTCTGTAAAGCATTGAGCTAACCACTACATTAATGTGCCACCCATATCAAGCAGATTGGCCTGTCTTCTAGCTTCTGTGCACACAAATTGGCATTCTTTCTCATTTATTTGATATCCCAGCCAATTTTTCCAAGAGAAAAAACATCAGTGAATTTTTTTTCTAGCTCTGTAGAGTTGATCAAGTGCTAAAATCTGGGACATTATTCAGCTCTGACCAGTCCATTCCAGAAATTACATTTCCACAGTCCCAATAGGACTGTGTCCATTGTATTCTGTGCAGTGTTAGATCATGTCTGTTTGTACTCATCCCCAGAACATTCAATATAGCTTGTACCTAGATAATCGATCGACTCCTTTCTAATAGAGTTTACTGATATACCATTAACCATCTTTTAAGGAAGTTTATCATAATGTTGGGGAAGAAAGCTTCTCGACTGTGGACTGAGTCAAAAGCTTATGAATTTTTGTAATGATATATGCCACTACTCTGATTGTAGTTCAAAATGCATAAGGCAGGAGTAGCTCCGTTTCTCCGCTGTAATGTGATCGAGGAACTAATATGAGACGTAATGTATTGGAAATTACATTTATCTAATGGCTTGACCTAACTGAATAATGCACTGCTCCAAGCCCAGATGCAGAATAATGCTTCCTCCATGTCTTGCCCTGCTGCATTATATGCTTCAAAGTAGCTATATCCAAATGAAAAATGTTTCCACATCTGACTAATGTGCTCCTCCCATCCTATACTCAAATAAATAATGTTCTCCTCTGAGCTAGAAAAAAAGCTGCCAGGTCTAAATATTGACAGTTATTCTTTCTATGTTCAATTATAAAGATTGGCTTTTTGAATGATGTGGCAATGGGCTGCCAGAGCCTGTACCTATGGTTCCATTTAATATCAAGGAATGTATACAGTATGCAACCTGAAATTCTTGCTCTTCACAGACATCCATGCAACAGAAGAAACACCCCAAAGAATAGATGACAAATAGCATTAGAACCTCCAAAGCCCCCCCCCATGCACATGCAGCAACAAAGCATCAATCCTTCCCCCACTTGTTCTAGCAGGAAGCATCAGTGCCCACCAACCACCAAGCAAGCAATAGCAAGCCCCCAGAGAGCCCGTAACCAACATGCACTATCAATTACTCCAAAAGACTGGAAGTAGAGTAAATACTGAAAGGCTTTTATTAACAGTAAATGGTCCAACGTCCATGATGGGTATCTGCCCCGGACTGAGGGAGGAGCAGTGGCACAATCACCTTTACTCAGGGGTCTGTGGGAGGAGCCACAGGAGCAGTCAGCAGAGGGGCGTGTCCAGACAGGTAACCCAGTTACAACATATATCTATCTATATGGTTTACCACACAACAAAAACTACAGTCCATGACCCAGCACTTCGCCATGCCACAGGCTGCCTCTCTCACTAACAAGGGACAGAGAAGTGTCACCATTTCCACAGCGAGAGGGAGGCCAACAGATTGCTCTTTCAATGTCACAATGAATCATTACTGCTCCAGAGTAGAAAAATAAATATTTAAAAAGGAAAACCCCATTAAGTGCAAACTAGTGATATAACACAAATATGTGCTGATTATTCAATGTCTAACAGAATAAAGTAACTGAAGAATGTACGTGTGTGTGTATACGTGCGTGCACGCTTGTGGTTGAAAATCGACATGGGTTTTCTGACAGAAGCCAACACTAGACACCTTAAGTGCTGCAAAGTTACTTTGATAAGGGTGTTATACAACTGCAAACTGTTATTACGGTAGGATTTGCATATACAAATTTGTTCACAACTTCAATCAAGGTAGAATCAAGGCCATTTAGATGATCAAATTCTCTCCTTACAAAGAATGGAAAGCCGGCCCAGACTTTGTGATCTTTCATAGGAAGTACTTTGCATAAATGCACTCCCATGCCAATGTTAATCGCTGCCAGCCTCTTATTTGACACATAGCTCCTTGCTGCTCCCATTGGCTCCCTAAGTGCAGGTTTAGCACAGCTGGTCACGCTACTTGGCTGCCTCCGAAAGGTGAACTGCCAAGAAAACTAGGCACAGCGAGGGATTAATTTTAGTTTCTTTTATGTTCTCTCTTTGATGCGAGACTTCCTGGCCACTGGCCTCAGTGAATGTGGCAATTCAACAGCACCAAAAAATTGTTCCCGCAGCAATTCCCTTCTGCAAGGAGAGGTCTCAGCATTAAAAGTTGGGGAGGAGAGGTTTAGTTGGGAGAAGAGTGAAATGGGTTAGAGTCCACAACCACAACCAAAGTCAATGTGCAATTTGATAGGATTGTTAAGGTGTATGATGTGTTGACCTTCTTTAGTTGGGAGATTGCGTTGAAGAGCTGTGAGGTAATGTTGTAGCTCTATAAAACCCTGGTTAGACCACATGTAGAATATTAAGTTCAGTTCTGGTCTACTCGTTATAGGAAAAATGTGGAAGCTTTAGAGCAAGTACAGGGGAGGTTTACCAAGATGCTGCCTGGAAGAGAGAGCATGTCTTATGGGGACAGGTTGAGCAGGCTAGGGTTTTTTTCTTAGGAGTGAAAAAGGATGAGAGGTGATTTGATTGAGGTGTACAAGATGATAAGAGTTCTAGAATGAAGGAACTGTCCTCCTTCTTCAAAGAAAGGGGCTTCCCTTCCTCCAACTTCATCGCTGCCCTCACCCACATCTCTTTCATTTCGCGCATGTCTGCCCTCACCCCATCCTCTCACCATCCCACTAGGGATAGGGTTCCCCTTGTCCTCACCTACCACCCCACCAGCCTCTGCACCCAGCGCATAATTATCCAAAACTTCTCCAACAGGATGCCATCACCAAGCACCCCAATTTCTGCTTTCCCCAGGGTTTGCTCCCTACATGACTCCATTGTCCATTTGTCCCTCCCCACTGATCTCCCTCCTGGCACTCATCCTTACAAGCAGAACAAGTGCTACACCTGCCCCTCCACCTCCTTCCTCACTATCATTCAGGGCCCCAAACAGGTGAGGCTACATTTCACCTGAGTCTTTTCGGTTCATCTACTATATCCAGTGTTCTCGGTGTAGCCTCCTGTATATCAGTGAGACCCAATGTAGATTGGGAGACCGCTTCGCTGAGCACCTACGCTCCATCTGCCAGATAAAGCAGGATCTCCTAGTAGTCACTCATTTTAATTCTAGTTCATTTCCATTCCAACATATCAGTCTGTGGGCTCCTCTAATGCCACGATGAGGCCATGCTCAGGTTGGAGTAGCAACATGCTGTATTCCGTCTGGGTAGCCTCCAACTTGATGGCATGAACATCAATTTCTTGAACTTCCACTAATGGCTCCCCCTTCCCCCATCCTTCGCCATTCCCCATTCCCATTTCCCCCTTTTACCTTGTCTCTTTTCCTGCCCATTACTTCCCTCTGGTACTCTTTCTCCTTCCCTTTTTTCCATGGTCTTCAGTCTCCTCCTATCAGAGATCCCCCTTCTCCAGCCTTGGATCTCTTTCACCAATCAACTTCCCAGATCTTTACTTCATCCCTTCACCTCCCCCAGTTTAACCTATCACCTACAATCTTGTGTTTCTTCCTCTCCTCTCCCTACCTTCTTACTCTGAGCTTATCTTTTCTCTCTAGTCCTGATGAAGTGTCTTGGCCCAAAACATCGACTGTTTACTCTTTACCATAGATGCTGCCTGGCCTGCTGAGTTCCTCCAGCATTTTGAGTGTGTTACTCTGGATTTCCAGCATCTGCGGATTTTCTCTTATTTATAGGTGTGCAGGGAAGTCTTGTCCTCTGATATTTTTTAAGATGCCTAGTAGAAGAAGAAGCAACAAGTAAAAGGCCAAAGCAGGTAGGAACAAGGGATCCTGTCACAAAAGGAACGAAGGTCACACAAAGAATGAAGACAAGAGAATACCACTGGGTTGTGAGGATTATGTCTGAGGAAAAACTTGGTAACATTAATGAGAATTCTGATGTTTACCGCCATGTTTCTACAGACTGCAAAAGGCCCCTGTTTTTGAGAACTAACAGTACCAACATTGTATAAGAACACTTACAGACAGCTAGGGTTTTAGTACTCAGCTTGGATAGGATTATCAACTGCTTTTGTCGTTCCGTTAAATTTTTGGCTTTTATTGGGCAAGTCAACATGCCCTTGAAAAGAAGTTGCCTTGAACCATGTGGTGAAGATCCCTACAATTAGGTAGAGAGCTACAGGAAGTTGATGCCTAAATATCCAATCAGGATGATTGTCACTAATCCTTATCACCAATAGACTGTGCTGGGCGATGCAGTTGATGGCTTTGAAGAAATTTTAACAACTTGCTGTAGTGCATTCTTTATAAGCTACATCAATGGTTTGTCCATGGTGGATGATTTGGCCTTTCTGAGATGGCATACCTAATAGATCTGCTATGTCAGAGCTGCAAAGTTCAAGGTTCAAATTAAATTTATTATCAGAGTCCATCTATGTCAACTTGTACAACCCTGAGATTCATTTTCTTGTGGGCATACTCAGTTAATCCATAAAAGGCTGCACCCAACAGGGCGGGGATGAACAATCAGTGTGCAAAAGACAACAAACTGTGCAAATTAGATTAGATTATGAGGACACGCAGTCCTCTTTTATTGTCATTTAGTAATGCATGCATTAAGAAATGATACAATGTTCCTCCGCTGTGATATCACAGAAACACAAGACAAACCAAGACTGGAAAAACTGACAAAAACCACATAATTATAACATATCATTACAACAGTGCAAGCAATACTGTAACTTGATGAAGAACAGGCCATGGGGACGGTAAAAAAAGTTCAAAGTTCTTATTAAAGAAAATAGTAATGACTAAATAAATAAGCAATAAATATGGAGAACATGAGATGAAGAGTCCTTGAAAGTGAGTCCATTGACAGTAGGAAGTGTCCAATGATGGGGCGACTGAAGTTGAAGTTATCCCCACTGGTTCAAGAGCCTGATGGTTAAGGGGTGATAACTATCCCTGAACCTGGTGGTGAGTGTCGAGACTCCTGTTATCTGGATTCATTCCTGACTTCCAGTGCTGCCTGTGTGGAGCTTGCAGCTTCTCCCTGTGACTACATGGATTTTGTCAAGAGGCTCCACCTTCCCCTAATGTGAGCACCGTGAGTTGAGAGGAATGTAGGGAGAGTATAGATGGATGAGTGTAAAATCAGTGTGAAGCATTGACTTGATGGGCCGAAAGGCAAGTTTCAGTGTTGTCTGACTCTGTGTTGGCAGGCAATGCACTGATCAAGGTTTGTACTGAACCCCTTTCTCCTGCATCTATTCACACGAGAAAAATCCTCAAAAACGCTCCCGATTGGTGCCCTGTAGGTGATGCTGACTGGAGTGGAAGCATAGGAACTCATTGTGAATACTCAACTTGTCCTCATAGCCTTAATATTATTAAAAACAACACATTATACTTTATAGTCGCCAAACAATTGATACTAGAATGTACAATCATCACAGCGATATTTGATTCTGCGCTTCCCGCTCCCTGGACTACAAATTGATAGTAAATATTAAAAATTTAAATTATAAATCATAAATAGAAAATAGTAAAATGGAAAGTAAGGTAGTGCAAAAAAACCAAGAGGCAGATGCGGATATTTGGAGGGTACGGCCCAGATCCGGGTCAGGATCCATTCAGCAGTCTTATCACAGTTGGAAAGAAGCTGTTCCCAAATCTAGCCGTATGAGTCTTCAAGCTCCTGAGCCTTCTCCCGGAGGGAAGAGGGACAAAAAGTGTGTTGGCTGGGTGGGTCATGTCCTTGATTATCCTGGCAGCACTGCTCCGACAGCGTGCGGTGTAAAGTGAGTCCAAGGACGGAAGATTGGTTTGTGTGATGTGCTGCGCCGTGTTCATGATCTTCTGCAGCTTCTTCCGGTCTTGGACAGGACAACTTCCATACCAGGCTGTGATGCACCCTAAAAGAATGTTTTCTATAATCTGCTTATCATAGTTGAATACATATTTGCTGTTCAACTAAATTTGGATAATTTCCTCATCAGTGAGGAGGAAAAGAATGAGAAAGAAAGTCAATGCAAATTTAATATCAAAGTATGTATATGTCACTGTATGCTACCTTGACATTCATTTTATTGCAGGCCTTTAATGGAAAATGAAAAAAGTATATTAGAACTTATGAAAACTATACATAAACAAAGACTGACAAATAGCCAATGTGCAAAAGATAAATGAATGAATAAATAAACAGATGAATAAATAAAGAGCTAGATGGCTAATAATGAAAACATGAGTTGTAGAGTTCTTGAAAGTGGGTCTGTAGTTTGTGAAATTAGTTCAGAGTTGAGGTGAGTGATGTTATCGATGCTTGTTCAAGAAGCTTAATGGTTATAGGATAATAACTTACTGAACCTGGTGGTATGGGACCAAAGGCTCCTGTACCTCTTGCCCAATAGTAGTAGAAATGAAAGAAAGGAGGAAAGAAAACAGGAGATTGGAGATTGAAAGATATGCTTTTATATAACAGCTTCCGTTGAAATCATGTTTTGAAGTATGAACAGTGACCCTGGGTTGCAAATGTGGTGACAACTTTTCAATAGCAAGGTTCCACTATGTTATTCATAAATAGATAAACAGTTTTAGTGACAACGGTTGAAAAAAAATATTGTTTAAGAAGTTGGCGTTTTACCAGGTGTCTAATAGCTGAGCTGAATCACACTCAAGTTCAGGTTTAATTATCATTCAACCATACACGAATGCAGCCGAACTAAACAGAGCCAAAGTGCAACACATACTACCAGCAGCACACTGCACAGAGCACAAATAGCACATATAATTATGATTTCAGAAAAATATGCAGTCACAAAGAAAAAATTTATAGCACCAGGTCCCTGAGTGGCATGACTGTAGATCGCCTCTGTCCAGCTTGTTCCTCCACCAGGCAAACACTGGAGGGCAGCACCAACAGCAGGGGCCACCCCAATGCGGTATGGGATATAGTGCACCCAAAAGAGGCTCCTGCTCTCCTCCCCTGGGAGGTTGCAGCAGGTGACCCCATGGCCTGGGCATAACCCTTGCCACAATCGAGTCGACACAAATTCCCTCACCCCCCCCCCGCCTCCACATTGGTCTCACCAGTGAACTGTTCTTGCATTATCCTATGTGGCCAATGTCCAACAGGGTCTTGCGATCACAAGGAAAACGTACAAGACAATCACTCCCTCCATTTGTTAGATCGCGCACTGTCTCGACACAATGGTACACAAGTCCAGGCAACAACGCCATAAACGGTATGCAATATATCTAGCTCCACCGCCACCGAGCAATTCGCTGATACAATTGATACAATGGATGCTCATGATGAAGGGTCTCAGCCTGAAATGTTGATTGTTTATTCATTTCTATAGACGCTGCCTGACCTCCAGCATTTTGTGTGTGTGTGTGTGTGTTTTGCAAATGATACAACGGTTATAGGGTAGTGTAGGCAAAGATGTGAGCATAGGCTGCCTGTCGATGCTGTCAAAACAGAGGAGTTCTGCAGTGCTACAGAAATCATTAATGGGCAATATCCACCTACTGAGCCAGACTTCATGCAGGAACCAAGTCTGCATTAGTGATGAGCACTGGTCTAGGTTGATTCAGCAGCTGTGTCATTTCCCTTAGGCATACATTAATCCGTCTCCCACACACATTGCTGCAACCAAAACCTGCAGTACAAGGGTTGAAAAAGCAACAATTGTTAAAGAGACCAAAAGTCTGTAAGGCATAGAAGTAGAACTAGGCTATTCGGCCCATCGAATCTCCATCATTCTATCACGGCTACTTTATTATTCCTCGCAATCCCATTCTCCTGCCTTCTGCTCGTAATCTTTGATACCCTTGCTAATCAAGAACCTATCAACCTCCGATTTAAAAATACCAAATGACTTGGCCCCCAAAGCTATCTGTGGCAATGAATTCCATAGATTCACCACACTCTGACTAAAGAGATTTTTCTGATCTAAGGGGATGTCCTTCTATTCTGAGGCTGTGCCCTCTTGTTTGAGATTCCACCACTACAGGAAATATCCTTTCCACATCCACACTATCTAGGCCTTTCAATATTCAATAGGTTTTCATGAGTTTCCCTCTCTTCTTCTATACTCCAGTGTGTACAGGCCCAAATGCTCCTCATATGTGTAAACCTTTTATTCTCAGGATCAAGAAGGTTAATTTCCACTAGGTACTGTTCCAGGCTTTGGTTAATAGCACTGTTACCTTTGACTTTTGAGTCAGATAGTTGTGATGAAAGGGAGAGGCCTCTGTCTGGAATCCGTCTGGGCTGGAGGCTGCTCCCTCCTGTTGGTGGTGGGAAAGCTGTTGGAAAAGATTCTTAGAGATAGGATCTATAGGCATTTGGAGAATCATGGTCTGATCAGGGGCAGTCAGCATGACTTTGTGAAGGGCAGATCATGTCTACCAAGCCTGATAGCGTTCTTTGAGGAGGTGACCAGGCATATAGAAAAGGGTAGTGCAGTGGATGTGATCTATATGGATTTTAGTAAGGCATTTGACAAGGTTCCACACGGTAGGCTTATTCAGAAAGTTAGAAAGGACATGGGATCCAGGGAAGTTTGGCCAGGTGGATTCAGAATTGGCTTGCCTGCAGAAGGCAGAGGGTGGTGGTGGAGGGAATACATTCAGATTGGAGGATTGTGACTAGTGGTGTCCCACAAGGATCTGTTCTGGGACCTCTACTTTTTGTGATTTTTATTAACGACCTGGATGTGGGGGTAGAAGGGTGGGTTGGCAAGTTTGCAGATGACACAAAGGTTGGTGGTGTTGTAGATAGTGTAGAGGATTGTCAAAGATTGCAGAGAGACATTGATAGGATGCAGAAGTGGGCTGAGAAGTGGCAGATGGAGTTCAACCCGGAGAAGTGTGAGGTGGTACACTTTGGAAGGACAAACTCCAAGGCAGAGTACAAAGTAAATGGCAGGATACTTGGTAGTGTGGAGGAGCAGAGGGATCTCGGGGTACGTGTCCACAGATCCCTGAAAGTTGCCTCACAGGTGGATAGTGTAGTTAAGAAAGCTTATGGGGTGATAGCTTTCATAAGTCGAGGGATAGAGTTTAAGAGTCGCGATGTAAAGATGCAGCTCTATAAAACTCTGGTTCGGCCACACTTGGAGTACTGTGTCCAGTTCTGGTCACTTCACTATAGGAAAGATGTGGAAGCATTGGAAAGGGTACAGAGGAGATTTACCAGGATGCTGCCTGGTTTAGAAAGTATGCATTATGATCAGAGATTAAGGGAGCTAGAGCTTTACTCTTTGGAGAAAAGGAGGATGAGAGGAGACATGATAGAGGTGTACAAGATAATAAGAGGAATAGATAGAGTGGACAGCCAGCGGCTCTTCCCCAGGGCACCACTGCTCAATACAAGAGGACATGGCTTTAAGGTAAGGGGTGGGAAGTTCAAGGGGGATATTAGAGGAAGGTTTTTTACTCAGAGTGGTTGGTGCATGGAATGCACTGCCTGAGTCAGTGGTGGAGCAGATACACTAGTGAAGTTTAAGAGACTACTAGACAGGTATATGGAGGAATTTAAGGTGGGGACTTGTATGGGAGGCAGAGTTTGAGGGTCAGCACAACATTGTGGGCCGAAGGGCCTGTACTGTGCTGTACTATTCTATGTTGGTGCTGCCCTCTCGTGTTCGCTTGGTGGAAGAACAAGCTAGACCAGGACAACTTGCCAGATATGCCACTCAGGGATTGGACTATAATATTTTTTTTTTCCCTTGTGAATGTATGTTTTCCTGAAATCATAACCATATGCGTTGTGTGCTGTTGGTAATGTGCCTTGCTCCTTGGCGCAGAAAGAACATTATATCATTTGGCTTTATTCATGTATGATTGAATGATAATTAAAGTTGAATTGGAACTTGTGATTTCAAGCTCTGCTCTAGCTGTTGAATATTCGCCCCTAATTGACTATGTCACTGTGAGAGACAGAGATATGGTAGGATAAAATAGTCAAGTGGGGCCCCATTAAACAGTTCAAAGTAATTTTAAAACTTCGCCCTTCTTTGGAGACCAACAGGAAAACTTCCCACTGTTTTTACCAGCCATTTACTTATTGATGTCAAGTTCCTATTTGTGGAATATTGATGGACACAAAATTAACTGTCACATTTGGCCACATTAACAACTATGCCCATATTTCAGAAGGTATGTAAAGTGAAAAGAGCTTTGAGCCTCTTCAGAAAAGTTGGACTGCATTCCTTGTGAATACTCAATATTTATTACCATTGCTTCCCCACCCCTCACTCTGTAACGTTGATTACAAGGAAATCTTGAGTTGGCAGTTCTACAGATGCACAATTTAATTCTGAGAGCCTGACTTGGAAGTATCCCTCTTTCGCGTGACTGAACAGAATTTCACAGTGAAGATTAAAAACTTTATTACAAAAGGCTTCTTTCTCCACACTATTTAATTGCAATCGCCACCCCAAACCTCCCCCCTCGTATGTCCGTCTCACTATCCATTCAAGAACAATCACACCATGGGAGTCTTATGTGGTTTTCATATATTTTAAACAATCTACCAGTTTCTCGCAGCTGATTCAGGCTCAACAAATAAATGTCATTGCGAGTTTAAAAAAGTTACACCATTTAGAACGGAGAAAGAAAGAAAATAAAGAGAAATGGGTAAAGAGAAGACAAAGAGCTTTTTTTTAAACAAAGCACATGGAGGAAATAGTTTTAAAAAAGTGTCTTTTATGGTCATTTAGAAATCCAAATGGCTGAAAGCAATGAGTTTTCTTGTTTAAAATTATGTTCATTGTTCCTGTTTTTAAAAAAAGCACACAACCACTCACTGCCTCTTGCAAAAGATGAAAAGGAAAGTACTTGGAAACCAGATTAGAATTCAGAGTGCTGTACCTCAGGGAGGCTTGGCATTGTTGAATGTACTCAACTTAGCTATGAGACAATTTCCCATATTATAGAAGAGCATTGTTTAAAGCTACCTCTTCAAGCTCCATACAAACGTACAAAAGGCATCACCAACTGATTCAAAACTACCCGGACAAGAGCGCTGTCGAGATTTACAAGGATGTTACCAGGACTCAAGGGACTGAGTCATGGAGGGGAGTTGAGAACACTGGGACATATTTCACTGGAGTGTTAGAAATTAAGGGGTGATCTTATGCTCAGTGGCCGGTTTATTAGGTACAGGAGTGGAATCCGGTTTGGTCTTCTGCTGCTGTAGCCCAATCATTTCAAGGTTCAACTAGCTGCGCATTCAGAGATGCTCTTCTGTCCAACAGCGTTGTGATGCGTGATTATTTGAGTTACTGCTGCCCTCTTGTCAGCTTGAACACTCTGGCCATTCCCCTCTGTCTAGTAACATTAACAAAGCATTTTCATCCACAGAACCGCCACCCGCTGGATTTGATTTTGCTTTTTCCACGCCATTCTCTTAAAACTCTAGAAACCGTTGCAGCCCCCTGGTAAGCCTCAGGCTCGCTCAGCTCGCTTTCGTCTCGGGGGAACAGTCTTCGGCCCTGCCAAACTGGTTAATCAAGTTTGTGTAGATGCTGTGTGATGTACCCACCACGCCAAATAACAGACAATACACCATATGCGATTAAATGATTACACTTTATAGCTCTTACTTTGGCTATGTAGATAGTAAAGGAACAAAATAAGTATTGATTAATTGTTTAAAAAAAAGAAAAAGGCGCCATTATTATTAACCAGTTCATGCACACATTGTTGGAGCTCTTGCAGAACCGGGTCCCCCTTCCTCCAGTCGATGTCCTCCGAACTCCGAATGGGACCACCCTCAGTGATCGACCAAATGCTCTACTTGAGTCTGTCCTTGTCTCCTCTCCTTGCCGAAGACCCCGGGCCTCGGACTCCCGCTTGGGATCCGTTCCATCGCCCAACTCACAGCATTGCGTCTCCTCTCTCTGTCCCCATTGTGCCTTCTGCCCAAAGCCCGCAAAAACAATAGCTTACAGACACACAAGAAAGGATAACATCTATCCCAATTGGATAGCAAATGAATACAATTCTTGTTATCGGTGATTATAACCCAAACAAGCTGCTAGAGAGAGAACCACTGTCTCAGCAGGTAACATCACAGAGAAGCCATTTTATTTTTAACATAACAAAGAAGCCATTTTATTAGCCTTAGCAATAACATAAAAGAAGAAACCCCTTACACTGTTGTGCACGAAAATCCCAGGAAATCTGCAGTTTCTGAGATGCTCAAACCTCCCCACCTGGCACCAGCAATCATTCTGTGGTCACAGTCACTTAGATCACATTTTTCCCCATTCTGATGTTTGATCTGAACAACAACTGAGCCTCCTGACCATGTCTGCATGGTTCTATGCATTGAGTTGCTGCCACATGATTGGCTATTAGATGTTTACATTAACGAGCGGGTGTACAGGTGTACCTAATAAAGTGGCCACTGAGTGTATAAAGGTGTACACAGAATCATGAGGGGTATGGGTAGAGTGAATGCAGAGTCTTTTTTTCCCAGGTTTGGGAAATTGAGAACTAATGGGGAGAGATTTAAAGTGAGAGGGGAGCGATTTAATAGGAACTTAAGTAACAACATTTTCACCCCGAGGGTGGTCGGTATATGGAATGAGCTGCTGGAGGAAGTGATGGAGGCAGGAACATTAGCAGCACTTTAAGAGGAATTTGGACATATGCTTGGATAGGAATGGTTCAGAGGGATATGGGCCAAACAAGGGCAAATTGGACTAACTTGACGAGGATCTTAATTGGAATGGACCATTTGGACTAAAGGGTCTATGTGACTCAATGACTGTTTGTAAAACTAACTCAGTAATGTCAAGAAATCCAATTGCACAGCTGCAATTTTTGCAGCATTCTTCAAATGAAAATCTTTTTTTTTTCAGTGAACCAGCTTTGAACTGCTTTGCATCACTTGGGAAAGTGACAATTCCCACCATGAGACTCCGGTGTGGGAGTCGCTAAGTATCACGGTTGGCCTTGCAGCATTTTGTAGGTCATCCTGTGGTGTGGCCATCAATCAGGGCAACTGAGAAGCCAGCAACATAGCTAAAGTGCTTCACTACACCCTTGGGCCTCACTTCGCTGAACCACAACACACCCCTCCTTATCCTCCCTCAGTAACTGATGTGCCACTGCTTCTGATACACAGCCAGTCTCCTTGATGCCCCAGTGCTCATCAAGCCATTTCCATTAATCCTCAGATATACTGCCAGTCCTTAACTCCCTCTAGTCCGGCCTGTACATAAGTGACCAAGTGTGGATTGCTTAGTTATTAACCGTTGGATTAAGGTATCATTACTAAATTTTCCACAAAAGAACATCTCCATACCAAAGTGCCGTCAAAGCATATAGTCAAAGAGATAACTTAAGAAATTTCATATATCATCTTGTTTACATTGAAGAAGTAGAGCACAGAAGCAGGTCCTCCGACCTATGATGCCTGTGCCAATCATGAGAACATTCAAAGATTCAAAGTGCATTTATTATCAACAAACGTAGAAATTATACAACCTTGAGATTTGGCCGTTTACAGGCAGCCACAGAGCAAGAAACCGGAAAGAACCCAATTTGAAAATAAGACCACCCCCAGTGGGAATAGAGAAAGAGAAAACAAAACAAAACAAATCATGCAAAAATAGAAGCGAGCAACAGCATTCCGAACCAAACATACAAAATTTTGAAAGGGATAGATAAGAAAGACGTTAGAAAGTTGTTTCCATTGGTTGGTGAGACTAGAACTAGGGGACATTGCCTCAAGATTGCGGGGAGAAGATTTAGGATGGAGATGAGGAGAAACTGTTTTTCCCAGAGTGGTGAATCTGTGGAATTCTCTGCCCAGGGAAGCAGTTGAGGCTTCTTCACTAAATGTATTTAAGATACAGTTAGGTAAGCTTTTACACAGTAGGGGAAATAAGGGTTATGGGGAAAAGGCAGGTAGATGGAACTGAGTTTACGGACAGATCAGCCATGATCTTATCGAATGGTGGGGCAGGCTTGATGAGCCAGATGGCCTACTCCTTCTCCTATTTCTTACGTTCTTATGTTCAAACTGAGTCCTTAGATCCAAATCCCCGGAACAGCCCAGAGTAGACACAAACCCTCAGTATTCAGTTCATCATATTAGCAGGGTGTGTCTCTGCACAGTTCACAGACACGATGCACAGTAGCTGGGGCAGTCGCAGAGAGAGGAATCCCCATCCTATCTGGGTTGGCATTTAATTTGTCTGAACCTTGCATTAGGAGCTGGGTCCAACCACAGCAAATCGCTCCAGATTGATGCCATATTGAAATAATCCGATCGCACATTGATTCATATCCTTCCATTCCCTGCAGTATCCATTTACTTATCAAAAACACTCTTAAATATCACGATTGTACCTGTTTCCACCACTAACCCTGGCAGACCAATCGAGGTATCTACCATTCTCTGTGTAAGAAGAAATTTTCCCCACTTATCTCCTTTCAAGTGTCCCCCTTTTACCTTAAATGCATGTCTCCTAGTATTTGACCTCTTTTCCCAGGGAAAAAGATTCTGACACTCTACTCTATCTGTACCTCCCATAATTTTATACACTTCTATCAGGTCTGCCCTCAGCAACTGACGCTCCAGAGAAAGTAATCCAAGTTTGTCCAACCAGTCTTTATGACTAATATTCAAACATACTGCATCTCTATCAAAGGAGGTATAAGGTGCCCCTTCCATCCACTAGCCTGCAGGTCACCCTTGGGCAAGGTGTGACATGTGCTTAGCCCCCTGATCGAGGTGGGTGGTCGTATGAGCAGCTGGTGCATATCACAAGTCCCGGTTATGTGCACCACTGATGCCAGGCAAATATTCTCTAAGGAGTATTGATAACGGCTGGGCTCACCTGTCTTGCATTGATACTGCCCAGAAGGCAGTGGCAAACCGCATCTGTGGAAAAACTTGCCAAGAACAGTCATTGAAAGACCATGATCGGCAACATCCTATGACACAGTCCGTAGCGAAAGAACAAATCCAGATGAGGGGCCTCCACTGGATCCCACCGCCAAGCGCTTCTTCTCACCCTCCCCCCCAACTTCCTGATTTCTGCACGGATCACTTACTACGTAATTCTCTTGTCCCTTCGTCCCTCCCCACCAATCTCCGTCCTGCCACTTATCCTTGTAAGCGGCACAAGTGCTACACCTGCCCCTACACCTCCTCCCTCACTACCATTCAGGGCCCCAAACAGCCTTCCAGGCAAGGCAACACTTCACCTGTGGGTCTGTTGGGGTCATGTACTGTGTGCAGTACTCCCAGCATGGCCTGCTGTACGTGGGTGAGACCCGACTTAGATTGGGAGACGGTCTCGCCTAGCACCTACACTCTGTCTGGCAGAAGAAGTGGGATCTCCCAGTGGCCACCCATTTTAATACCACTTCCCATTCCCATTCTGATATGTCAATCCATGGCCTCCGCTACTGTTGCAGTGAAGCCACACTCAGGCTGGAGGAACAATATCTTATAGATAGCCTCCAATCTGGTGGCATGAGCATCGATTTCTCGAACTTCCAGTCATGCCCCTCCTCTCCTTCACTATTCCCCATCCCTTTTTCCCTCTCTCGCCTTGCCTGCCCATCTCCTTGCCTGCCCATCGCCTCCCTCTGGTGCCCTTCCCTTCTTCCCTCCTACTCTTTCTTCCATGGCCTTCTGCCTTCTGTCCTCCCCTGTTAGATTCCCCCTTCTCTGGCCCTGTATCTCTTTCATCAGTCAACTTCCTAGCTCTTTATTTCACCCCTCCCACCGTCCCGCATCACCCCCCCCCCGGTTTCACCTATCACCCTGTGTTTCTCCCTCCCTTTGCCCCACCTTTTAAAACTACTCCTCGTCTTCTTTCTCCAGTCCTGCTGAAGGGTCTCGGCCCAAAAGTTCGACTGTTTACTCTCTCCCATAGATGCTGCCTGACCTGCTGGTCTCCTCCAGCATTTTGTGTGTGTTGAATGAATCCAGATTTAAGACATTCAGTCTGAGTCACTGTTAGACAGATCCCTCCTACTTTAACAATGAGCTGTGCAACCCACACAAATTGACTATACTCCTGAACACTGTGCATAGAATACAGAGAAAAACATACTTTAATGGCTAATTATTAGAAGTCTACTTATTCTGGTTCTTAATAATCTTGGTCACTTTTAATTGCTGATGCCTTGCACTGTATAACAATGACTCATCGCATACCTGATTCCCTAGAGAGGTACTGTTGCTAAACTGTAAGTACACATTAAGGGAATCAAAATCTTGTATGAGCGATCCATGTCAGGTTCTGTAAACTTACTCTGTCAACACTATGTTAATAGAAGCTTAATGAATTGTGTTGAGGAAATTATTTATTTTTTTGAACTGGGTTCCTGGGGGCATTTTCTGAAGTGAGTGTGAACCTCCTGTCAAAATGCTAATCCGAGAACGACTGCACTCCAAACTGATCCAAGAATCGGTGATTCCAGATTGAAAATACAGCTACCTAGGAAATAGTGCTTCAGTTCTCAGCAAATAAAGAAGTCTTCCTTAACCAAGCTGTTGCTTATTGATGGGATCAACATTTGGAACCTTGTTAGACTGCATCTCAGTCATCCATACTGCTTTCTCACTCTGCTTTCTCTTTTGCACATCGGTTGCTTGTCAGTCTTTGTGTGCAGTTTTTCATTGATTCTATATTATTTCTTTGTTCTACTGTGAATGCCTGCAGGGAAATTAATCTCAGGGTTCTATATAGTGATACACACAAAGTGCTGCAGGATCTCAGCAGGCCAGGCAGAACCTATGGAAAAGAGTCAATGTTTTGGGCCAAGGCCCTTCATTAGAATCATGGTGACATATGTGTATAAAAGAATAAATTTTCTTTGTACATGATATTGTTCCATCCCTCCCAAGAATACTAGAGAATTCTGATTGATGCAGCAAAAATATCAAATTTAAATGTAGCTTAAGCAAATGTAGGAACCGTAAAATGGTTGGAATGTTTTCACTGGAAGGATAATCTGCTAAATAATAACACAGCAACCTGTTTTATGTCCAAATGTGAAAATTCAATCTGGAAGTAATTGTGAGTGATAGAAATACCCCACCACTGAAAGTCACTGAGATATGTTTTCATTATCCATGTCTGACTAGCAATCTGGCAGGGTAGGTTGACAATCCTTCCCTAGAATTCACTTGTCTTCATTCATTTCAAAGGACTGGAAAGAAGGCAGTATCTGTAAAGGTATTTCTAATTAGTAGAGTTATAAAAGATACGGGAACGTAAGGTTGGGTATCCTGTGGTGACTGTCTCATCTGACTCCTCAAAGCCTTCCCACTATCTCAGTCTCAGATTTGATGCTCTATAGTCTTCATCAAGTTGTATAAAACCAGTAGGGTTGCTACTCAAATTCTGCCTACACAGATTACATGATATCTGTTGTACCTGGACTCATCTACCCCGCTTCTTAAGGAATTGCTGTAATTGTGTAAGCACCTTTGTTCATTCTGATATTTGGGGCGGCA
The DNA here is from genome assembly GCF_963921235.1 of Mobula hypostoma. Classification (NCBI taxonomy): domain Eukaryota; kingdom Metazoa; phylum Chordata; class Chondrichthyes; order Myliobatiformes; family Myliobatidae; genus Mobula; species Mobula hypostoma. The sequence goes on along the minus strand of NC_086109.1, from coordinate 15,504,168 downwards.
CGGTACAGTAGCATAGTGGTTAGCACAATGCTTTATAGTGCAGGCGACCCAGGTTCAATTCCCACCGTTGCCTGTAAGGAGTTTGTATGATCTCCCCGTGACCGCATGGGTTTCCTCCATGTACTCTGGTTTCCTCCCACAGTGCAAACACCTACCAGTTGGTTGGTTAGTTGGTCATTAATCCTGTGATTAGGCTAGGATTAAATTGGGGTATTGCTGGGTCATTGCTCAAAGGGTCAGAAGGACTCATTCCTCATTGTATCTCAATAAATAAATAAATACAGAATCACACACAAATCTGGAGTATTGTTGAATATTCCCAGAAAAGGTCTGAGTTCTGCATTCTGGGATTGAACTGATAGCATCCACTTTAACTGATTGTAAGCTATTAGCATTCGTCTTAAGGCTGAGATAATCCACATCTTGCTGTTTATTGGAACACTTGAATCAGTAAAGTTTCTCATTCACAAACAAGAGAAAATCTGCAGATGCTGGAAATCCAAGCAGCAGACGCAAAATGCTGGAGGAACTCAACAGGCCAGGGGGCATCTATGGAAAAGAGTATAATTGACGTTTCGGGCCGAGCCCCTTCAGCAGGACCCGATTCTCAAGAACTTCCAAATCCAAGCCATCTTCGACATTAGCCATGGTAATGAGAAGGTTGCCTTGACTGCATAGAAAATACTCCATGACATGCAAAACCTTGTCCTTTGTGGACTGGAAGTTATTTGACAAAGGCTTAATCCCTTACAACTTGTTTTAAGAGCGCAGAGGTAGCTTAAAGATGGGAGAAAACAAAATTGCTGGAGGAACCCAGCAAATCAGGCAGCACCTGTGGAGAGAAATGATCAATCAATACCTTGGTTGAGACTCTTCATCTGGACTGAAAGATGGAGGGGAAGTGGCCAGAATAACAAGGTAAAGGAAAGGGGCCGAAAAGAGCTGGCAAATGATAGGTGGATCCAGGTGAGGAGGTGATAGGCAGACGAAGGAAGGGTACAAATAGTGACAAAGGTTGGGAGGTGAAAAAACTTCAATTTTCACAGTAAAAGTTATTATCAGTGTACATACATGTCACCACATACCACCCTGAGATTCCTTTTCCTGCTGGAAAACTCAGCAAATCTATAGAATAGTAACTGTAAACAGGATCAATGAACAACAAATGTGGAAATGCAAATATAAATAAATAGCAGTAAATAACGAGTATGAAGTAACAAGATAAAGAATCCTTAAAGTGAGACCACCAGTTGTGGGAACAGCATAAGTAGAATGAGTGTAGTTATCCCCTTTTGTCCAAGAGCCAGATGGTTCAGGGGTAGTAACTGTTCTTGAACCTGCTGGTGTGAGTCCTGAGGGACTTGTACCTTCTACCTGATGGCAGCAGTGAGAAAAGAGCCTGGCCTGGGTGGGTGAGGATCTTAGATAATGGATGCTGCTTTTCTAAGGCATCATGTCATGTAGGTGTGCTCAATGGTAGAGAGGCTTTACCTGTGATGTACTGGGCTGAATCCACTACCTTTTGTAGGATCTTCCACTTAAAGCCATTGGTGTTCCCACACCAGGCCATAATTCAGCCAGTCAGCACACTTTCCACCACAGATCTGTAGAAGTCTGCCAAGGTTTTTGATGACATGCTGAATCTCCACAGACTCCTGAGGAAGTAGAGGCACTGTCGTGCTTTCTTTGCAATTATATTTATGATACAACAGGTCTGAGAGAGTTATAAAATAGTTCTGAGATAGTGACACCCAGGAATTTAAAGTTACTGACTCTCTCCACTTTTGATCCTCCGAAGAGTACTGGCTCATGGACCTCTGCTTTCCCTCTCCTGAAGTCTACTATCAGTTCCTTGGTCTTATTGACATTGAGTGAGAGGTTGTTGCTATTACACCACTCAGCCAAATTTTCAATCTCCCTCCTGTATGCTAATTCATCACCACCTTTGATACGGCCCACAACAGTGGTGGTAGGTCAGGGGGCAATAAAGAACTGCAGGTGGTGGATTTTGATAGGAAAGGGAAGTGGAGCAGCGATGGGTGCTTTTGCTGACATAATATGACTGCATGATTTGAGCAAAATGTGATTGTTTTATGCTTTATTCATATTATCATAAGTATGGACCGTGATAGAATAATTTTCACTCATAATAAATAATGGCTTTACAGCCACAATTGCTGAAATTACTCAGGCGGCACAGCAAGGCGTGCACCTGAAATGATTTGAGGAACATACTCCAAATGTGCATTTATAACCAGTCTATAACAGAAGATTGGAACTGCCTACTGATCGAGGATGTATATAATAAACTCATAGAAAAGTTATCTGCAAGGTTCTGAGAGGGTAGATTTTGGATGATTTATGTGTAGAGCCAAATATGAAAGCTTTTGTCAAAATATTTGCATAATAGCCAGATATTGTTAAGGCATTTGAAAGCACTAACTTCAATATTTAATATTTAGAGTTCATAATTTAATATTCAGAGTTTGCTAGGAGTGCAGAATGACATATCTGAAAACACCTTTATAATTTTGGGGATTACCATAACTGACATTTTAGACACTCCATGTTGATTTATGAGGGAAAAGCAACAGCAACGCTTTGCTTCTTAATGAGACACACTCATAATAAATTGATCTTAGAAAATGTAGGTACCTCTGTACAGCAGACTGATTATTTAAGAGTGGGAATAGATTCTTACTGCCAAGGAATTAGAGTCTGCAAACTCTGAATATTAAATTATGAACTCTAAATATTAAATATTGAAGTTAGTGCTTTCAAATGCCTTAACAGTATCTGGCCATTATGCAAAGATTTTGACAAAGTCATTCAGATCACATTTCTTCCCCATTCTGACATTTTTTATGAACAACTGAATCTCTTGACCATGTCGGTATGCTTTTATGCATTGAGTTGCTGCCAAATGATTGGTTGATTAGATATTTGCATTAACGAGCAGGTGTACAGTGTACTTCCTCAGGAGGCTAAAGAAATGTTGTCTGTCCCATTTAACCCTCACCAATTTTTTTGATGCACCGTGGAAAATATTGTGCCCAGAAGCATTACAGCTTGGTAAGGCAATTGTTTAGCCCAAGACTGCAAGAAATTGCAGAGAGTTGTGGACAAAGCTCAGCAGACCATGGAAACCAGCCTCCCCTCCTTTGACTTTGTCTGCACTTCTTGTTGCCCCGGTAAAACAGCCAGCATAAACAAAGACCCGACCAACCCTGGACATTCTCTCTTCTACCCCCGCTCCCCACGTCAGGCAGAGGTACAAAAGAAAGCATGTACCACCAGGCACAACCTACTGAATGTTGAAAGGCCTAGATAGCGTGGATGTGAAGAGGGTGTTTCCTTTGGCGGGGGAGTCTAGGACCAGAGGGTACAGCCCCAAAATAGAGGAATGTCCAGTTAGAACAGAGATGAAGAGAAATTTCATTAGCCAGAGGGTGGTGAATCTGTGGAATTCTTTGCCACAGGCAGCTGTGGAGGCCAACTCACTGGGCACATTTAAGGGGGAGATTGATAGGTACTTGATTAGTCAGGGCGTGAATGTTTATGGGCAGAAGGCAGGAGAATGGGGTTGAGAGAAATGGATCAGCCATGGTGAAATGGCAAAGCAGACTCAAAGGTCCAATGGCCTATTTCTGCTCCTATGTCTTATGGCCTTACGGTACAAAGACAGTTTCTACCTTGCTGTTGTAGGACTATTGAACAGTCCCCTACTACACTAAGACGGAGTCTTGACCTCACAGTCTACCTCATTATAACCTCGGGCCTTATTGTCTGCCTGCGCTGCACTTTCTCTGTAGCTGTAACACTTTATTCTGTATTCTGTTATTGTTTTTCTATGTAGTACCTCAGCGCAGTATTGTATTGAAATGATCTGTATAGATGGCATACAAAGCAATGTTTTCACAGAATCCCAGTAAATTTGAAAATAATAATAAACCAGTTTGTCAGAACCTCGATGTTAAAATTTTGCTGCTTCCCACCATTGCTCCATGTGACATAAACATATTAAAAATTAAATTCTATGCCTTCTGCATCAATTTTGATGTTATGCTGACGCCCCCTCTTTGTTTCCTTAATCAAGAATTTCCGTCAATGTGTGGGTACTGCATTGATAACATCAATCATGTCCTCTACATTTGCATTTGCATGCTTGTTACAATACACACGTTCTCTGACTTAAGTGCACGGCATAAAAGCAAACCAGCCCCCCCCAAGAGGGTCCTGCTAGAGTTTATGTTGTACAGGATCTGCTATCACTACTTTTTACTGTTAATATTTTTAATACGTCCCTTTGGTTCCTCTCTCAATCATGAACTTATCTAGCTTTCCCTTCGATGTATCAGATCTGTTTGCTTCATCTGTTTGTGGCAGTGAGTGCCACATTCTAACCATCCTCCTTGGAAAGAAGATTCTTTTAAATTCCCTATTGGATTAATTCACAACTATCATAAATTTGTGACCTGGTTTCGATCTGCGTCTCAAATATAATATACGCCTGTCCTTCATTATTTATGTCGATCTTAGTCATTCCTCTTTAGGAAAGAAGAGCCTCGCAAATATGCATCTTTCCTCGTGGTTATAACCTCTCCATTCTTGTGTCAAAACATTTCTTGCACCTTCTCTGGTCCATCCATAATTTTTAGGTGCACTCCTTCTTAGATGTGAACTAAGCAACACCCATCAAAGTTGCTGGCGAACGCAGCAGGCCAGGCAGCCTCTCTAGGAAGAGGTACAGTCGACGTTTCAGACCGAGACCCTTCGTCAGGACTAACTGAAAGAAGAGCTAGTAAGAGCTTTGAAAGTGGGAGGGGGAGGGGGATATCCAAAATGATAGGAGAAGACAGGAGGGGGAGGGATGGAGCCAAGAGCTGGACAGTTGATTGGAAAAGGGACATGAGAGGATCATGGGACAGGAGGCCCAGGGAGAAGGAAAAGGGGTGGGGGGGAAACCCAGAGGATGGGCAAGGGGTATAGTGAGAGGGACAAAGGGAGAAAAAGGAGAGAGAGAAAAAGAAAAAAGAATGTGTGTATATTAATGAATAACGGATGGGGTACGAGGGGGAGGTGGGGCATTAGCGGAAGTTTGAGAAGTCACATCGGGAGCACCGGACGCAGTATATCACCCCAGCCGACTCACAGGTGAAGTGTCGCCTCACCTGGAAGGACTGTCTAGGGCCCTGAATGGTAGTGAGGGAGGAAGTGTAAGGGCATGTGTAGCACTTGTTCTGCTTACAAGGATAAGTGCCAGGAGGGAGATCAGTGGGGAGGGATGGGGGGGACAAATGGACAAGGGAGTTGCGTAGGGAGGGATCCCTGCGGAAAGCGGGGGGGGAGGGAAAGAAGTGCTTAGTGGTGATATCCTGTTGGAGGTGGCGGAAGTTACGGAGAATAATATGTTGGACCCACGCATTCTTTTTCTCTCTCTCCTTTTTCTCCCTCTGTGTTTGCGTAGATGTGAACTAAACTCAGTTTTGCATCTTTAGAATGTCCCTGTGGATTTTTTTTTCAATTGGGATGGCATTGCAGCATAGCAGTTAGCGTAGCGTAACACTATTATGGCGTCTGTGATCCCGGTTCAGTTCCCACCGCCAACCGTAAGGAGTTTGTACGTTCTCCCTGTTACCGCATAGGCTTCCTCAGGGTGCTCAGCCTCCTACGACATATGGGTTAGTGGGTTAATTGGTCACATGGATGTAATTCGGTGGTGTGAGCTCATTGGTCAGAATCTTTTATTTAGAGAATGCAGCACGGCCTGTTACCATCCCGTATCTCGAAATAAAAAATAAATAAATAAAAGCATTAAGGTTATTTACTTGCTTTCTAAAATGTGCTTTGATGCCTTTAATACTCTGTTTATTAATGAACTGTAGCTCTCTTTCACCTACTCATTCCCCAACTCCCAATTTGCATCAATCAACTTCCCACACTCTATCATGAATGGTAGAGTCAATTTTTAGTCAGAAATCGGAGAATTCTCCTAAACGTAAGTAATAAGGATTATGAGGTCACGATGAGCATTTGCAGCTTGATCACAGAATAGCATTAATCCCACTGAATGGAGGAACAGGGGCAAGGGAACAAGTGGCTTCCCACCATTTACATGTCCATACAACTCAAGTCTATTCTCCCTGGTACCGTTCAAAAGAAAGATTAGCTTTATGTGTCACATGAACATCGAAATACTAAAATATACGGTGAAATGTGCCATTTGCATCAAATCAAATGAGTGAGGATTGTGCTGGGCAGATCTTAAAGGTTGCCACATTTCCAGCAGCAACACAGCAGGCCTATAACTAAGTAATCCTAACACATATGTTTTTGGCACCCACTCATGAGGTGATTTGTTTTCTCCCTTTCTACAAGTACTGACTAATTTATTTAGGGCTTTCGGTACATGTGAGGTGTATTTACTGTTATAAAATGGGAAACACGATATCTCTGTACATAGAGTCAGAATGAGAATCGGGTTTAATACCACCAGCATATGTCGTAAAATTTGTTAACTTAGCGGCAGCAGCACAATGCAATATATGTTAACATATTAAAAAAGTAAATCAATTGCACTAAGTATATTAATGCATATTAAATAGTTAAATTAAAAATAGTGAAAAAAACAGAAATAATATATGTGAGGTAGTGTTCATGGGTTCAGTGACAACTTTGGAATCGGAGAGCAGAGGGGAAGAAGTTGTTCCTGAATCGCTGAGTGTGTGCCTTCAGGCTTCTGTACCTCCTTCCCAATGGTAACAATGAGAAGAGGGCATGTCCTGGGTGATGGGGGTCCTTAATAATGGATGCCACCTTACTGAGGCACCACTCCTTCAAGATGTCTTGGATACTACAGAGGCTAGTACCCATGATGGAGTTTACAACTTTATGTAGCTTAAAAAACAAGACCTTGGATGCAGTTGTGGACTCAGTAGTAGACAATATTCTGAGGGATAAATGTTGGCCAGGGCTCTTCTTCACTTCAATGCAAATTGGGGTTAGGCTGAGCATCTCGTTTGAAAGATGCTGTCCCTGAAAGATCAGTATCATTCACTATTGTGCTGGATCAGCCAAGAATGCTGTGGTCAAGTCTCTGGTGTAGGAGTGAGGTACAAGTGCACTCCAATGGCATGTGGCAGAGTGAATAGGGAAGAATCTTAAACATCAGGTACTGAATCAAAATGTGTCCGTGCTTTCTCCCCATGTGCTCTGGTGTCCTCACTCATCCTGAAAACGTGAGGATTGGAAGGTTAATTGGCTGTTGTAAGTCTCTCCTGGTGTGTAGGTGAGTGCGAGGTTCTGGGAGGAGTTGATGTGAGGAAAATAGAAAAATGGAGTCAGTGCAGGATTAGCGTAAACAGTGCTTGTTAGTGGCACTGACTTGTTTGCCCAAAGTGCCTGTTCCTGTGCGGTATTTCTCTGAAACTCTATCACTTCATAAATCGCTTGTGTCTTGTGCTAAAATATTCTCTGGTTGCCTTCCACTAAGGCAGAGGTTCCCAACCTTTTTTATGCCATGGACCAATAGCCAAGGGTTGCATGGACCCCAGGGTGGGAACCCCTGCACTAGGGTCTTCCCCACATGAAGTCACAATCATAACTGATGAAGAGTCTTAGCTTGAAGTGTCAACTGTTTATTCCTCTCCATTGATGCTGCCAATTTCCTCCAGCATTTTGTCCTTGTTACTCTGAATAATAAAAGTTTTAGCTCAAAAATGTAAGTGACTATGGTGTTACAGGAGTACTCTGTAACCCTTGAGTGTCCTTTTGCAATATTGTCCTAAACTCACAGTGCTGTTAAAGGCTGTACAGTAATTCACTGCAGGGAAGTGTAATGCTGCAGGGCAACAGAAAAAAAACAATAACTGGAGAAAATCATGAAATCCAGGAGTGTGTTTAATTAGCTCACAAATAAAACAGTCTCTCTTAACCCTCACCTGTTCTCTTCACCAAGTGGGCAATTGCAGTGCAATGCTAAATGACAGTCACTTAACTGCAGGAGAGCAAGCACAGAGCGGCAGTCATTCATCAGATTGCTCAGGGCTGTTAGATAGATGGCAAGACCAATAGAGTATGTAACAGCTGAGAGGGAGAGAGAAAGAGCCGTTCAGGAGAATGATTTATCTCCCTGCTCCTTACAGGGAGCATTGCTGATGGAAGCCCAGTACATTTCTCGTCAATTAAATCTCTCTTCCAGTTGTTTCCTTTTGTATTCTAAAGGTCATCAAGTCCGACACATCTACTCTGCCACTCTGCTTGGAATCCCTCTGGGTAGAGAAGAAGCATTATGGTTACAGGCAATTTCGTTCTGATTGATTTTAAGGAGATTATTTTTCTCTATAACTGCTTTTGAGGTCGACGCTGCCATTTCAAAGTTACACTTTTGGAAATCCGAATAGACTATATCCAATGATTTCCCTTCAGGTAGCCAACAAATCCATCAAACACAGTATGAATTTTCTGGCATCTAGTTTTTGGCTTCATGTTGTCAATTATTCTGAAGCAGCATTTAATAGATAACTTTTAAGGTATATAAGATTTAAGATTTGCTTTATTTGTCACTTGTACATCAAAACATCATGAAAAGCGTCAAAGTAAATCAGCGAGGATTGTGCAGGGCAGAGCACAACAGCTGCCACGCTTCCAGCACGTCTAGCATGCCCACGTCTTAGTAACCATAACCATACGTCTTTGGAATGTGGGAGGAATTGAAACCCGATCAGTAATCATTGATGGTGTAAAGTGATGTGCTAACCACCACACTACCGTGCCATCCTGTATGCTACTGTGCCAGCCTCTACACTACCCTACATCTCGTAATCACCTCGTAACAGTGAGAACATGCGAACCAAGCCCTTCAAGGCCAGTAAGCGATAAATTTAAATGGTTCATTGGTTCTGTCAGCTGTTCAGCCAAGGCTTCAGTTCTGAACAGAATGGTTTCAGGGATGAAGGATTGCAGCTGTAAATTGGACTGTAGAATCTGCAAATATTCTTCTCACAAGCGTTGAGAGATTTGACACAGTTGTGCATGTGTAAAATTCCATCTTCCCTAGAACATACTGATGCAATTCTACACTGCCATCATTGAGCATGCTTCAGACATTAATCCCTGGGTGGATGCAGCATCCTCTCACAGATGTATATGAAACCTACAGCAAACAGTCAGTGCAGCTGAAAAGGTCACTGGCTGTAGTTTCCTATCACTGCAGGACTTGTATACATTCAAGATGAAGAAACAGGCAGGAAAAATCGTTGCAGACACTACCCACCCTTCAAACCACCTTTTCCCAAAAGCTCCCTTTCGGAAAGCGCTATAGAGCTACTAAAACAAAGACTTCACACGATCTAAAAATTTCTTCCCTCAGGCAGTTAATCTGACCAACCATTCTAGCTAGCCACGCCCACCACCCTCTATTACCTCAGTCACTGCACTGAACTTGTAAACACCTTAAACCACTATTTATAATACTGTTTACATTGGAAACGTGATATTTATACATTTATACATACTTTATTTCATATCATTTATTTCATTTTTATATCATAATTTATTCTTATGGTTAGTGAATGTTATTTTTGCTGCATGTCACACCAACATACCACAGCAAATTCCTAATATATGTAAATGTATATGGTGGATAAAGCTGATCCTTGATCCTTAATGATTTAAATCAGGTAAGAATAGAGGCAGTGGGGTGGAGAAATGTCTCTACCAAGAAGGACGTGTAAGGCACTCCTTCCCTCCACTAGCCTGCAGGTCACCCTTGGGCAAAGTGCAGCACCTGCTTAGCCCCCCCCACCCCCAAAAAGGGTCACATGAAGCCATGGGAGCAGGTGGTGGATGGTCATATAAGCAACCGGTGCATATCACACGTCCTGGTTATGCAACCACTGACGCCAGGCAGACAATCTCTTAAAGAGTATTGATAATGGTTGGGGCCGCACGTCTTGTAAAGACACTGCCCAGAAGAAGGTAATGGCAAACCACTTCTGTAGAAAAATTTGCCAAGAACAATCAGTGTTGTGGAAAGACCATGATTGCCCGTGTCATATGACATGGCACATAACAAACGAACAATGTACAGAAGGAACTGCTCCCATTAGCATCTAATTCCAGGGAAGATGGTGAAGGGTAAAAAATAAACAAAAAGGTGACAGGAGTCGTATCAGGCATACAGCTCCTCAAGGCTACTCAGCCACTCCATACGTTAGACCCATAGAGCTGTACAACACAGAGACAGGCTGTACATCCCACCATGTCCATGCCAACCATCAATGACTCATTTATTCCAAACCCACTTATCAGCACTTGGTGCACAGCTCTGTATGCCTAGGTGATCCAAGCACATATCCAGATACTTCTTAAATGGTGTGAGTCTCTGCCTCCACCACCTTCTCAGGCAATAAACTCTTATAAACCCTCATATAAACTCTTCTCCCTCCTGCCATCTGGAAAAAGGCACCGAAGCATTCGGGCTCTCATGACCAGACTATGTAACAGTTTCTTCCCCCAAGCCATCAGACTCCTCAATACCCAGAGCCTGGCTTGACACCAACCTACTGTACCCTCTACTGTGTCTACTGTCTTATTTATTATTATTTATTGTAGTGCCTACACTGTTTTGTGCACTTTACGCAGTCCTGGATAGGTCTGAAGTCTAGTGTAGCTTTTGTGTTTTTTCTTATGTAGTTCAATGTGGTTTTTCTATTGTTTCATCTAGCACCATGGTCTTGGAAAATGTTGTCTCTTTTTTACTACGTTCTGTACCAGCAGTTGTGGTTGAAATGACAATAAAAAGTGACTTGACTTGACTCGAATGTGCTCCAGATTGGGGGACTAGAGCCTATGTAATGTTGGCCTTGTGATTCCATGCCCCTCCCTGTTACCCCTAACCTGCTACCATTGCTCTGTCATGTTAAATATTACCTCCAATGTGATGAGCAATTATCAGGTACAATACAAGTGACCTCACACATTACAAGACAGGGAGTGGGGGTTACATTCCTGGAAAACAGTCCATATGATGATCTTCTGTGACACCAAGCCATGTCATCTGCATGTGCATCAAGAAACAAGCAGGCTTTTTCCTCTGAGGTTGGGTGGGACTACACCCAGAGGTCCAGGTTTAACAATGAAAGGTGAAAAGTTTAAAGGGAACATGAGGGGAAATTTCTTCACTGAGAGGGGCGTGAGAGCGTAGAATGAGATACCCAGCACAAATGGTGCATGCAAATTCGATTTCAACATTTAAGAGAAGTTTTGATAGGTGCACGGATGGTAGGGGTATGGAGGACTATGGTCTTGGTGCAGGTCAAGAGGAGTAGGCAACTTAAATGGTCTGTCATGGACTAGATGGGCTGAATGTTTTTTTCTATGCTTTACTCTATAAAAACAGGCGAAAAAAGGTTGTGTTTATTTATTTCTCTTTTTTTTAACCTAAGTTTTGTAAGAGTGAATGTTATTCTGCACCTCAAATTTTAGAATAATGATTGTTGAATTCTGTAAAGGCAAATTTCCATATTCCGAATGGCTCTGAAGTGGAAGTTGCCTGAATTTATTTCATATTATCATAGAGACATATAGCATAGAAGCACTGAGCCATCTATGACAATCAAGCACTCATTTACAATATTCCCTGCTTCATTCTCTCCACATTTCCACCAGCCCCTCCCAGATTCTACTGTTCACCAATACACTAGGGAAACTTTACAGTGTTTGAGTTGCAGGATGAAACCAGAGCACCTAGAGCAGGCGCTCCCAATCTTATTTATGCCATGGAGCCTTATCCATGGTCTCCCTGACTTAGAGGAACCCAGGTGGTCACAGGGAGAGCGTGCAAACTCCACACTGACGGCACCAGAGGTCAGAACTGAATCTAGAACAGTAAGTCAAAAACCCCAAACATCCTGCTAGTTACATTCATAACACTAATAAGATCATCAAACACGATCGCTCTATCATGATTGGGCTGAATTGGGTTTTGATTTTCTAATTATTCCTTAATATCAGATTCCAGCAGTTTCCCAATGACAGCCGAATTTTCACAATGTTGGACTGACCAACCTATTGTTTCATGTTCTCTGCCTCCCTTCTTTCTGGAATATTGGCAACTTTCCATGGTGCTGGGAACCCTCCAGAATCTGGGGGATTTTGGAAGGTTATAACCAACACATCCACCATGTCTGCAACTTCTTCTTTAAACTTTAGGATGTAGCCCATCTGGTCCAGAGGATTTTTAGCCTTTTGCCCCATTAGTTTGGGTAATCATTTTTTTCTACTTATATGTTTTAAATTCCTCCCTTCTTTTGCCCTTTAAATTTATACTAATACAGGGATGCCTTCTCTCAGTTCTACCATGAGTACAGAAAAAGAATTTAGTGAGAGTCTGTCCCATTTCTTTAATTTCTCATTATTAATTGTCCAATCCCATCCACCAGGGTCCAACATATACTTTAGCAACTCTTTTCCATTTCACATATTAATAGCTGATATTATTGTCAGATCAAAGTTCAAAAAGTTCAAAGTAAATTTATTATCAAAGTACGTACTGTATGTGTCGCCATATATTAGCCAAAGATTCATTTTTTTTTTGCAGGCACTCTATGAAAAAATACGAAAGTCTTAGGCACATATATATAGCTCGGGTGCACAAAACTGTATTTGTCAACATGGAGCCAAGGGTGAGTGTATAAATTTGCTGGGAGTAAAGGATGTTGAGAATGGCGAGGGTTGAGTGCTGTAGGAGGGCTGTGGCATAGGTGGCAGAGAACGAGTACTGGGGTGGGGGTTGTTACGGGTGCAGACGCATCCAGCCCTGAGACACCAGGCAAGATAACTTGATTCCAAACAATGGTTTATTGATCACCACAGAATGCCTCTTTGGTGCTTCCCACTTCCTCCCTTTTCTTTCCCCTTTTCCCAACCTTGATCCCCCTCTCCCTGCCCCCTTCCCACTCTCAGTCCACAATAGAGACCCAGATCAGAATCAGGTTTATCATCACTCACATAAGTCATGAAATTAGTATTTTTTTCTAGCAGCAGTACAGTGTAATACATAAAATCACTACAGTACTCTGTAAAAGTATTAGGAATCTTAGCTATACATATGTGCATAAGACTTTTGCACAGTACTGTAAATAGTAAGTAAATAAAACATGGAACATAATTTGTAGGGTCCTTGAAAGTGTGGAATCAGTTTAGCGTTGAGGTGAGTAAAGTTATCCACACTGGTTCAGGAGCCTGATGGTTGCAGTATAATAACATTTCCTGAACCTAGTAGTTTTTAATATTAGGAATATTGTTGAATTGAATTGAATTGACTTTATTTCTTGCATCCTTCACATACATGAGGAGTAAAAATCTTTACAATACATCTCTGTCTAAATGTGCAATTTATAGTAATTGATAATAGTATGTGCATTTCTTCCTAATTTCCCTAATCATCTATCTTCTCCTCCCTTATTTCTTTGTTCACCTTTTGCCAGTTTGGAAAGTCTGTGCTTCTTTTCACTTACAATAACCTTCACAACAGTGTGACCTTTTCTTTCAATGATGCCATCCTTAACTTTTCTGTTAGCTGCATTTGGATCAGTGACCTTTACTTCTCAATGAAATACTGTATCTCTTGTTGAAACTGTGAAGTATGTCCATGTGCGTCTGCTATTATTTTTCTAACATCTAACTTTTCAATCAGTTTCCCCAGTCCAGTTCTACCTTCATGCCTATGTAATTTCATTTGTAATTTCATTTAAGTTTGAGACAATGGTTTTACTTTACTGAAGTTTTTGACTGAAGTTCTCTCACTTGCTCGAGAATGGAGGTGTACAGGATGATAAGAGGCATGGATCAAATGGATAGCCAGAGACTTTTTCCCTGGTCAATAATAGCTAATATAAAGAGAAGCAATCCTGCCCAAAGGTCAGTGGTCACATAACCAGTAATTGTTCTCAAGGCTTCACGTGACCCTGATCAGGGGGCTAATCAGGTGCTGTACCTTGCCCATGGATGACCTGCAGGTGAGCGGAGGGAAGGAAGGCCTTGTACATCTTTTGGTAGTGTTACGAGAATACACATAAAATTAAGATGTTTGCTGGCCTGGGCTAGCATCAGTGGCATCAGCAGTTGGTCTGCCACCTGCCCTCAGGGGAAGGAGAGATAAGGAACAATGGAGCAGCGTCTGGAGATGTGTAATGAAGGGATGTGGGAGAGAGAGCTGTCTGGAGCGGCTCCCCTCTTTGAACCTTGAACTGTTTGATGTGATGGACAGGCGATACCCCAGCAGGGGGATAAAAAGGGACAGGTTCGCTAAGACAGGGACACACGCCACCCGAGGTAACGAGACCCCGGAAGCGGTGCGCCTCTCACAAGTGGGTGAGAAGCACCAGACAACGACAAGGGTGGAAAGGTACGATCAGCGGGAACCCGGTGTGTGTCCGCCCTTGCCTGGGTGCCGGGTTCACTGCAGAGGATCGACCGCATCTGGAGGAGGGGTCACAGTCGGTGACCTCAGGTGACATCACCAAGGACCCGCCCAAAAGTTGCTTGTGAGCAATCTCGCTGATCTGTGAGTGAAGCTGTGCTGAATGATGAGTTGTTCCTGTTCTCTCTGTCTCTCTTCCCGCACGTTGTCCATCGCCATGGCAACGATTACTGCGAACTGAACTACTAACTGGACTGAACTTTGAGTCATTTTGAAATTTGGTCATTTACCCCTAGACAACGATAGAGCTTGATTGATGCTGTTATCTTAATGCTGTGCACATGTGTGTTTATCATCACTGAACTGTTGCATTTATTATCCTTTCGATTACTGTGTGGCTTGTTTCTTTAATAAAACTTTCTTAGTTCTAGTACTCCAGACTCCAACTGAGTGATCCATTTCTGCTGGTTTGGCAACCCAGTTACGGGGTACGTAACATAAGTGGGGGCTCGTCCGGGATTTTGAACGCTAAATTTGGGACGGAGTAAATTGATTGGGTTAAAATTCCCGAAAGAAAGAAAAGACAAACAGCAGAAATGGAGGTTGAGGAATTTATAAAGGCGCCGACCTTGGAGGCATTAGAGGATGCCAGGAAATCGGAATTGATAGCTGTGGCCAAACGGGTGAATCTTGCCAAGGTGAAGTCGACAATCAGGAGAGAGGAGATACACAGAGCTATTGTAGAGCACTATGTATCTAAAGGTGTGTTTCCCCAAGGTGAGCTGGGGGAGGTGTCTATTGAAAAACCTGCTGGAGACGCGGTACAGGTACAGCTTGAAAAACTGAGACTCGAGCACGAGTTCCGGGTACGGCAGTTAGAACACGAAGAGAGACAGTTAGAAAGGCAGGAGAGAGAGTTAGAAAGGCGGGAGAAAGAGAGAGAGTTAGAAAGGCGGGAGAAAGAGAAAGAGGTAGAAAGGCAAGAGAGAGAGAGACAGTTGGAGAGAGAAGAGAAACAGAGGGAAAGGGAATTTGAGCTGGAGAAGTTAAAGATAAGGGCCGAGCAGGGGTTCGTGCCGAACCAAGGTGGAGGGTTCCGGGCGACCCAGGAGGTTAGGCTGGTTCCCCCATTTGACGATACCGATGTGGATCGGTACTTCCTCCACTTCGAAAAAGTGGCTATAAGTCAGGACTGGCCGAGGGATAAGTGGGTTGTTTTACTTCAGAGTGTACTGAAAGGGAAGGCCCAAGAAGCTTACTCAGCTTTGTCCGCGGAAGATGCCCAGAGGTATGAGGTGGTGAAGGAGGCCATCCTCAGGATTTATGAGTTGGTCCCGGAGGCATACCGGCAGAGGTTCCGGAATGCGAGGAAGCGGTGGGACCGCACGTATTTGGAGTTTGCTCGTGAGATGCAAACATATTGTGAGCGTTGGTGCGCCTCGAAAGGGGTAGAGGGGGATTATGACAGACTGCTGCAGCTGATTCTGATTGAGCAGTTTAAAGGTTGTGTCCCTGAGGGTATGAGACCCTACCTCGATGAGAAAGAGACAGCCACGTTAGCCGCAACTGCTAAGTTAGCAGATGAGTATGCGTTGACGCATAAAATGAAGTTTGCCCCGAGTAAAGGCTACCAGAAGGGTAGTCAGGACGGCGGGGAGAGTCCACCGGAAAAGTCAGAAAGTAAGCCGGGGACTAGTGAAAAGGATAAGGTAGACCGGGAGCAGTCTGGTAGGAAGTCTCCTGGGGTCGTCTGTTATAATTGTGGGAAAGTCGGACACTTTGTGTCCAGGTGCTTTGCCCCAAGGAAGGAGACGGGGAAAGGAAAAGCGGAAATTTTGAATGGCTGTATTGAGCTGTTAAGCGAACCGCTAGGGAAGGACAGGTCTGAAAAAGTCCAGGAAGGGCGCGAGAGGTTTATCTCGGCCGGACTGGTGTCAGTGAAGGAGAGGTTAAAACCAGTTCCAGTGCGGATCTGGAGAGACACGGGAGCGTGTCAGTCACTAATACTGAAGAGTGTATTAGAGTTTAGCTCAGAGACCCAGACTGGGGAGGTAGAGGTCAAAGGTGTTGGGGAAGGGACAGAGTCAGTCCCTTTGCACCAGATACACTTACAGAGCAACCTGGTCTCTGGAGTAGTCACGATCGGGGTGAGGTTCGAATTACCGATGAAAGACGTGGAAGTCTTGCTCGGTAATGACATCGCCGGAGGAATCGTGTTCCCAGTCGTGAGATTGACGGGTCAGCCTGCCAGCATGGAGGCCCCACCCGCGATGGTGAATTTGGCTGAAACATTTCTGCCAACCTTGTATGAGACAGGGTGTAGTGAGATAAGAGGTAGTGAGGGAGCTGGGACGGACGTAGCAGTAGCCAGGAAAGAATTTGTGCAGACGCAGGAGCGAGACGAGGGGCTGATGGTTTTTGCCGAGACCGCTCTCTCTGACACAGCCTTGACAAGGGAACTAGTAGGCTATTGTGCGGATGAGGAAGTGCTAAGGAAGAAAGGGAAATCAAGGACAGTATCCGCAGATGAGGAGTGGGGGGTGGTGCAAAAGAGTTATGGGGATGAGGTTTTTAACATGACCCACGAGGTACCCCCCGGTGGACATTTTGCGGTGCTGGAGGAAACAGTTGGTGGAATCATGAAAGAGAGTTACCGGCTGCCCAGGGGGAAAAATGTTATTGATCATGACCGACGCGAACTGAGACGGTCACCGGCTTTTGATATGCTAACAAACCTAGTCGGTGTTAGCTTGGAAATCAATGAAGCTAGGGGCCCCTTGATAAGAGGAAAAAACCATTTTGAAAAGATTAGGATGGGATCGGTCAGATGGGAGAAGGCTATTGTTTTGGCCAGGTCTACTGATAAGGTCTCTCCCTTAATCCCCGAACAAAGCGAATCTTTAGAAGGAGTAATTAAACGACTCGCACCTATGTGTTTGATTGTCCCGAGGAAATGCAAAGAACTGGGACGTTGGGTGATTGTGGTTACAATAGGGCAGCCAAGTAAACAACTCCCATATTTTTCGAGTAATTCAGTGACTAAAGGGCTGATGACCACAGAGGTGTGTATTGGCAATTTAATACGGCTGTCTGAAGCCAGCTTGATAGTGAACCTTGAAAAAAATGAATTCGGCCACACGAGGGTCACTTACCTGGAAATTGTGGTGACACAGGGGCAGCTGGCAGCGATGCAAGCTACACTGCAGGCTATCGCTGACCTCCCAACCCCGACAGATAAGAGGGCCCTCAGAAGGCTTTTGGAGATGGTGGGGTACTGCAGGAAATTTTGCAGTAACTCTGCGGTCAATACCCGTCCCCCTCCTACTAAGCCCTTGCGAGAGAAAACTGAGCCGGAATGGGACGACCCTTGTTGTTGTGGTCCGGGACAAAACCAAATGAGAGGTTACATTGGTCGCAATTCATCAGTGTTTTTGGCCACTATGAAGTTTGCTGAGTTGGAGCCTGGTCTAAGGGATTATTAATAACACGTGTAAAAGGAACAGAAAGTGTGATGACTGTCTGTCAAGGTGTTGACAGCTTCAAACTCGCTGTGTTAGCCAAATAGCTGATAAAGATGTACATTGTGTATGTATCAAATAATGTAGTCATGTTTGTAATTTTTACCTCCCGGTAAAAATCCTTAAAGGGGGGAAGTGTTACGAGAATACACATAAAATTAAGATGTTTGCTGGCCTGGGCTAGCATCAGTGGCATCAGCAGTTGGTCTGCCACCTGCCCTCAGTGGAAGGAGAGATAAGGAACAATGGAGCAGCGTCTGGAGATGTGTAATGAAGGGATGTGGGAGAGAGAGCTGTCTGGAGCGGCTCCCCTCTTTGAACCTTGAACTGTTTGATGTGATGGACAGGCGATACCCCAGCAGGGGGATAAAAAGGGACAGGTTCGCTAAGACAGACACACGCCACCCGAGGTAACAAGACCCTGGAAGCGGTGCGCCTCTCACGAGTGGGTGAGAAGCACCAGACAACGACAAGGGTGGAAAGGTACGATCAGTGGGAACCCGGTGTGTGTCCGCCCTTGCCTGGGTGCCGGGTTCACTGCAGAGGATCGACCGCATCTGGAGGAGGGGTCACAGTCGGTGACCTCAGGTGACATCACCAAGGACCCGCCCAAAAGTTGCTTGTGAGCAATCTCGCTGATCTGTGAGTGAAGCTGTGCTGAATGATGAGTTGTTCCTGTTCTCTCTGTCTCTCTTCCCGCACGTTGTCCATCGCCATGGCAACGATTACTGCGAACTGAACTACTAACTGGACTGAACTTTGAGTCATTTTGAAATTTGGTCATTTACCCCTAGACAACGATAGAGCTTGATTGATGCTGTTATCTTAATGCTGTGCACATGTGTGTTTATCATCACTGAACTGTTGCATTTATTATCCTTTCGATTACTGTGTGGCTTGTTTCTTTAATAAAACTTTCTTAGTTCTAGTACTCCAGACTCCAACTGAGTGATCCATTTCTGCTGGTTTGGCAACCCAGTTACGGGGTACGTAACAGTAGAGAAGTATCTCCACCCCAACAACCATTAGAGGATTTTAAAATACTTTAGATAGGCAAACATATAATAGAAAAATGGAGGGCTATGTGGGAACAATGGGTTAGATTGATCTTAGTGCAGGTTAAAGGTTGCCACTACGTTGTGAGCCAACGGGACTGTATGGTGCCCTAACGTCCTGTGTTCTAATAAGTTAATTTGTCATCACTATATCTCTACAATAGAAATCAGATTGTATCTATTTCTTTTAGCTGTGCTATTAATTTTCCCAGTTGTAACAAGTCCTGTGTGCCTTCAGATAAATTGCCTTTAATCTTTTTTTTAAACTTTGTCTCTATTTGCAAAGACATTCTTCTGTTTGCGTGCTCAGTCCCTTTTTGTCCTATCATAGAACTCACTGCCCACAATGCAACCTACACATGGCTTTGTCCTTTCTCTTCTACATACTAAGTTCCCCCTCACCCACTCCCCTTCCCTGTATATTTAATGTATAGCCCTATTCACAACCCTTGTTATTTATAGACACGGGTGACTATAGTTATTGGAATCTGAAGCAACACACAAAATGTTGAAGGAACTCAGCAGGTCAGGCAGAATTTGTGGAGGGAAAAATAGAGATGACTTTTCATTTCCACACCCTTCAACTGGGCTGAAAGCTGGGATGAAGGATCTCATCCCAAAGCATCAACAATGCATTTCCCTCCTCAGGCACTGCCTGAACTGATGGTTTTTTCCAGTATTTTGTCTGTTACCCTTGCTCAATTTTACACTGGTATGACAGGTGCCAGCCCCAGTAGAACACCTCCTTCTTTTTCCAGTACAGGTGTGGAAACCCATGGATCAAAAGCCATTTTTCACAGATTGCATAGAGATTATTACCATTGTGGTTCTGCTCTTCGATTTTGCCTCCAGCTGATCCCTTTACAAAAGGCAAACCCAGATCTTGGAAATCCAAATTGAAAGCAGAAAATGCTGGAAGCACTCAGCAAGTCAGACAGCATCAATGGATAGACAAACAGTTCAAGTCAATGGCCTTTCATTACCTGGAAGGACATTGCCACAAAACAATCTTTTGTTTTATCCCCACTGATGCTGACTGATTCCAGCACTTACTACCTCATCAGAATATCTTTCTTGGTCCCATCAACATTCGGTGTCCACTTTACTAGATACCTCTTGTACCAGTGAATGTATGTTCATGGTCTTCTGCTGCTGTAGCCCATCCACTTCAACGTTCAGCGTGTTGTGCATTCAGAGATGCTCTTCTACACACCACTGTTATAATTCATGATTATCTGAGTTACTGTCACATTCCTATCAGTTTGAACCAGTCTGGACAGTCTCCCCTGACCTCTCTCATTAACAAGGTGTTTCCTCCCACAGAGCTGATGCTCACAGGAGGTCAGCAGTTTCTGGGATACTCAAACCACCCCATCTGGCACAAACAATGATTCGATGGGACAGAGTCACTTAGATCACATTTCTTCCCCATTATAATGTTTGGTCTGAGCAACAACTGAATCCCTTGACCATGTCTGCATGCTTTTATGCGTTGAGTTGCTTCCACATGATTGACTGGTTAGATATTTGCATTAATAAGCAGGTGTACAGGTATACTTCATAAAGTGGCCACTGAGTATATATTGTTGATATTTTAGTAGACATTTCAATTTCCACTCTTGGCTATTGTTTCTTTGAGGTTTTATTTTCTCCGTTCTTCAAACTTAAAAGTTGTCTTGCTGCAGCTGCTGGTCCTGTTTAGTAATTCAACCCCAATATTTTAAAATATCAACACCACATTGAATTACCACTCTTCACCTACGCAGATTTCTGCACTCTCTTGAAAACACACTTTAAAAGACTCTATGCCTGAGCAGTAGCCTATCTTCTGTTCTACTGTATGTGACCTTCTTTTCTTTGTAACTAATCTCATGGGGATACAAGGAAAAACTTTATTATGCAGGGATTGGGGATAACTTGGAACTCATGGCTTGCGAAGGTGATAGAAGCAGACTCTATCAGTTAGGGCATCAAAAGAGAACTAGTTAGGCACAAGTGCAACTAGTTTACAGCGATGTGGGAAAAGATCTGTGAGGCATGGAAATAACTATAGAAAACTGGGATGGACGCAGAGGCCTAGCTGGCCTGCTGCAATAATCCAATAATCATATGACTGATGCAGCGAAAATCTTTCATTTTCCACCAACTGCAAAGTGTTAAAACCAGTGATCTTTGGATTTATTTCAGCCCACTTTTCCTGGCAGTCTGACTCAGCAGTGATTAGAAAAGTACCAACAGATTGATTTAGACAGATTGCAAGATGCACAACATTCCATAAAGCACATTCATAATTCTAAATAAAACACAATTCTGAGACCTCCTATCTGAACTCCTGGGGACGTGCAATGCCAAGCCAAATAAGATAGCAAGAACGATGTTTACCATGAGCTGAATGCACTCAGGCTATAGCTGATGGCAACTAGTAAGTTTGTGTTGACTTCAGTTGGTCCTTCTCCAAGCACTGTGACCTGGATCCCCCTCCACTTTAGCCCCTCTTCTCTTACTAGAACCTACCTCCTTCCACAAAAGAATGGATTATCATCTTATTTTGAAAGCAGGGTGTGAAAAGCCATCATACAGGATGATTGCAGGATCTCAGACCTGAGGTATTGGGTAATCACAGGACCTGAGCTGCCACAGGAAGTGATTGAGGCAAGTACATTAACAGTATATAAAAGGAATTTGGCAGGGTACATTGGTAAGAAAGGTTCAGAGGGATATGGGCTAAATGCAGAAAAAATTGGACTAACTTAGATAGGAATCTCAGACCAGTTGGGCTGCTTCTCTGTTGTATGACTCTGTGTACCTTCACAGCATTCTTCAAATAGAAATCATTTTTATTCAGTGAACCAGCATTGACTCAGTTTGCACTACTAGGAAAATTCAACAGCACCAGACAGTCTTGAAATTCCGGTGCGATTCTGCATTAGTGTCACACGGGTGTCCACCATTCTCGTGACAGTGTCTTGCAGGACAGTTTGTGGTGAGGGTATCTGTTAGGGTGACTGGAAGGCCAGCAAAGTAACTAATGTATTTAGCTGCAACATTGGGCCCCACCACCCTGAACCACAACACATCCCTCCTCATCCTCCCTCACCAATTGATAAGCCATTACTTCTGGTTCTCCCCATACACAGCTGAACCAGGTAAGGTTACCAAATAAATGTACCCTGGAATCCCTAATACTCAATAATCACAGAGTCTAGGATCAATTACATACAGTAATTACAGTCCCTATGATGTACAGTATCAAGAAATCACAGAATTTGGAATGCAGGCCAATTAGTAATTACAAAGGCCGAGACCTGTGTAATTACAGGCAGTGATTCATGGATTAACTAATTACAAAGACTGTGTTCCAGGTCAATGAAAAGCTTGCAAGATCCAGAACCAAGGTACTCAGAAATCCCAAGACTACCTGCCCAATACACTTCAGCTTGACCAAACATGACCTCCAACTTAAAAAAAAATGACAAGACAAATACTGAACACAGGAGACTCTGAAGGTGCTGGAAATCTAGAACAACACACTCAAAATGCTGGAGGACCTCAGCAGGTCAGGCAGCAACTGTGAATAGGAATAGTGAGTTGATGCAATGGGCTGAGACCCTTCATCAGGATAGTTCAGTACAAATATATCTGAGTAAATTTCAACCACCAATATCTAATTGTGCAATAAATAAAGTACTTAATCAGAATCGGGCTATTACCACTAACGTGTCGTAAAATTTGTTGTTTTGAGGCAGCAGTACAGTGCATTACATAAATATGCTATTGAATTATAATAAGAAATGTATATAAAAAAGAGAAATAATAATGCAAAAAGGAGCCCAAATAGTGAGGTAGTGTTCATGGACTTTAAGATGGCGCCAGTGAACAACATGACCAGCGGCGATGTCCTGCAGACAGTTCATGAAACTTTTTTCTTTTTCTTCTTTTTCTTTCAAATGTGATTCTACTATTAAGCTGCATATGATTGGAACCTGTGCTTTACATTTTTATGGTGTGTTTAGGGCCGGTTGATCAATCTGGTGCTTTGCTGCCTCCGAGGGTGTTCGGTGAGGTTTGGAGTGAAGTGTGCAACCTGGAAGCTTGGAGGTTTGAATGTGGGGCGCGAGCCCATGATCGACCCCTTTGCCTCTCTCTATTGACACCATGATTGACCCCTTTGCCTTTCTCTATTGACACCATGATCGACCTCTTTGCCTTTCTCTATTGAGCCCTTTTGCCTCTCTCTGATTGAGGCAACGAGCAAGGTTGAAGTCGACAAGGACAAGAACAGGGGATGGGGGGCGTTTGGCGCCGTCTCCCTGCGTTCGACCGGTCTTCCTCTTCCTCTTGCTATCTATTGTCAAAGGAGTCTTGGAATCCGCATTGCAAGGAATGATCAGTGAGGCTGTGGACTCATTTGGAGAACTTTGAGGTTCAGGTCGCATGTGTTTCTAGATGCTGGTTACTTGTTTTTGCTGATTTTGAGCGGTTTGGTCATGGTGATTGTTGCAAACTCGGGCACTTTGGGAAAGAACAGCACTGCGGCCTGCTGTGAGCTAGTGGCACGCCACTGAACTGAACTAAACCAAATACCCCTGGACTCTTGGTTTGATGTTTGATATTCTACATGTTCTTTGTTTTGCTTTTTGCGCTATTTGTTCTTTTTTTGTGCGTTGAGTATTTGATGTTTTCTTGAACGGGTTCCATGGTGTTTCATTGTTTCATGGCTGCCCGCAGGAGGACACATTTTAGAGTTGTATTCTGTACTTTGAATCTTCTGAATCTTTGAATAGTCTGTTCAGAAATCGATGGCCGAGGGGAACAGGCTGTTCCTAAACTGTTAAGTGTGTGCCTTCAGGCTCCTATACCTTCTCTCTTATAGTAGTATCGAGAAGAGGGCATGTCCTGGGTGGTGGGGATCCTTAGTGATCCATATCAATCAATTGATTGAACAATCAATATCAATGGAGGGTTATCTCAGCTCTGTTTTCCAATGCCCCTGTGCTGAGGGGGCACGTGTAGACATGGAGAGAGTGAAAATGGACTCGCTTTTACTTCTTCCCCTCCCCTCACCACCCTAGTCTGACATCTTCCCCCTTCCTTTCCATTCCCGATAAAGGGCCTCAGCCCTAAACGTCGACTGTTTATTCATTTCCTTAGATGCTGAGTTTTTGCAGCAGATTCAGTCGGTTACTCTGGATTTTCAGCATCTGCAGAATCTCTTGTGTTTATACCTTCCCTTGAGACTTGATCCCTCATAGCACTCCAGTCATCTCCAGTAAAAGGCCTGCGGCAGAGACATAATGGCCCAGAGTGTCCTTTTGATGACATGATACATCTGTCCCAGTCTGATCATCTCACATTAAAAGAATTTTGATATGATGACTAAGATAGCCAAAAGCGTTTCATGGCCAGTGAAGTACATTTGAAGATTGCACATTGCCAAAGTGCTGGAATCCTGCCAGCATATACGTATAGAACATAAAGGACCTTCAGCCCACGATGTTGTGCTGTCCTTTTAACCAACCGGAAGACCAATCTTTCCGTTCCCTCCCAAATAAGCCTCCATTTTTCTATCATCTCTGTGCCTGCTTAAGAGTTTCTTTGAAGTCTCTAATGTATCTGCCCCGCTACCATCCCCAGGAAGGCGTTCCATGCACCCGCTTCTCTCTGTATAAAACCTCCCTCTGACATTCTCCCTGTGCTTTTCTCTAATCACGCCCCCTCGTATTAGCTATTTGTGCCCTAGGAAAAAAGTCTCTGGCAATCCACTTGATCTACACCTCTTATCTTTTCTTCGCAAAATAAACATTGGAATGAATACACAGGTCATCCTTTTTTCAATGAATAAACACTGGTTGATGGCCAACGTCGGCCCATTGTTGGGGGGAGAATCTACTGTGCTACTTAAGTTCAAGTTTATTGTCATTCAGCCATACACATGCATACAGCTAAATGAAACAACATTCCTCTGGGACCAAGGTGTAAAACTCAGTATATAAATCACATACAGTACAAAACAATAGTATTAACACAATAACATTAACAGATAATAAAAATATTCCGTTGATATACAAGTTGACATAAAGTGCAATTACAACAGTATAATGCTACTGATGCTGACATAAATAAGACTACTACGTGGTAGCAAGTTGTTCAGAAGTCTCATTGTCTGGGAGAAAAAGCTGTTACCCAGCCTAACGGTCCTTGATCTTATACTGTGGTACCTTCTGCCTGACAGTAGGACGGTAAGGGTAGTTCAACCACTCAGGAGGGTGGGTCCTTGAGTTAATATCGCTTTTGAAGAATGACTCTTCTGACATGCCTCTTCAAGAGCTCCAGATTAAAATTTGTGATCTGCTCTCCACAGCGCAAATTACTTGGTTGTTTATTGATAACATTAGCTTCTCTTTTGGAGTTGAGTCACAAGGTGAATGGAAGTACACTTCAGAACTAAATCTCTTGCTTTTTCACCACATTCACTGATTTCGTACACGGTAGGAAAGGTCCCAACCTGTAAGTTCTTTGGTGGATGAAAACATGCTCTGAAAAGGTTGTATGTGAGGAATCCCAAGACACTAATACTTTACCAGGCATGAGGCTGGAGGCATAGTGCGAGTGCTAGAAACAGCCTTTTCTCCATTATCTCCTGTCACTGAGGGAAAGAGAGATTGACTCTCAGGTGAGATGAAACTTCCACTGCGAATGACTTAGGAGTGGTGCAGTGTGGAAACTGAGAAAGGTATGGTGAATAGATGAAGGACTTGTTGGAAAAAGTGAAGGTTGCTGCTGGGATAATTAGATGGTGGGTTAAAGAGGTGAATGTAGGGAGATTGGGGAAAGACTGGAAGAGTCGAGAGGACATTCGCAGTGAAGGGGGAGAATGAGGGAAATCTCTGTAGTAAGGGCTTGAATGCTCAACATAAAAATAAATTATCAAGTCATTTAGTATGTATTGAGGTGAATAAACAATCAACGTTTTGGGCCAAGACCCTTCATCAGGACCGTCCTGGTGTAGGGTCTCGGCCCAAAACATTGACTGTAGTGTATGTGGGTTCAATATCTATTCTGAAATTGGATGACAGAGGGGAAGAGGCTGTTGATGAATCATTGAGTGTGTGCCTTCAGGCTCTTGTACCTCCTTCCTGATGAGAGCAATGAGAAGAGGGCATGTCCTGGGTGATGGGGTCCTTAAGAATGACACCTTTTTGAGGCATTACCTTCTGCAGATGTGCTTGATGCTGGGGAGGCTAGTGCCCATGATGGAGCTGGCTGAGTTTACAAACTTCTGCAGCTTTTTCCAATCCTGCGCAGTGGCCACTTCATATCATGCTGTGATGCAGCAGTTAGAATGCTCTTCATGGTACATCTGTAAAAATTTGCAAGAGTCTTTGATGACATACCTAGTCTCCTCAAATTCCTAATGAAATATAGCCACTGTTGTACCTTCTTTGTATTTATATCAAACTGTTGAGCCAAGGATAGATCTTCAGAGATGTTGACACCCAGGAACTTGAAACTGCTCATTCTTCCGCTGCTGATTCCTCATTTAGGACAGTGTGTGTTCCCTCGACTTCCCCTTCCTGAAGCCCACAATCAATTCCTTGGCCTTACTGATATTGAATGCGAGGTTGTTGTTGCAACACCACTCAAACCAGCTCATCTATCTCACTCCTGCATGTCTCCTTTTACCATCTGAAACTCTGCCGACAGTAACTACGCAACTGGCAAATTTATAGATGGTGTTAGAGTTGTGTCTAGCCACACAATGATGGGTGTAGAGAGAATAGAACAGTGGGCTAAGTACGCATCCTTGAGGTGCATCAGTGTTGATTGTCTGCGAGGAGGAAATATTATTTCTCGACGCCACAGACTGTGGTCACCTCGTGAGGAAGTCAAGGATCCAGCTGCAGAGGGAGGTACGGAGGCCCAGGTTTTGGAGCTTGTTGATTAAAACTGAGTGTATGATTGTGTTGAACGTTGAGCTGTAGTCAGTGAACAGCAAACTAACATAGGTATTGTTGTTGTCCATGTGATCCAAGTCTGAGTGGAGAAATAGGAAAAGACTTGGTGAGTCTTCCCCCATTTAGTGTGTGTTGCCCAATATTTCAAGAATCTGCAGATTCGCTTGTGTTTCTTATTATAATTTATACAATTGTTTTTATGTATTGCATTATAGTGCTGCCACAAAACAACAAATTTCCAGACACGTCAGTGATATTAAAGATGATTCTGATTCTGAAAGGTTGCTCCCTGGTGTAGACAGTCCCACTGCCACAGTAATAGTGTGTTTATCTCAGCAGTGAGTGAGGCAATTCTCTGCTCAAACCACGTTAATCAAACACCATCGAGCGCTGCTTCCCAATGAGTCAAAACTGCCCAGTTTAATCAAGCATCACACCTACACCTGTGTGAACAGTTGATGTGCTCCAGTTAAGAAGTAGTCAATGAAACCCAAGTGACCAATGGCTCAGATTGGGTGTAAAGAGTACGTTAATCCCTCTTGACTGTAATTAAAACAGGAAGGAATTACACCGTCTAGCAACTTGATTTTGAACTCCCAATGAGATCCTGAAACAAATCATTTTTAATTTGCCTCTTGCAGGAAAGCGTGGATACTGAGCTGTTAGCATGATGCATTTCAAGGACCTCTGTTGCCGAGCTTGTTTGTTATGTTATCCTTTGTTCATTGACTGCAGTACGCACGGTATGTGTGGAGTCAATGGACTCATTTTAATGAACTGGAGAACAAACAGATTACGAATATAGTTTCATTCTCTGACTACACGCTTGTTTTGTACAGCTGTCTGTCACGGGAAGTGTAATATCTACTTTCACCTCCCTTCTGTCTTTCCTGTACTTCTGCCCTTCCGAGAAGCTGTCCCGGCCAGACTCGTGATCAGCCTATGAACCTGTCAACTCCCTTGAATTGCATCTTAAGAGTTCAAAGTACACTTATTATCAAAGTATGTATGCAGTGTTCAACCCTGAGATTCATCTTGCCATAGACAGCCCATGAAACAAAGAAAACCCTGGGACCTGTTCAAAGAAAAACACCAAACACCATCTCCTCACCACCACCAAGTGCAAAAACACGAATCATGCAAAAAAAAAGGGCAAAGCGCACAGAATATAAAACACAGAAATGAAAGAGTTCTGGTATATTTACCTCTTGTATATCGGTGAGACCCGACGTAGATTGGAAGACCGCTTCGCCGAACCTCTACGTTCCATCCACCAGAACGAGCGTGATCTCCCAGAGTCCACCCATTTTAATTCCACTTCTCATTCCCATTCCAATAAGTCCATCCATGGCCTCCTTCACTGTCAGGATAAGGCCATGCTTAGGCTGGAGGAACAACACTTATATTCCATTAGGGTAGCCTCCAACCTGATGCCATGAACTCCAATTTCTCAAACTTCCAGTAATGCCTTCCCCCCCCCTCACCGTTTCCCATCCCCTTGTCCCTCTCATGTAATCTCCTTGCCCACCCGTGACCTCCCTCCAGTGCTCTCCCATCCCCCCTTTTTTCTTTCTTCCATGGCCTTCTGTCTCTTTCACCAATCAACTACCTAGCTCTTAGCTTCATCCCACCGCCTCCAAGTTTCACCTTTCACCTGGTGTTACTCTCTCCCCTCCCCCCACCTTTCAAATCTACTCCTCAGCCTTTTTCTCCCGTCCTGCCGAAGAGTTTCCGCCCAAAACGCCGACTGTAATTTTTTCCATAGATGCTGCCTGGCCTGCTGAGTTCCTCCAGCATTTTGTGTGTGTTGCTGGTACATTCAGTTCAGCTCAGTTGCGATCAATCTAGCGCTCTGTCGCTCACCATCCTGCAGGCCGCCCCAGTCAAAATCGCCAAAGTAGCCACAAAGAAAGGAGCAGCCAGGGACCAGAAGCAGATCATGATGTGAACTACCGAGTCCCATCCACAAACTGCATCCATTAAACATTGCCCAAGACCCAAAACTCTGGCACAATCCTCCGGCAGCATTGAGAGAGATGGAGAGGGAGAGAGAGACTATCACACACAGACACCTTTCTCCGACAGCAGTGAGTAAGAGGCTGGTAGATGGCATTAAACACCCACACATCTTCTACTCGCTCCTTGATGATTTCAATCTCCATCGATACTGAGATCACACTCCGCCTCCAGGCTTGTTAGCCTTGAGGCCACATGCTTCGCCTGAAACCACACGGAACATCCTCAGAGACAGCAAAGCAGCAGGTAGCTCAATCAACCCAAAAACACACCACCAAAATGTAGATTACTGGCTCCAACAGAAGTAGAACCACATTTTAATGAAAAAAGATGTACAGTAGTTGAAGTGGAAGACTTAAACTTTGTGAACCATCTGGAGAACGTGGCCCTTGGTCATGTTGTCCACTGGTGCTATCTTCCTCTGTCTTGATCACTGATAAGGTCTATTTCCCAACAGCCGAACAACCCTATCCAATCCCCTTGGTTCCTTAGGCACGAAGGACTGCAGATGCTGAAATCTAGAGTAACAAAGTAAACCGCTGGAGAAACCCAACGTGTCAGGCAGCATCTGTAGAGGGAAATGGATAATTGACTCCTTGGGTTAAGACAATTCATGTGAAACAGATCAGGTAAACGGTCTCGACCTGAAGTGTTGACTGTCCCTTTCCCTCCACAGATGCTGCCTGACTTGCTGGGTTCCTCTAGAGGTTTGTTTTTGGCCCCTTCCTTCTGTGTTAATTTTAGGATAGAGACTGTTCCAACCCTTTTCCCAATATTTGTGATGCTTAACTGCACTTTCAAACCTCTATCTTTTGTTGTGTTCTGCATTGTCCTGCCAGGCATTGTGGTGTTGGTGCTAGAATGGGTGGCAATGCATCAGATGTGTTGGTTGTTAATGCAAATGACACATTTCTCTGTACGTTTCAATGATCAATTACCTTGAATCTTGACTCCATTTCTCTTACAGTTGGTCTACTGTTTAACCATATTAGTATAGCTAATGATTTTCTCAGCCTCTTCTATATCTCCACGTCATTCCCAGTGTAAGGGGCTTCTGCTTTTATGTTACTGCTTAGTCTAATTAAAATGGCTTCTTTGTTATGTTAACGGCAGAGAAAGCTCTCTCACTAGCAGCTTGTTTGTGTTATAGAGCGAGCTGTCTTCCGTTGCTAACCAATTGGGATAGATGTTATTCTTTTTTGTGTGTCTGTAAGCTATTGTATGCACGGGTTTTTGGGGAGAGGGCACGATAGGGAGAGAGAGAGTGGACGCGATGCTGTGAGCTGGCCGATGGGGCGGACCCTGAGCCAGAGTCCAGGGTTTTCGGCGAGGAGAGGAGACGAAGACAGATTCGTGTGGATCATCTGGTCGATCACCGTGGCTGGTCCCAGGTGGTGGGTCGAGGTGGTCGGAGGGGATTGAATGGTGGAAAGAAGACCCCATTACTAGAGCTCCAACTGTTGTGCACAAAGAGGTTGAACTTTGATAAGTTTGGCGCCTTTTATTTTCCTTTTGTATTTTATCTATTAATTACATAGTTCCAGTAATATCTATAAATTGTAATCATTTAATCGTATATGGTGTATTGTCTGTTACTTGGCAGGGCGGGGTACATCACACAGCATCCACACAAACTTAATTACCCAGTTTGGTGGGGCCGAGGGCTGCTTCCCCTAGACGACAGCGAGTTGAGCGAGCCTGAGGCTTACCGGGGGGCTACACCAGTAACATAAAATTGAGTCTCCCTCCATCTCTTTTTTCCAGTCCCCAGCATAACTTGAAACATTACAGCCCTGGGTGCACAACTAGGTTTATGAGACCTTGTCATCATATCTGCTTGGACATGCCCAAAGGAATATATCCTCCACTATAGCCCTTAAAACAATAGTAACACCAGACTAAACTCCATTTCTAGCATTTGGAACCAAACATCAATGTAGGGAGTACAAAGTGTTACTGTTACGCTAGAGTAAACTTGGCTCCGCCAAATGGCGATACAAGTGCTTTTAGACTTCTTTCTTTCCTTCCAGAAATGTACGACACAGAACTGCAAATGTCGCTCAGAGTAATACACACAAAATGCAGGAAGAACTCAGCAGGTCAGGCAGCATCTGTGGACAGACATGAACTGTTGACATTTCGGGCCGAGGCCCTTTGTCAAGGCTCATTTGAGTCTTGACCCAAAACGTCAACTGTTTATTCCTCTCTATAAGAGGCTGCCTGACCTGTTGTGTTCCTCTTGCATTTTGCTTGTGTTACTCTGGTTTCCAGCATCTGCAGAATCAAAGGTTTCAATCGGTACATTTAAAGTCAGAGAAAGGTATACAATATACATCCTGAAATGCTTTTTCTTTGCAACCATCCGCGAAAACAGAGGAGTGCCCCAAAGAATGAATGACAGTTAAATCATAGAACCCCAATGTACCCCCCAGCCCCCCTCCCTCCCGCATGTCAATCCCCCCTCCCCCCACCAGCAAAAAAAAATCATCGGCACCCTTCACCGAGCACTCAAGTGTGAGCAAAGCAACAAAACAGACCCAGACTTTCAGTAACCCAAAGACTTCATGTTCACCCAGTTCTCTCTCCCTAATAAGGGAGAAAGAGATGTCTCCGTTTCACAGCCAGAGGGGAGACATAACAAACAACTTGCTGGTTTACGATGTTAAAAGTCTGTTGTGTCGCTTTTTCTGAGCTCTGTGCCCAAAGATCTCAGGTCTCTGTGCACAAAGATCTCAGGTCTCTGGGCACATGGTCAAAGATCTTCCAGCTCCCATGACACACCGATCTGTTGGGACATCGACCTTCGATCCACCCGTCTCCAGACCCCCAAGATCCTAGGCCTCCAAAGGTGAGCCGAACTCTTAGGTTGCACCTTTGACATGTCGAATAATGGCCAGTCATGAAATCCCGAGAGCGGGTCCTATTCCCACAAAGAACCAAAGTCAGTGTGTAACTCCAGGTTAGAGTCTTCAAAAGAACTCTGAAAGGGAAAAATAGAGATATTAAAGATGGAAATAGAGCTGTTTCGGAAGATGCAAGCGAAGAAGTAGCCGTTTAGCACCATCTTGACTAAGCTCCACTCTCCGAATCTCTTGAGTTTGTAAGTATAACCTAGATTTTACTTCACTAAGAGCCATCTCATTAAATCCCGCTCCCTTGTCCATATGTGTGAAGAGCTCATTGGCATAGTAATTTAAAAAATACCTCTTTGACCCAGCTCTCTCTCATTCGTTCATCTTTACAACCCAATTTTTCATTGTCTGGATGGCCGTGGATTTATTTCTTCAGAGAAAAAAATCAGGCAGTATGATAGCCTCATTAAAATTATCAAGGAGCTTTTGTGAAATTTCATTGGTCGTTGGTACAATGGTAACTCATCCAGACCAAATGGATGATCAGTTTCAAAGCAATAAGCACAAGGATTTCTTAAGAATGCATTTATGCTATTATTTCATAGGATATTTAACTGTCTTGATCACAAATTCAGAACACAAAATGTTTTACAAGCTGATAAATAAAACTTCAGAATCAGGTTCAATATCTCCGACATACGTTGTAAAATTTGTTGTTTGTGGCAGCAGTATATAAAGAAATACAATAAATTACAAAAAAAATGAAATAAGTCGTGCAAAAAGGGAGCGAATATAGTGAGCAACACACACAAAAAATGCTGGTGAACGCAGCAAGCCAGGCAGCATCTATAGGAAAAGGTACAGTCAACGTTTTGGGCTGAGACCCTTCTGATGCTGCCTGGCCTGCTGCGTTCACCAGCATTTTTTGTGTGTGTTACTTGAATTTCCAGCATCTGCAGATTTCCTCGTGTTTGCAAATATAGTGAGGTGTTGTTGATGGCTTGGTTCATTGTCTGTTGAGAAATCTGATGGCAGAGAGGAAGGAGCTGTTCCCAAAACGTTGACTGTTTTTTCAGGCTCTTGTATCTTCCTTTTACTTTTTCAATATTTTTATTAATTTTCTACATAGGAGAATAGAGTTCAAGAAAAAATAATTATATCAAATACATTATACTGAATCGCACATACAAACTCCTTACTCTATATTCATACAAATTGATTAATTCATAATATTGAAATATAGTAAATTTATTATATGGAAAAAAATTCTAACCCACTACCAAGACCGAAGCCAATTAGTAAAGAGGAAAAAAAGAAAAAAGAAGTATATTATTAGCCATCATCTGTGCTTTAACGGCAAATCAAAGGTTTTGAAAAAGTTCAAAAAAGGTCCCCACAATGTTTGATTAGATTCAGAAATTGAACACCGAATCTTCTCTAAATTTAAACATGACATCACATCATGTAGCCATTGAATGTGAGTGGGCGGAACCGCATCTTTCCATTTAAGCAAGAGTGCCCTCTTAGCCATAAGAGACATAAAAGCCAAAATGTGCAAATCAGATTTCTCCAAAATAATATCCTTTCCTCCAACAATACCAAATAAAGCAGTCAAAGGATTAGGCTTAAAATTTATTTTAAAAAGTACCGAGAAGG
Organism: Mobula hypostoma; assembly: GCF_963921235.1. Taxonomy (NCBI): domain Eukaryota; kingdom Metazoa; phylum Chordata; class Chondrichthyes; order Myliobatiformes; family Myliobatidae; genus Mobula; species Mobula hypostoma. The sequence continues at coordinate 15,470,691 of NC_086109.1, read as the reverse complement.
TTTGAAATACTTCTTTCCAATACTTTTCAAGGCTCGGGCATGTCCAAGACGTATGAATGAGTGAAGCTTCTCCAATATTACATTTATCACAATAAAAGCGAGACAACTTATCTTTGGTCATGTAGGCCCTATGGACCACTTTAAGCTGTAGGAGAGAGTAGTGAGCACATAACGATGAAGTGTTAACCAATATAAAAGTTTCATTCCAAGTTTCCTCAGAAATTGAAGTCTGTAAGTCTTGTTTCCAAAGATTTTTAATTTTATCTAAAGGAATGTTTCTCATTCCCAGCAACATATTATAAATATTAGATATAGATCCATTATAAAAAGGTTTCAAATTAAAAATTACATCTAGTAGATTCTTATCAGGACTTTTAGGAAATATAGTATCTTCCCTCTAACAGTAGTAATTAGAGCAGAGCATGTCCTGAGTGACAGGGGTCCTTAATGATGGATGCCACTTTTTTGAGTCATTGCCTTTTGAAGATGCCCTCGGTGGTATGGAGGCTGGTGACCAAGATGAAGCTGGCAGAGTTTACAACCCTCTGCAGCTTTTTTCTGATACTCTATATCAGATGATGATGCAGCCAATTAGAAAGCTTCCCATTCTACATCCTTAGAAATTTGCTGGAGTCTTTGGTGACATACCAAATCTCCTCGAACTCCTAATGAATTGTAGCCTCTGACATGCCTTCTTCTTAATTGCATCACTCATGTACACCTCCTTGCCATCAACTGAGATTTTGGGAGCAACATTTGTCACATCGGCAGAATCTTAGATGGTGACGAGATTATATGATCTTACAACTAAATTTGTTCCAGTTTAGTTGCATCATAATTTATTGCTATCTGTAACAAAATTCTATCAAAATACTGAATACAAACTGTTCTCTTAACGGTATTACTGGAGTATATATTCTATAGTCATGCTGGTCATTTGAGATGTATATCCTTATTGATAATGCCACATACTGGAGTTCATTATCAAGTCGATGGCCAATAAAAATAATCTGCATTTGTATGGTATCCTTAACACAGCAGTTTGTCCCCGGCTTCCAGACTGCAATTGGAATTGGGATTGGTTTACTCTTGTCAGATGTACTGAAATACAGTGAAAATCTTGTCTTGCATACTGTTCACACAGATCAGATCATTACACAGTGCACTGAGGTGGGACTAGGTAAAAGAATGACAATGCAGAATAAATTTCTACAGGGAAAGTGCAGTGCAGCTAAACAATAAAGTGCCAGATCATTACGAGATTAATTATAAGGTCAAGACTGCATCTTATTGTACTTTTTAATAATTTTATAACAGCAGGGTAGAAGCCTGGTGGTACATGCTTTCAGGCTTTCATATTTCCTGCCCGACAGTGTTATAGATTCCTGAAGAAGGGTATATTTAAGGTGGAGGTTGATAGGTTCTTGATTAATCAAAGCATTAAACATTATGGGGAGAAGGTAGGAGAATGGGATTGAGGGAGATAATAAGTCAGCCATGATGGAATGACAGAACAGATTCGCTGGGCTGAATGGCCTAATTCTGCCCCTATATCTTATGGTCTTACAGTACTGCACAGAAGAAACCTTTTGCCTCATCAAGTTGTTCCGAACTTTTAACCTAAGTACTTGAGACAGTATAAGAACAGCTGATCAAATGTTGGTCACGCAATTAAACTTTAAGAAGAATCTTAAAGACCTTAAGACATAGGAGCAGAATTACTCAATTTGGCCCATCGAGTCTGCTCCGCCATTCATTCATGGCTGATCCTTTATTCCCCTCCTCAGCCCCACTCCCCGGCCTTCTCCCTGTAACCTTTCATGCCATGTCCAATCAAGAAGGAGGAGAAGAATGAGTGATTCATTTTTGACAACCAGAGACATTTGGGGGATGTCAAAGGTTCGTTTTTAACACAGAGACTGGTGGGTGTATGGAACGTCCTGCCAGGGGTGGTGGTAGAGTTAGATACATTAGGAACATTTAAGAAACTCTTGGAGAGGTACATGTATGAGAGAGAAACGAGGGAACAATTAGATTGATCTTACAGTACATTAAAATATCGAAACAACATTGTGAGCCGAAGAGCCTGTATAGTGCTGAAATGTACTATTTATTCATGATGCAGGACACTCAAGTCTAGATCTTATTGAAAAAATTAAATATTCCTTGATTCCCTTTCATGTTACTCCGTAACTTCTTGCCCCTCCTAATCTTCTCATTCAGCCTCACATTGCCGCTAGCCAATGCTTTTCTCTGAGTTCGCCCCATCTTCTTTTCCTTTTGCTTATTCTCTCTGCTTCACCCAAAAAGTAACGATCTTTAATTTATTCTTCTCACCTCCTCCCCGTCTTGCTCACAACTTTCAAAAGGCTCCCGTACTCCGTGCTGGTTATATTCGAATCAAAATGTTATTGCAGGTGGATGACAAGTTTCTGTACTGTGCAATAACAGAGACCCTGATCTCACCCAGCCTTAATCCCCCAGTTACCCTTGCCATTCCTCCACTGACTACATGACACTGGAGAACACAACGAGACACCTCCACAATGTAGGGTCATCAAACTGCTTGAGTTCTCCAGGAACTGAAGACTGGTGTTTAGAATTATGCTGCACGCAAGCAATTGAGAAAAATCACAGGCGCATTAAATAAATTGATGCCTTTTTCAACTTCTTTCAACACATTTATTTGCAGAATGGAGGAAATGTTTATTTGTCTCACAGTTGAAAATCATACACGCAAGTAACAAAGACACCACTTAAGTAGAAAGCAAAGCGAGTGGGGGTAGAGAGAAAGGAGCCATATCAATAATCATGCAACCAATGGTGAGGCTTTGGAGTTGCTGGTTGTAAAATGAAATCTCCCCCTAAAAAAAGTAGTGGATACAGCCCAGTCCATCACAGGAAAAGCCAGCCCCACCAACATCTACAAGGAGCGCTACCACAGCAAAGCAGCTTCCATCATCAGCAGCCTTCCTACCATCCAGGTTATGCTCTCTTCTCACTGCTGCCATCAGGAAGGAGGCACAAGAACCTTAGGTCCCACACCGCCAGCTTCTAGAACATTTATTACCTTTCAGCCGGCAGGCCTCTCAACCAGCGTGAATAACTTCACTCACTTCAACACTAAACTGATTCCACAATCTACAGACTCACTTTTAAGGGCATCGCAATTCATGTTTTCAATAGTGTTTGTTTATTTATTTATTATTGTATTTGCACATTTTGTCTGATTTTGCACATTGGTTGTTTGTCAGCTCTTGTGTGTAGTTTTTTAATTTTGTGTAGTATTTCTTTGTATCTACTATGAACGCCTGCAAGGAAATGAATATGGTGACACAGATGTATTTTGATAAATAGCTTACTTTGAAATTGGAATATCCTTGTGCATACTGTACTATGAAGAGTGCTTCAGAAAGCAGACATCCCACCTCTCCCGGAAGTTCCGGCAGTCTCCCGCATATTAATAGTGGCTCCCTGATGCCCGCAAATTATATACAATATCCCGGAAATTAATTTTTTGAGAGCGAGTGAGCAAGAGAGCGCGAGAGCAAGAGAGAGCGTGAGAGAGAGCAAGCGCAAGAGAGAGAGAGCGCAAGAGCGTGAGAGAGAGCACACGAGAGCAAGAGAGAGCGTGAGAGAGAGCGAGCGCGAGAGAGAGAGAGCGCGCATGAGAGCAAGCGAGAGAGAGAGTGAGAGAGAGAGCACGCCATGGGAGAGTGTTCCAAAAAAAGAAAATATAAAACACACTTCACCCCAGACTACCCTCAAGTGTACCCCTGCCTAATAGGGGTCAAAAATAATGACAGTGTTGCTCGCTGCACTGTTTGCAACAGTGACTTTTCTATTGCCCATGGTGGGTTAAGACTGTAAAAGACATGTTGAGGTGAGTTTAACAGGTGTCATTTGTTCATTAGCATAGCTAACGTTATTTAAACTAGCTGGCCAGCTGCTAAGGAGCTACTCCATTGCAGACATCCCACTTCTCCCAGAAGTTCCGGGATCTCCCGCAAATTGATGGTGCTACCTCCCTGAAATGAGTTTTTGCAGGGTGGGATGTCTGAGAAAGTTAGAATGTAATTAATTGCCCTGATTCTCACAAGATAACTGCTTCAAATTCCACCTCCATCCACCCTCCCCCAACTCCCAATGATGCACTCAACCAGCATTTTAAGTGTAAATTGAATGAAATTTAATATTCTCTTTGTTTTTTTTAATCTGAACACCTAATAATTTACAATCAAAATTTTGGTTTAATAGCAGATGGTGTCAGAGTCCATTTGGATGTCTCTCTGTAGATTACGCCTTTTAGAAAGACATTACATCCCATCAATTCAACAAAGAATTTATAAAAATATATTGCAATCTAAAAAAATAAGAAATATATCTATCTAATTTGACAAGATAGATAACTAAAAGCAACATAACAGAAATTAGCTGTCAATGCTTTTTTCCATATCTATTTAAATATTTATTTGTATCTTTTAAGCTCAATTTTATCCGGGATTTGTGACAGCTTCAGGATTGTTCCAAAGGACCTCCGGTGTAAGATTATTTGATTTTCTGACGGAACTGTTCAATTTTTATCACGCTTTGAAATTCAGAATGCCAATCAGCACCCAGCAAGTGGGTGTTGGAATGACCATTCATCTTAATGTTGAGCCTCAAAGAAAACCAAATGGCAACTTTTCAAGAAATACAAATGTTTTATTCAATTTTACTCCATTTTGTACTTTGGGGGCATCTTTTCCTACTTGAAAGGATTTGCTTATGCTTTCTTTAGCCACGAGAATATCAGAACACAAACTCAGTCATCCTACCAGATTCAAAGACGGCTTCTATCTTGCTGTTATTGGACTACTGAATGGTTCCCTGGTATGTTCAAAATGGAGAGTGTGTTGACTGGCTGCATCATGACCTGGTATGGGAACACCAATACTGTTGAACGGTAAATCCCACAAAAGGTAGTGGATTCAGCCCAGTACATCACGGTTAAAACCCTCCAAACCATTGAGTACATCTACGTGAAACATTGCCGTAGAAAAGCAGCATCCACCATCAAAGATCCTCACCACCCAGGCCATGCTCTTTTCTCACTGCTGCCATCAGGTAGAAAGTACAGGAGCCTCAGGACTCGTACCATCAGGTTCAAAAAACAGTTAGTACCCCACAACTGTCAAACTTCTGAACATAAAGGAGATGACTACACTCACTTGCCCATCCATTGAGATGTCCCAACAACCAATGATCTCACTTAAAGGACTCTTTATCTTGTTATTTCATATTCTGGTTATTTATTGCTATTTGTTTATATTTGCATTTGCACAGTTGTTATCTTCCACATTCTCGTTGATCTTTCATTGATCCTGTTACAGTTACTATTCTATAGATTTGCTGAGTATGCCCACAGGAAAATGAATCTCAGCGTTGTATATGGTGACATCTATGTACTTTGATAATAAATTTACTTTGAATTTTAAATTTTCTACTTCATTATGCCCTTACACCATATCCTCATGCACTGCACTTTCTCTGTAAATGTAGCTTTTTTCCGTAATCTGTTATTGTTTTACCTTGTTCTACCTCCATGCAGTGTGGTAGCGTAGTGGTTAGCGTAATGCCATACAGTTCAATTCCAGCCACTGTCTGTAAGGTGTTTGTACGTTGTCTTCATGACTGCATGTTTCTACCAGATGCTGTGGTTTCCTCCCACATTCTAAAGACATACCTGTTAGAGTTAGTAAGCTGTGCCCATCTTATGTTGGCATCAGATGCATAGCAACACTTGCGGGCTGCTCCAAAAAACTCCTCGGACTGCATTGATGCAAATGATGCACTTCACTATATATTTCAATGCACATGTGAAAAATAAAGCTAATCTTTGCATTGCTGTAATGTAACAATCTGTAAAAATGATATACAAGACATTTTTTTTCAGTGTACCTCCGTACCTGTGACAATAATAAACCAATTTACTAATTCATTTTGATAGTTCTGTCCTACCTCTGGAATGCCTCTTCATTGGCCTCGTGCATTTTATTGCACTACCCATCCATAATTTGCAGTGCCCTCACATCTTCTCTTTGCTTTGTCCTTGCTTTGTTAGCCCTCCTGTTCCATCTCTATCTCTCCTGCTTCTAAATGGGTTCAAGGTTCATTATCAAAGTATGTATATTTCTGCATATCTGACCCTGAGATGCATTTCCTTGTGGCCATTCACTGTAGAACTGAGAAATGCCATCAATTTAATGAAAAACTACACATAAAGACTGACAAACAACCAGTGTTCAAAAGAAGACAAACTGCAAATCAAAACTATAAATAAATAAATAAATAAATAGTACTGGAACTTAACAATCTTTGCAAGTGAGTCCGTTGTGCGTAAAGTGAATCTGTAGCTTGCGGAATCAGTTCAAAGTGGAGGTGAGTAAAGCTATCCACGTTGGTTCAGGAACCTGACGGTTGAAGGGCAATAACTGGTTTTGAACCTGGTGGTGTGGGACCTAAGGCTCTTGTACCTCCTTCCCGTTGGCAGCAGTGAGAAGAGAGCAAGGCCTGGATGATGGGGATCCTTGATAATGGATGCTGCTTTCTTGTTGCAGCACCCCTTGTAGATGCCCTCAATGATGGGGAGAGCTCGATGGCCGAAACTGGATTGATCTTTGTTGTTGAAGTGAGGACAACATAAGTGGAAGAGTTTCCCATTTGTCTAGCCAGTCAGTTCCAATCCCTATGGATACTTGTTGGGTCTGAGCTTCAGTACTGCACCAAGAAAGACTGAAAAATGTTGCAGTCCTACATGATGGGATTTTCACTGAGATTTGGTCGAATGTGGAACTCTCGGTCTCGAATACAGATTGAATGCCCCACTTAGTGGATGTAAAATGAAGAAGAATTTCAGTGGCTGCCAAACTCAAGAAAGATGTTCCACAGTACCTCTCGACTAGCTGAGTTGCAGGATGTTGTGGCGTCAATAAAATTTTGGATTTTTCTGGGAGTCAGTGGTCTGGCTATTGTGTCTGATGGATGGAATCACAGTGTGATTCAGACAGCAGCTCTTTAACCAGTGTGAGGCAGTTGGGGAGGAGCTTTGGAAAAGGTTTTCTCTGCAGCATTTCCCTTCCAAGTTTGGGAGAGGGCTGTGTACAGATCAAAGAGACTGGGACAGACTGGTTAAGAAAAGTTCTCTCAGGATGCATTCTTTGTTAAAGGGGCTACATGGACTCTCTCGGGTTACAGGTTGGCCCACCTGGTGGAATGTTACCAGGAAGGTTTCTTTCAGGTGCATCTGGCATCACAAGGTCAGATGCAACTCTTTGTGCCTGCTTCTTGGGTCTGCAGTAAAAGTACACATCTCTCCTTTAAAATGGTGTTTAGGTGACCTCGCTCATGCAGCAACAAGCAACAGCTGTGAGACGTGACAGAAATCAGTGTAGCAGCCAGCAATGATCCTCAGGCTAGGAAGCTGAGAGTGACTATGACCCTGATCTTATAGGAAAGGCAGTTAAGACATAAATAGTGTATGTATTTGTAGTCACAGATGCTTACAGATGTGTACAAGGACAAAGAATGTGGTTGAGCGCTGATTCTTTAAGTAAGCACTGGAGATTCTGCAGATGCTGGAAATCCAGAGCAATACACACAAAATGCTGCAGGAACTCAGCAAGTCAGGCAGCATCTATGGAGAGGTATAAACAGTAGACACTTTGGGCAAAGACCTTTAACTGATGAAGGGTCTCTGCCTGAAATCTCAATTCTTTAAATAGCATAACCCAGCTGAAACAGGATTTACGAGACTTGTTTGCTCTGCAGGAAGATAAGAGCTGTTAGTTTTCAGATCTGTGCATTTGAAAATCTAATTGCTGATGAATTTTGCATGTTGTACCACTGTTGAAATAATTTTGCACTAAAATAAAAGTCGGGAGCCAGCTGGTGGCGCACCGACATTGGCGGTGGGCCTGGGAGCGGAGGTTCCCGCGTTCGAAACTAGTCAGGTCCGCTCCCAAGTATGCTTTCCATCCGTGCCGGGTTGAGTGTCGAGATCGCAACTCGACCTCGTAAAATACTGCGAAAATGTCTATGTGAGGAGTGGTACGCCACACAGTCTCTCTCTCGCTCCACGCCTTATAAAAAGCCATGAAAAAGACATCATCACGGACACACGCACGCACACACAGATGCACACACACGTACTCGCACGCACACAGGCACAAGCCAAAAAAATAATAATAAATAAATAAAATAAAAGTCGGAGTAGAGTAGAAAACCTAGGAGGCAAATTTTCCGCTAAGATGCAAAGACGTCAGGAGATGTGTGGAAAATTACAATGCACTCTGATTTTCAGAGGTACAGCTCTTCTTTTTTGGTGTGAGTGAATTTCTAGTCCCTGCATTTGTTTCAGTGAGAGCCAAGTGATCCGTTTATGTGAAGAGAGGAGCAAGAACAGGAGCTTGATTCTGCCCTGTTCATCGAAAGAACAAATGCATCTTTCTGTAATGTTCAGGTATGACAGCATTAGCAGTTACAGAAGGAAAATTACTTACTTAATCTGACTTATCCAAATTTAACGAACAATGATAGCAGTAGATTATTCAGTCCCTCCTGTCTGTGGACCTGCACCAAGAAGGTGTACAGTGTATTGACCTTCAATCATGGAATTGAATTTAGGAGCCGAGAGGTAATGTTGCAGCTATATAGGACCCTGGTCAGACCCCACTTGGAATACTGTGCTCAGTTCTGGTCGCCTCACTACAGGAAGGATGTGGAAGTCATAGAAAGAGTGCAGAAGAGATTTACAAGGATGTTGCTTGGATTGGTGAGCATGCCTTATGAGAATAGGTTGAGTGAACTCGGCCTTTTCTCCTTGGAGCGACGGAGGATGAGGTGACCTGATAGAAGTGTATAAGATGATGAGAGGCGTTGATCGTGTGGATAGTCAGAGGCTTTTTCCCAGGGCTGAAATGGTTGCCACAAGAGGACACAGGTTTAGGGTGCTGGGGAGTAGATACAGAGGAGATGTCGGGGTAAGTTTTTTACACAGAGAGTGGAGAGTGCGTGGAATGGGCTGCCGGCAACGGTGGTGGAGGCGGATACAATAGGGTCTTTTGAGAGACTTTTGGATAGGTACATGGAGCTTAGAAAAATAGAGGGCTATGGGTAAGCCTAGTAATTTCTAAGGTAAGGACATGTTCGGCACAACTTTGTGGGCTAAAGGGCCTGTATTGTGCTGTAGGTTTTCTATGTTTCTATGTAAGATTATTTATGTGTGTGTGTATACACTTCTCCATATCCCTTAATACTTCAGGTTTACAAAAATCTATACAGATTAGCTTTATTTGTCACATGTACACTGAAACACACAGTAAAATACATCATCTGTGCAAATCTGAATCAGGAAGGATTGTGCAGGGCAGACTCAGGTGTTGCCATGTCTCCAGTGCCAAAATAGCATGCCCTCAATTCACTAACCCTAACCCGTATGTTTTTGGAATGTGGGAGAAAACCAGAGTACCTCGAGGAAACCCACACATTGATGGGGAGAACGTATAATCTCCTTACAGACAACAGCAGAAATCGAACTTGGAGATGTAAAGCATTGTGCAAACCACTACACCACCGTGCTATCCATTTTAAAAAATCATTATTTACCTAGGACTCACTGAGTTTGTGGAAGAAAATTGCAAATTTCTATCATCCTTTACATGAAAAATTCTTAGCAGTTTCACTCCTGTAAAAATGGCTGTAATATTTTAAGCTTATCCTCTCAACCCACCAATCAACTAAAATATTTTCCCTCTGTCTCTCAATTTACCTTTATATCTAAAAATCAATCAAATCATCTCTCAAATGTCAAAGATTCTAAGAAATGCAGCTCTTGGCTATGCAGTCTCTTTGCATAATTTTGTTATTTGAGTAGAGATACTGCGTCTGCCAAAGCCAACTAACCATTCCCCTGGTAAATTTAATACATAGTCAGGCTGTGCCTATCACATAGGATTAGGTAATTTCATATGAGCTTTCAGTGAAACAGTAGGTTCTGCATATTAATATGCAATCAACAGACCGCAATCATTGAAAATAGGCAGCAACAACTCCACCACAATTATTCTAAACTCTGGTGCTCCACAAGACTGCAGCCTCAGCTCTCTGTACACTCAAGACTGCGCGATCATATTCTGCTCTAACTCCTTTTACTGGCATTCAGACAATAGTGAGTAGTGAGCCATATTGCTAAGGAAGATCAATTGGAGTACAGGAAGGAGATAGAGCGCCTAGTGACATGGTGTCATGACAATAACCTTTCCCACACTGTCAACAGAATAAAGGGGCTGGCCATGGACTTCAGGAAGAAGGGAATTGCACATGCTCCTGCCTCAGTCAATAGCTTTGAGGTTCAGAGGGTTAAGAGGTTCAAGTTCCTCGGTGTGAATATCTCCAGTAGGCTGTCCTCATCCAGCCACATTGATGTTATGGCCAAGAAAGCTCACCAACTGCTTCACCTCTTCAGGAAATTAAAGAAATTTGGCATGTCCCTTTCTCCCACCCACCCACCATCCTACCATCCCAGTCACCTGGTCTCAGCTATTACCTACCAGATTGTACTCCTTCCCCTCCCCTCATCTTCTTATTCTAGCTTCATCCCCCTTCCTTTCCAATCCCGATGGACGTTCTCAGCTCAAGACAGCAACTGTTTATTCTTCTCCGTAGATGCTGCCTGACCTGCTGAGTTCCTCCAGCATTTTGTGTGTGTTGCTCTGGATTTCCAGCGTCTACTGATTCTCTTGCGTTTAGGGCCTGTTTTCATTCTGTGTGACTCTGTGTCATGGTCCTCACATGGCAAACCCATTATCCCCAGAATCACTACACTTACTCTATGGAAAGCACAGGCACAGGGCAAAATTAAAGGCCCATGAATGCCCTTGGTTGGAAGAAGTACTAAGCTGTGCAGGTGAGAGGAAAGAGTTACAAAAAGACATAGAGTAAGTGAAAAGGAAAATTATTGTTGATAGATTTCAAGGTGTGTGGCCATCCATTTTCAATATGAGAGAAAGAAACCTAACTAGTTATTTTAAACAGTGAAAAATTAGAAGCTCTGGAATATCAAAGTGATTTTGACACACGTGTAGCACCACAGTAGCATAGTGCTATAACACTATGTTACGTAACCTGCAACAATGAATATTAATCGAGACAGGTTTTATGAAAACAACCAAACATTTATTAAACACATATAAACGATAAGGGAAAAAAAAACAAAGGAAAACTTTAACCGGAGGTTAAACAGGTACGCAGCCGTTCATCAACTCCACTCGGCTCTGGTTCTTAAAGCGTTAAATGCGAAAACAGTTCTTAAAGCGATATAGTCAGATATAGTTCTTAAAGCGATAACTTCAAAAGCCCAACAGTTTTACACATTCAATTGGGAGAGGCTTTTCTGGAGAAGGATTTCTTCACCGACGCACCTTTACTGCCGGTTCTGTCCACAGGATTCCCTAAACAGTTTAAATCGACTGACCTTAAATTTCTTTTAGAGAGAGAGAGGCTTTGTGCATGTACTCATTGCACTATTGCCAGAGTTATCTCAATGCAGCTTCTCTTCAACGAAGACTCAATAAGGTCGATCCTTTATTAAACTGCCAAACGATGCCGACTTCTCTCGATCCTTCACTTCGATGAATTCTTCACTCTCCCTTCAAAACTGTCGGAATTGAGTAAATTGGCACTTCCAGCCACAAATTTCCAGTCCAAATGCAATATCTTGTAAGAGAACACACCATCCGTTTTAAAAACGAAACTGCATCACAAAAACAAACACGCAACAGAAACGGAGGCACCACACGTTCTACCTGGAAATCTACAAACTCAAAAACCAACTGCGTCACCTGAGTCGACCCTTATATAGTCACGGGGCACATGTCATCACATGACCTCACATCGGCGGGAAAATCACATCAGGTGACCTCCAAAAGAGCATTACATCATTCTCACAAAAAAAATCACAGATCTCCTTGAGCATGTAACAACTATTACAACTTGGGGCGCCAGAGTTCGGAGTTCAATTCCAGCGTCATCTGTAAGGAGTGTCTGTATGTCCTCCCCATGGAATGTGTAGGTTTTCCCCGGGTGCTCCGGTTTCCTCCCACAGTCCAAAGATGTACCATAGAAACATTACAGCTCAGAAACAGGCCTTTTGGCCCTTCTTGGCTGTGCTGAACCATTTTTCTGCCTAGTCCCACTGACCTGCACCTGGACCATATCCCTCCATGTACCTGTCCAAGTTTTTCTTAAATGTTAAAAGTGAGCCCACATTTACCACTTTATCTGGCAGCTCATTCCACACTCCCACCACTCTCTGTGTGAAGAAGCCCCCCCCCCATGTTCCCTTTAAACTTTTCCCCCTTCACCCTTAACCCATGTCCTCTGGTTTTTTTCTCCCCTTGCCTCAGCAGAAAAAGCCTGCTTGCATTCACTCTATCGATACCCATCATAATTTTATACCCCTCTATCAAATCTCCCCTCATTCTTCTACGCTCCATGGAATAAAGTACTAACCTATTCAATCTTTCTCTGTAACTCAGTTTCTCAAATCCCGGCAACATCCTTGTAAACCTTTTTTGCACTCTTTCAACCTTATTAATATCCTTCCTGTAATTAGGTAACCAAAACTGCACACAAAACTGGGTCGGTTAATTGGTTAGGGTTAAATCGAAGCTGCTGGGGGTTGTGGGTCGGTGCAGCTCGCAGGGCTGTGTCACTAAATAAATAAATAAATCCCAGTGCACATCTGATCAAAACTTTATGGAATTGTTAATTCAAAGCTGGCTTTTATCACGAGGGTATAAGGTTTAAAAGCAAAAGGTGTGATGCATCACTACTGAGATTACGACCAGTGGACCCTCATGGAGAATTGTGCTTTTGGAAGTGTTTCTTGTAGAGAAGATTTCTCCTAGAATTGGGAAATAAAATTATGAGAGCAGGTTGCATAGCCTATTTTGCATCTTCCTGACTGTAGAAGATTGAGGAGTGATCTGATTGAGTGTGTAGGATAATAAAAGGTATTCCCTCTTTCTTCATCTATCACTCTCTTTCTCTCTTATTCAATTCAATGGGATCAATGCAGAAAAGCTAATTATACTGAAGGAGAAGGCAAACAAATTGGAGATGTTAGAATTAGAGAGGAGTGATACCTCTCTCACCCTTGTTGGACGTCGAGCTGTTTGGTGAACAGTGGTTTTGATGAACTGTAGATTAACGTCTCTCTTTGGGGGCTTTACTGTTGCTTACATGGTGGGTGCTGGGAGAGCTGTTGCTTTCTGCTGGAATAAGTGTGGGGAGTGGAAGGGCGGAGAGAGGAGGGTTGATGCCTTTGCTGTTGCTTGTGCATGGGAGGGGTGAGGGGTCTTTGAGGTTCTTGCCTGTCTCCTGTTATCCATTCTTTGGGGTTTTTCTGTTTCGTGGATGCCTGTGGAGAGTAAGAATTCCAGGTTGTATACTGTATACATTCTCTGATGTTAAATGGAATCATTAAAACATTGAACCAACCTGAAGTGGATTTGGGATTTTTTTTCCACAGCACAGGTAGTATAAAACTGGAGTCCACATTCTCAGAAGTTGGTGGATATTTGATCAAAATATTTTTCACAGAACAGGTAGTATAAAAATAGACTTCACCTTTTCAAAAGTCTATGGGTATTTCATCAAAATATTTTTCACAGAACAGCCAATATAAAACTAGAATTCACCTTCTGAAAAGGCTGTGGATATTTGATCAAAATATTTTGCACTGAACAGGTAGTATAAAGCTAGACTTCACTTTCTTCTCAAAAGGCTGTAGATATTTGATCAAAATGTTTTTCACAGAACAGTTAATGTAAAACTAGAATACATCTTCTCAAAGAGCTGTGGAGATTTGATCAAAATAACATAAGGCAAAGAGAGTGAGGGAACGAAGAGATAAGTAAATGTTGAAGAGAAGGTCAGCCATGATGAAATTCTGAAGTGGAACAGGTTTGGGAGGCGGAGTGGTTTGTTATTTCTTTGTAACCTAGCACCAAATATGGCACTTGGACTTTTTGAGATATCCAGATATCTATAAGCTTGAAAATTGAACTTACTATTTTGACACTTTCCAACATCGGCACGACAGCTACATATTTCACTTCCTTACAGTTGTTAGATTGCAACCTAAGGGGTCTTCAGAAGTTAAAAATGAGGCAGGCACAAAGCAGATTTCTAGGAATTCTGTTAAGTGTTTTGAGAGCAAAGAAAAACTTGATCAGAGAACAAAGAAAAGACAAAGGAAAAAGCAGCCACGGTCATCTCATACTAGAGATAGCACAGTCCCATGATAACAGGTAACCTCTAAAACAGCCACATTTAAATGTCATTATAGATGTTATTGAAAACTAAGAATTTTCTAGAAAAATACAAAAGCAACTGTACTGTAATTGCTAGAAAATTTTATTGAACAATCACATGTATGTGATTATATAAAAATACAAGCAAGCATAGGAAAGTTAAAAGTACAAGAAAAATAACAATTCTACACCCTAATCCAACACAGTCTTGTATTACCTGCTGGCCATCATGTTTTCTCATTGATAGTTGCAAATATAATCATCTGGCTGGAAACCAAGAGAATTATAACGAAATTTTAGTATCAGTTAAATTCCCACTTTATTACCAGAGTGAGATATAATTAATACAAAGTACAAAGTAAATTTTATTATCAAAGTACATATATGTCACCATATACAACCCTGAGATTAATTTTCTCGTGGGCATACTCAGCAAATCTATAGAGTAGCAAGGACAGCAAAATAACAGGGCATCTTCCAATGTTCCAGAGTATGCACTTATTTACACTGGAAAGTAAACAGATTATTTACTTCCCAAATGTTTAATTCTAATTAATGGCAATTGGGAAAAAATACTATTGAATTATTTGTAGCAGTTGAATTTTGACAAAATGTGCAATGGGAGATCGCATTTGCTGATCACATTCCATCTATGGAAGCCCAACCAAGTATTCCAAACTTCCTTGGAAAGAGGCAGTATCCCAGTAAACTGACTGTTCAAGTTCACAAGCATGTCTAAAAGGATGGTGTATTTGTGGTTCCTAGAACCAGAAACATTTCCGAGGTAAGCTTCTTTCCAGAGAGAGTGATGGGTGCATGGAATGGTCTACCAGAAGTGGTGATAGAGGCAGATACATTAAGGAGATGTTAAAAACTCTTAGATAGGCACACACTGTAGATGATAGAAAAATGGAGGGCTATATAAGAGGTAAGGGTTAGATTGATCTTAGAGTATGATAAAATGTTGGCACAATGTTCTGTGTTCTCAAATCTTGTGAGATCCGTAGCTGTGGGTACGATTTGTGGCACTCAGGCCTCCTAGATCGTGTGCAAGAGGGAAGGTCTAACTACCAATAATAAGCTTCTCCTATTTTGAAAAGAACTGGAAAGATCAAGGTATGGTTAAGTTATGTGGAAAATCGCGATTGGAAGTTGTGGATCAAGGGAGGAGGTGGTGGAGAAGAATGAGTCTGAGTCAAGGATATGGGAAGTTACAGGAGTGGGACAGTACCTTAGTGGTTAGTTCGTCGCCTTAAAGTGCCAGCGATCATCAATCAATTTCCGCTGCTATCTGTAAAATGTTTGTACGTTCTTCCTGTAACTACATCAGTTTCCTCCAGATGCTCCGCTTTCCATGTGTGTGCTGTTAGGGTTAGTTTTAGTGAGTTGTGAGCATGCTATGTTGGCACCAGAGAGTGCGGCAGCTGTGGGCTGCCCCCCAGCACAAATTCTAACTGTGTTGGTCGTTGATACCAATGACGCATTTCGCTGCATGTTTCAATGTATGTGTGACAAATAAAGCTAATAGTCATAGTCATAGTCATACTTTATTGATCCCGGGGGAAATTGGTTTTCGTTACCGTTGCACCATAAATAATAAATAGTACTAAAACCATAAATAGTTAAATAGTAATATGTAAATTATGCCAGGAAATAAGTCCAGGCCCAGCCTATTGGCTCAGGGTATCTGACCCTCCAAGGGAGGAGTTATAAAGTTTGATGGCCACAGGCAGGAATGACTTCCTATGACACTCTGTGTTGCATCTCGGTGGAATGAGTCTCTGGCTGAATGTACTCCTGTGCCCAACCAGTCCATTATGTAGTGGATGGGAGACATTGTCCAAGATGGCATGCAACTTGGATGGCATCCTCTTTTCAGACACCACCGTGAGAGAGTCCAGTTCCATCCCCACAACATCACTGGCCTTACGAATGAGTTTGTTGATTCTGTTGGTGTCTACTACCCTCAGCCTGCTGCCCCAGCACACAACAGCAAACATGATAGTGCTGAGCACCACAATCTTTGATCTTTACAGCATCTCTTGGCCTCAGGCACTTTACAATAAAGAATAGTTCCTCTTCCACCATAGAAAATCAGTTTGCCCAGATTCCCATAAATGAAATGGTGACAGAAGAAATAAACTGTCTTTGTCTGGGTTGAGATGGCACTGGTGATGCGAAGGATTACTTATCAGTGGCAAAAAACAAAGCAAAGAAAACTACAAAATCCCTTATTAATACCATTTTATTAATAACAATCAATGCTAACAACGGAGAGGTGAGCGGTGGCAGTGGCAGAGTCGCAGGTGAGAAATGATTGAGGAAAGCTGAGGTGAGCGGAGGCACAGGGAAGGTATGGTTGAGGTGAGCAAAGGAGGAGGCAGTTGCAGCAAAGTCGTGATATCCCCATGAGTGAGGAAAGTCCCTGTGTCTGATCGATTTAAGGGCCAGGCTGAATTGAAAAGGTCGGGTACAGGCTGAGTCCTGGCAGCGGGGTTCAGGCCTCAGAGCATTCCAAGTGCAAGGAACGACATGATATTTGGATGACTTAAGAGCCAGGCCAGATTGAAAAGGTCAGAGTGTCGAAACTGGAGGTGAGGTGAGGCCGGTTCTGCTCACTGCTCCGCAGCATTTACTCAGCTCTGCACTGAACTGAAGCTGTGGTCTGCTCCAGATGCAGTGATGCCTGGCTTCACAAATGTGTTCGGGTGTTTGACAGACTTTTTTTTTAATGGGTTCTTTTAAGCTTTCTTTGTTTTGTGACTGCCTGTAAGGAGAAAAATCTCAAAGTTGTAAAATGTATCCATACATAAGATAATAACTGTACTTTGAACTTTGATGTAGATTAAGAAATAAATATTGGACAGATAATAAGACTAACTCTTCAGCTTTCCTTTGAAAATTTTCTGTGAGAATCCACAAGGCCATCTTAGAGAGCTTTCATGCCTCATTCTAAAGATAGCACCTTCCTCAAGATTATATTGGCAGAGTCAGCCAACTTTCTTTCTGGCTTAAGTCTCTGGAGTAAACTTGAACTTGTAGTCTTCTTACTCAAAGGCAAGAGTGCTATCAACTGAGCAAATATTAGTATTTATTATTCATAAAGTTATAATTCAGCTGTCACTATTTTTTCTTATCTTTCATTAAATTATATTACATTGTTAATAATTCCTTAATGAAAATACTGAGAGATCAATGAAAAGACAGAAAAAAAGTATGTAAAGTATAAGGAACAATGCAGTAGAATAAAGATTGAGAACAGAATTTCTTAAAAATGATGAATTCCCAAAATACAGAATGATAAGAAAGCTGAGAGGAAATAAGATTGAGAAAGAGTGGCCTATGTATTAATCCACATCGTCTGACAGGGATGATGGATTTTGATATATGATACTCAAAATAGCTGGTGCTATACTGTCCATTAAACAATCAAGATCAAAATTTAACATATAAATTTTTACAAGATTAGTCCTACAATGTACAGAAAGAACATTCCTTTCTAAAGTAGTTTATATTGACTATCGAATTATTTATATGAATAGCTGCTTGATA
Organism: Mobula hypostoma; assembly: GCF_963921235.1. Taxonomy (NCBI): domain Eukaryota; kingdom Metazoa; phylum Chordata; class Chondrichthyes; order Myliobatiformes; family Myliobatidae; genus Mobula; species Mobula hypostoma. The sequence goes on along the minus strand of NC_086109.1, from coordinate 15,452,785 downwards.
AATTAATTGCCTGTAAGATTTGTTCATTTAACTTGTGTTTTAAATTATTTGTTTTTCTGTTACATCTGAAATTGGATTAAATTTTGTGATAGGTTTAGGAAATCGAGCCGTGAAACAAAAGGGAAAAATCAAAGCTAATTACTGCAAATGGTAGAAGGCACCATATGTGGAGCCTGTTGTTAGGGGACACAGCTGAAGGAGCTACACTGTTAGAACTGTGCAAGCACAGACTCGCTGAGCAATTGGTTGCATTTGTGAATATCGCTGTGGCAGTGAACGAAGTCACTGGAGAGACTCTGAAGCTGGTGGACATAGAAGTCTTTCTTCAGCAAAGCAAGCAGGCATCATACTGGAGACACTCTTAGAAGTAGAGGTCTCCTGACCCAATATGTAAAAGAACAAAGGTAACAACAGGTCAATTTCTATAGTTACAATGCATTCATAATGATTCCTTTGTGTTGCACATAATTTCCAACACTTAGATCTACGCTCCAGCACACCCAAAATATGTGTTAATCAGCTCTGTTTCTGAGCTGCATTCATGCATGTGCAGACATCTCAGCTGAATGCACATTTCCTGGTTTGAAACCAACCCCAGTTTGCAGCTCCAGGAAGACCATTGTTCTGAGCTGCATTTTAAACTCAATCTACATTCCACATTCAGATTTGAAGACTAGTTGCAGTTGAAATTAATATTTGCCATATAGCATAACTCCAGAACATCTTAACAAATATTATCACACTATCCCAGCACAAAGTCCACCAGTCAGACAAGAGTACATAAATATTCTCCTCACACCTAATGGCTTACTTATATCATGTATCCCAACACAACTTCACCCGCTCCTTACTAAAGAGGAATCGGAATCAGGTTTATTATCATGGACACATTGTATGATGTGATGAATGGTCTTGGCCTGAAATTCATTTCCTTAGATGATGTCTGACCTGCTGAGTTCCTCCAGCATTTTGTGTGTGTTGTGACATTTGTTGTTTTGTGACAGCAGTACATTTGAAAGCATCATATTATTGTAACTTATAAAATAAATTGTTTTTTCATTATGTGCCGTGTCGTATGACGTGGGTGGCCGTAGTCTTTCCATGACCATGACTGTTCTTGGTAAATTTTTCTAAAGAGGTGGTATGCCATTGCCTTCTTCTGGACAGTGTCTTTAGAAGCCAGGTAACCCCAGCTATTATCAATACTCCTCAGAGACTGTCTGCCTGGCATCAGTGGTCATAAAGCAGGATTTGTTTTATGTGCCAGCTGTTCATATGACCATCCACCACCTGTTCCCATAGTTTCACGTGATCCTGACTGGGAGGGGGGGGGTGGCACGGGTAAGCAAGTGCTACACCTTGCCCAAGGGTGACGTGCAGGCTAGCAGAGGAAAGGAGCACATTTTGGTAGAGACAAATCTCCACCCCGCCACCCAAAAAAAACAGATAAATAGGGCAAAAGATGAATAACGGGGTAGAGTTCATGAATTTATGGACAGTTCAGAAATCTGATGGATGAGGGGAAGAGTGTTGCTCTTCAAACTCCTGTCCTCACTCCCTGATGGTAGTAAGACGAAGAAGGCAAGTCCCAGATGGTGAAGATCTTTAATGATGGATGCCACTTACTTGAGCCGCAGCATCTTGAAGATGGCAGAGAAGGTTGTGCCCATGATGCAACCTCCCTGTTCTCGATATTCTGTACCTCCCCTTCTTATATCTCTGCCCAACATTGATGGCAGGATATTCAACCTCAACTCAGCATTCTTCTCCATAAACTTATCCAGCTCGCCCTTCTGCTCTGTAAAATTTCATATAACATCCTAGCTTTAGGCCACACCATCAACGGAACATTACATACAGCACAGAATAAGGCCATTGTACCCATCAGGTTCGTGCCAGCTCTCTGACCCAACCTGTAATTATTTTATTTTTTAACCATATGCACAGTTCCCTTCTGTTGAAACTATTTCCACTGGTCTTTACTGGTCATCCTGCTTTGATTTCAGCCATGAGCAAGACACGCTCAGCTAGAATGGCAAGTCAGAAGCTGTAAATTTAGGGAAGAATAGACAAAGCTCCTGCTTCCTGTCAGATGTCATGGATAATGGATGATAAACTTTACAAGGGTCAGGTCAGAATAGTCTGACCACACTGTAGTTCACTGACCTGGTTGAGATGCTGGAGAACATTTGACCAACAGGAACCAACACTGTAACAACTTGCAGTTAACAAAGGAGAAGATCCTAAGGGATTTCATGAAGTGAAAAAAGGAAGAGCAAACAGGGAAAAGTTCAAATTAAGTACTTAATATGTCACCATATACACCCCAGAGATTCTTTTTCTGCTCTTTGTAACCAATATATTACTGGTTAGAAGGTGAATAAACAGAAGACTTTATTTGAAGAACCTGATGCCCCAAACCATAACCTTTGCTTATAACATATAATTCTGGTTCTCAATATCCCTGTTTGGGAAAGTCATTTTTCAATATAAGATTCTACAGCCTCAGGATATTCCAAAATGCTTTACTACCAATGTTAAACATAATCACAACTATAAGATTATTCTTCTCAAATAATCTTGTAATTGGGGCATAGGACATGGTAAGCAGCCCAACAGAGTCCTCTGTCCTTGGCCGATAGAAGTTTGATTGTGTCTGTGGTTTCTGCTTTCATCAGACTCCATACATATTCTTGGTGAAGATCCTTCCTCTCCCAGGAATGGGGCCTTTTGGAGCTTCTGTTGCTGTTTCTATAGCTCTGGATTTTTATGGGATGGGATGCTAGCCCTCTTCCATTAGCAACCGGGTTTGGGACCGTCCATGGTGGAGTTACAATTACAAGATACAAAGTGTTAATTTGCCCACAAAATGCCAATCTGAAACTTGAACCCCGATTTCTTACACACTTGAGCATCACACTTCAGTCTACACTGACATTCAGATGCAGGGAAACAAACTTCAGAAAAAAATTCGTTTAACATTTAACAGTATGTCAAAGAACAGAAAAAAATCTGCTTTAGTGATATTAAATTGAGAGATAAATATCGGCCGGCCTACTGATGATGAACTCATTTGAAGTAATTCCATGTTATCTTTCTCATCACCTCAGGAAGCATAGAGGTTACTCAGCGCTGTGCTAGGAATGTCACACTCTATTTAATGCTCATGCACATGAGCCCATTTGAGCCCATTAACCTATGGCTCTCAGTATGAATTCTAATACCAAGGTGGACATTGAAATAATCAGACTCTTCGTGTTCAGCCGTATCTCCAATACAAAGACACAGTAGCATCCATACAATTTCACAAAATTATACATAAATGAAGGTGTCTCCTTCCTTTAGGAGTTCTCCAAAACCAGTTATGTTTAAGAGTCAGATTTATTTACTTATACGTACATCGAAACATAAAATGAAATGTGTTATTTGCATCAACAACCAACACAATCTAGGGATCTGCTGGAGGAAGCCAGCAAGCTCCACATAACTGTGTTCTTGTACTGGTATTAGTCAAAATGTGATGTGGGAAGAGAACAGATCATGTCCTCCATTCCATAAAATCATGGCTGAACTTGTCATCATTTTCCATCTTGTTGGAATACAGCTTGATTGCTTCAGTACCAGCAATCCTAGTAATTAATATACTAATTGAAATTCATAAGCCTCTATTTATATCAAGGGTTCCCAGCCTGGGGTCTATGAACCTCTTGCTTAGTGAACTTGGCTTATAAAAAGGTTGGGAACTGCTGGTGTAGATGGTTACATAGAAGTAAAAAATAAACTCCTTCTCAACTCAATCTTAAATCTTCATAAGGCATTGGTCAAACCACACCTGAAATATGCTGCGCAGTTTTGGGCACCTTGTCTAGGAGAGGATGTGCTGGCATCCAATAGGATCCAAAGGAGGTTGTGAGAATGATCCTGGGAATGAAAGGGTTGAAGTATGAGGAGCCTTTGATGGCTCTGGGCCTGCAGTAGCTGGAGAATAGAAGAAGAGAGGGACCTCATTGAAACCCATTGAATTTTGAAAGGCCTAGATAGAGTGGACATGGAGAGGATGTTTCCTATAGTGCAGGAGTCCAGGACCAGAGGGCACAGCCTCATAATACAAAGATGTCTCTGTACAGCAGAGATGCGGAGGAAGTGATGAATCTGTGGAATTCATTGCCATGGACAGCTGTGGAGGCTGTCATTCAGTATAATTAAGGTGGAGGTTGATAGGTTCTTGATTAGGAGGAGTGTCAAAGTTTGTGGGGAGAAGGCAGGAGAATGGGGTTGAGGGGGATAATAAGTCAGCTATGATGGAATGTCAGAGCAGGCTCAATGGGCCAAATGGTCAAATTCTACTATGTCTTATGGCCTAAAGGGCCTTCTGCCGAGTCTCTAGCTCTCTACTACCAAGTGAAAGAACATCCTATTATCTAGTCCTTAGCGGGGGAGAACAAGACTATTGTCAATGGTAAATTGTAAATGCCAACACATTCTGAAAACCATGGTCAGACGATATGTCTGGAATTGAATAGTGATCCATGTGTTTCAGAAAAATGACCAAAAATGGAAATACCATAGGTTATATATAAAAAACATGCTATCAGGGAAAGTGGGCAGGAGGGGGAAAAGAAGCTGGAGAAGTTCAAAGTTCAAAGTAAATTTATTATTAAAGTACATATACGTCACCATATACAACCCTGAGATTTGTTTTAGGCATACACAGTAAATCCAAAAAAACACAATAGAATCAATGAAAAACCACACCCAACAGGATGAAGAAACAACCAATGTGCAAAAGCTACAGATTGTACAAATACAAAAGAAAAAAAAAGTAATAATAGTAAATAAATAAGCAATAAATATCAAGAACTTGAGATAAAGAGCCCTTGAAAGCGAGTCCGTAGGTTTTGGGAAGAGTTCAGTGATGGAGTGAGTGATGTTATCCCCACTGGTTCAAGAGCCTGATGGTTGAGGGGCAATAACTATTCCTGAACCTGGTGGTGTGGGTTCTGAGGCTCCTTCAGAATGGCAGAAGTGAGAAGAGAGAATGGCCTGGATGGTGGGGATCCTTAGTGATAGATGCTGGCTTCCTGCAACAGTGCTCTGTGTAGATGTGCTCAATATTGGGGAGGGCTTTACCCATGATGGACTGGGCCATATCCACTACTTTTTGTAGGACATTCTGCTCGTGGGCATTGGTGCTTTAACACCAGACTGTGATGCAACCAGTCAATATACTCTCCACCACGTCTATATAGAAGTTTGTCAAGGTTTTAGATGTTGTGCCGAATCTTCACAAACTTTTAAGGAAGTAGAGGCACTGCTGTGCTTTCTTCATAATTACTCATATGCTCTGGGCCCTAGGGCAGATCTTCTGAAATGATAACACTGAGGAATTTAAAGTTGCTGACCCTCTCCACCTCTGATCCCATGCACCTCTGGTTTTCTCTTCCTGGAGTCAATAATCTGCTCCTTGATCTTGTTGACATTGAGTGAGAAGAGTGTTGTGGAACCACTCAGCCCGATTTTCAATCTCCCTTCTATATGCTGATTCATCACCACCTTTGACTCGGCCAACATGAGTGGTGTTACCAGCAAACTTGAATATGGCATTGGAGCTGTGATTAGCTGACAGTCATAAGTATAAAGCGAGTAGAGCAGGGGACTAAGCACACAGCCTTGTGGTGCACCTGTGTCGACACTGATTCTGGAGATGTTGTTGCCGATCTGAACTGACTGAGGTCTGCAAGTGAGGAAGTCGAGGATCCAATTGCACACGAAGGTATTGAGGCCAAGGTCTTGAAGCTTATTGATTAGTTTTGAGGGGATGCTGAGATGAGTGGGGGAAAAAAATCAAAAATCAGGATTATAAAGAAAGAAAGAAAAGCAAAAAGAATAAAAATTACATCAAAGGGTAATGACGGGAATGCACAAATGACAAAAGGGATCAAGTACTGCAAAGCAAAAAATTGCATTCTTCTTCTTCTTCTTGCGCCCTTAACTCCTGGTGGAGTCGTCGGGGCACTGTCATGACAAGCCTTGCACCAGCTCTTTGGTGTGCTCATCATGGACATCTGAAACCTGGTAGAGCCCATCCCTCTCCAGGTTACATTGGTATCCAGGTTACAAAGTTGCATTAAGAAAATATTTTAAAAATGGGTCAAGGAGAACCAAAAATAATAGCAAGTGGTTGTTAATTTGCATTTAACGACGAGCCTGGTTAAGCTTTACGGGAAGGAGCAGTAGAAATATGATTGGGGCCATTAGGACAGACAATGAAAATCAATAAAATCTAACTTTTTTATTTCTTTTCAATCTCCTGCTATAGATGAGAAATTAGTTTAAACAATCTGATAGTAGGACTTCTGTGGCTGGGAGGTGAGGCAGGGTATTTATTGTGTCAAATTATTATATCTGTCAAATTAACCCATCCTAGCGTGACTTTTTCTGGTTCAGAACTGCTTTGTCTTGGAGCTATACCACTTTGCATTGATATTGCCAGCTCTGACTGGTTGATGATTTCACAATCCCTAGCCAACTCCATGCTATTGACACTGGATGCGGAGGACAATAGTCATGGTGCTGACCATTTTCCCATCTCCATTGGAAAGCGAACAGACTGATAAGACCCAATTGCACGATCCTTGGTTGTTAGTTGAACAGTATTTTTAAAATCAATAAATAAGAGTTCTAAGAAAACCCACAATAGTGTGAAAATGAAATTGATAGTCTGTTGTTTGCACTAAGTGCATAGTTTTAATTTATGCACATTGATCTCTGCTTCTGAAACAAGTAGTCAATGGAGCCAAATTTCAGGGGTGGGTACATTGAAAATATGATATCATTTTGTGCATTAGTGCCTTTAAAATTGATTTAAAGTTCTGCTGCAGTCAATGTTCCCTCTACTTTGTAATGATCAGTGTGCGCAAAAATCTTGTACTGTGCAAATTTTTTGCACAGAGACAGCAGCATGTGTGCACTGAATAGTTTCTTCAATAAAAACAGTATAAATAAGCCAGTTCTAAAATCTGCAGACAAATCATCGCAAGCTCTGCGTTGTCAGCACCATGCATATCAGAAACCAAAAGGAAATGTGATTCTGTACGATCATGAAATATACTTAACATGCCAACAGGGTAGGAGGTGACGACCTTTTGTGTGTAGTTTAAGTTCCTTTGTGCGCTAGTAGCAAAAAAATGTGTGTGCACGTACTCCTTAGAGGGAACGTTGGCTGCAATATATTTTAAAATCTCTCTGATCTTCCTTCTAGATTCTTTACAGCAGAGTCTTGGAACTAAGCACAATCTATGCCTACCTTTTGTGAATGTTTCTTCAATAATGTTAAGTGTCTGTGATGTTGCTACACTGCTGCAAGTTTTTCATAGCACATGTGCATACCTGTACTTGTGCACACAGCAATAAACTTGACTTTGATTTCAATTGCTAGCAATTCCGGGAAAGTCCGGGAGTTTAGGCAATCCTAAACCTCAAATTATGGAAGCAAAGCGGCGCTGTGATAATTCTATGTATGTTTTCTGCACTACTTGGTAAATCTTAAACAACACAAGGTTGTGACCTCATCACTGGAGCCTAAAGAAAGTTAATGGCCTAAACTTCCTCAAAAAAGGTCTGACTCAGACTCTTCTTAAGAGCTATTTATGAGTAATTTATAAAAATTATTTTCAATCTCCCCTTATCACTGCCTAATGGACTGGAAACATTAAAAGCAAGAAATAACCCTGAGTTATGGAATCAAAGCAACAATTACATACGTGTTTTGTGTGTATTACAATGGTGGTGGGGATTTGAAGCGATGAATGTACTCCAGGATTTTCGCTCTTTAGTACTCCCCAGTGACCAATTCTGGAAAATAAATAAATGTAAAAGATGAGCCAAAGGATTAGGTTCATTTAGTTAGTAGTTGAACCCTGATGGTTAAATAGACACCCCTATCAGATTTGAAGAAGATTCACTTTGTCACATGTACATCGAAACGTATAGTGAAATGTATCATCTGCGTCAAATCCAGTCGGCGAGGATTGTCCTGGGGGCAGCCCAAAAGTGCTGCCCTGCTTTCAGTGCCAACCTAGTGACTCATTGACCCTAACCATGTGTCTTGGGAACGTGGGAGAAAACTGGAGCACCTAGAGAAAGCCTATATGGTCGCATACAGAGGAGAACGTACAAACTCCTTTCAGTGAGTGAAAATTTCACTCATTTCCAAGTCGAATCAAAGGGCTTTTTAGCACAGGGATCAGCTGTTTGGATGCTAAGCAATTTAGTCTTAAATCCTAGCATTTTCCCAAAAAACTGTAAATTGGTTTTCAATATATGTATATTCAATTGCTTTGTGAAAGTTCAAAGTAATTTTTACAGTGAGAGCAAATATATAGAATTATAACTATAACAGCATCAATGAAAGATCAAGAAGAGCAAAAAAGACAACAAAATGTGCAAATGCAAATATAAATAAATAACCATAAATAACGAAGATATCAAATAACAAGATAAAGAGTACTTTAAGTGAGATCATTGGTTGCGGGAACACTCCCATGGAATTCCCATGGAAGCTGCTTGTGACAATTTTTCAGTGTGTATGTCTTAGAACTTGTGCGAAACAAAAATCTCATCTGGTGCTTTTGCCAATTCTTGGATCCCAATGGCAGAAGAAATCGTTTCTCCACTTAGTCACCCCTAATTTCTTGTGTCTCTTCAGTTCACTTATCTCTGATCCAACAACAATCATAACATCTCCTGACTCCCCATATTCCTCATTATATTTACCTTCAGAAAAAACCCTGAATCTTCCATTCTTCTGAAAGTTTGTTAGTCGTAGTCGTAGAAAAATACAGTGCAGAAACAGGCCATTTGGCCCATCTTGTCCATGCCTAGCCACTTAAACTGCCTAGTCCCATCGACGTGCACCAGGCCCATAACCATCCGTACCCATACCATCCATGTACCTATCCAAACTTCTCTAATGTTGAAATCGAGTTTGCATGCACCACTTGCAATAGCAGCTCATTCCACACTCTCACACCTGAGTGCTGCTAAAGGTTTAGTATGAATTTTTTTTTTCATATTGTATTAGTGTCCTTATTTGCAAAGCCGTAAATCCCATGCATATTCTTAAGCTGTGTAAACCCGCTCTTCCACCTTCAGACTTGTGAATATGTATGAATCCTCTGGGCTTAAACTCCCACATGTTTCTTTAAAAATAGTTCCAGATTCTCCCCGCGTATTTTTTTCCTTCTAAAGTATCTGACTTTAAACTCATATTTAAATGAATGTGCTATACTTCAGCTCATTAAAGTTTGCCCACCTCCTCCTGAAACCTCCTGTAATACCCACTGTTTCTTACACTATTAATTTCTGTTTCATCAGCGAGCTTCAAAATTGTACCCTCCACCCATACCCAAGGCAAACTTATTCCAGTTAACGAGAAAAGTAATTTCCTAATACAGATCCCTAGTGTAAACCCCAATATATATGTATCTCCAATCACAAGAATCTCTGTACATCATTACTCTTCGCCTCTTTTCCCTTAGCCAATTATTACCCATTGTCTTTTTTATACTTTGTACTCCTACCTTCCAGATAAGACTATTATCAAAAGCAATTTTAGAAGTCCAAATATACATTTACCGTTATCAAACCCTCACAATTATTCTTTCAAAGGACTCAATCAAGTTAGTCAGACATAATTTACCTTAAACAAATCCATTCTCATTGTTCTTTCTGAAATTGTGTTTCACCAAGCAAATATTAATTTCGTCCTTGCTTGGAGCTTCTGTAAGTACAGTGTAAAAATTTTAGGCACATATACTGTATATAGCTAAGGTGCCTAAGACTTTCGTGCAGTACTGTATTTGTCAAAGTGGAGCACAGAGGGAGTTTGTAAATCTGCTAAAGGATTTTGGGAATGCTGAGGATAGAGCACTGCGGAAGGGGTGTGGGACAGGTGTGGGGGGGCGGGTACAGACACACCCAGCCCTGAGGCATCAGGCAAGGTCATTTGATTCCAAACAATTGGATTATTGATTATTACAGAATGTCTCTCTGGTTCTTCCTGCTCCCTCCCCTCCCCCTTCCCCTTTTCCCAACCATGATTCCCTTCTCTTTGCCCCCTTCCCACTCTCAGTCCACAATAGAGATCTTTATCAGAATCAGGTTTATCATTAGAACATTAGAACAAAGCTGCCAAATTCCCATTCACATAATGTGTTGAAATAACTGTCGAGTTTAGATTTGAAAGTCTCTAAGGTACTACTCTCAACTAAACAACTAGGTAGTTTGTTCCACGTGTCCACAATTCACTGTGTAAAGAAATGCTTCCTGATGTCAATCTGAAATCTCCCTTTAACCATCCCCACCTATGCCCCATGTCCTCATTGATGGATTAATTTTGAAGTAGAAGCTGGCATCCATCTTACTTATATCCGCGGCGATTTTGAACACCTTTATCGTGTCTCCTCTCATTCTATGTCCACCTGGGCTAAAAAAGATTTAATTCTTTCAACCTTCCTTCATAGCTCACACCCTGCAGACCAGGAATGAGTCTCATCACCCTTCTCAGAACCCTCTCCAGTGCATTCACATCCCTCACAATATATGAAGACCAAAACTGTACACTGTATTCAAAGTGTGGCCTCACAAGCACATTATACAGCTTAAGAAGAACATCTCTTGACTTAAACTCCACTGAGCACATTATATAGCCCAGCATTCTGTTGGCCTTCCTAATCGCTTCTGTGCATTGTCTGGATGTTGATAGTGATGAGTCTACCAGGATGTCCAAATCCTCCTTATACAGTGCACTTTCTAACTCAAGACCCCCCCCCCCCGCCATTATATATTTCTGTCAAATATTTCTACTTCCTATATGTAATATTTTACATTTACTTACATTAAATTTCACCTGCCATTTATCTGCCCACATCTGGACTTTTTTTTAGATCTAACTGTATTGATTCTGTTGCCTGAATGTTATCAGCCTATCCCCCTGAATTTCTGATATCAGCAAACTTTACTAGTTTATTTGTTATGTGCTTATCCAAATCAATAATGTAAATTAAAAATAGCAGTGGCCCCAAAACCAGTCTTTGCGGAACCCCACTTTTAACATCTTCTAGGTGTGAAAATTATCCTCGCACCATAACTCATTGTTTTCTGTTTTTGAGCCAGTTCTGTGCATTCCATCATGGCTGATATATTACCTTTTTCAATTCCATTCTCCTGCCTTCTTCCCATAACCTTTGATGCCCTTCCTAATCAAGAACATATCGTCATCGTCGTCGTCATTGTCGTCGTCATGGCTATCCCTCGAGGTCGAGGATGATGACCTTTGTTCTGAAGAAGTGGCCCACAGAGTGAAGACGCCTGTGTGTGTATTTGTTTAACGTGTACTTGATGTTGCACTCCAAGAAGCACACGATACTTCACATATCAACCAACTGATTCCAATGGCATGGAAACCACGATGATTGGATTTGTTGCAGCCTTCATCCGCCTTCAGAGCCGTTGAGTTCGAAGTAACTTCATCTGCCTGTTCCACCACTGAGGTCTTGGTTAGATCGTTGTTTGTCCGGGACCTCACCCTCAACCTTACCGCCATGGGTGACCCTACCAGGAGCATAGCTCCAGATGGCATTGCTCTCGGGATCACAGGACCACACAAGCTTCTCCACCACGACAAGGTGACAATCCACGGAGAAGAAGAACATATCAACCTATCAACCTCTGCTTTAAATAGCTGTGCAAAAAAATAGGGTGATTAAAATGATTTGCTTGCCTGTATTAGTCAAGGCACTGAATTTAAGAGTCACACACACACACACACACACGCACACACACACACACACACACACACAGAGTGCTGGAGGCCAAGACCCTTCAGCCTCAAATGTTGACCACTCCGCTCCATAGATGCTGCCTGACCTGCTGTGTTCCTCCAACATTTTGTGTATGTTACTCTGGATTTCCAGCATTTGTAGAATCTCTTGTGGTATATTGATTCAAGAGTCAGGAAGTTAATGTTGCAGATTTATAAAACTCTGGTTATGCCACATTTGGAGTATCGTATTCAATTCTGTTTGCCCATTATAAGAAGAATATACAAGATGTATAAGGATGTATAAGAAGGATTTACAACCTAATAAATTGACAGTTTTGTTCGGTAGAATCCCTCAATATATTCATGGTATTTCTATATCAGACCAACATGTAATTGCATTTGTCACATTATTGGCCAGAGGGGCTATTTTATTGAAATGGGAAGATGTCTCTGCTCCCACTTTGATACAATGGTTCTCTCAGGTGATGTTCTGTCTTAGTTTGGAGAAAATCAAAAGTCGAACTTTTGATCCTCGATTTGACTTTGAGAAAAGGTGGGGTTCTTTTGCCCACTACTATCATCTGATTTGAGTTAATTAAGATGGTCCCCTTCTGATTCTTGTTTAAATGGATTTGAGTTGGTGGATTGATGTTTTTCTTTTATGGAAGCTTGTATGGCGTATAGCTCTGGGGTCGTGCTCCCAATGGGTTTTTTTTTGTTAGTAGGGTTTTTATTTGTTTTAGTTAGTAGGGGTTCTTTTTTCCTTCTTTCCTTTTTCCAAAAAAAATAGTTTTAACATTTTGTTTTTTCTTATTATTATTGATATATTGTTTAGCTTTGTTAATCAGTTATTTCATAATTTAATTCTTATTGTACATATTGACATGTTGACTTGATTACTTTAATGTTTTTTTGTTGATTTTCAATAATAATTAATAAAAAAGATCTAAAAATGAAGAAGAATGTGAAAGCTTTGGACAGGGTGCCTAAGTGGTTTACCAGGATGCTACTTGGATTAGACAGCAGGTACAGTAGGGAGAGGTTGGACAAATTAAAGTTATTTTCTGGAGCAGCAGAAACTTTATAGAAGTTTATAAAAATTACGGGAGGTACAGACACTCGGTATCTTTTTCACAGGGTTGAAACGGCTAATGCACGCATTTAAGGTGAAAGGAGAAAAGTCTCAGGGAGATGTGCAGGGCGGGTGTTTTACGCAGTGGGGGGTGGGTGCCTGGAAAGTGCTTCCAGGGATGATAGTGAAGGCAGATATGACAGAGGCTTTTAAGAGGCTCTTAGATAGACATACGAAACTACGGAGAATGGAAGGATATGGACCATGTGCAAGCAGAAGGAATTAATGCAATTAGGAATAATTAGTTTAATTAGTTCCACACAATATTGTGGGCCAAAGATCCCATCCTTTGCTGTACTGAAACTGTGAGTGATAACAATTCACCTTGCACATCCTTCCTTTCCATTTTTACACTAACCAATTGTCCTTATTTCCCTCAAGGGTATCCATTGCTGGATGAATAATACAGAGAACGTGATGTAAGTATCCACAAGAATCGGAATCAGAATCAGGTTTATTATCACCGGCATGGGACATGAAATTTGTTAACTTAGCAGCAGCAGTTCAATGGAATACATAATCTAGCAGAGAGAGAAAAAAATAATAATAAATCCGTTAGTCTTGCGAGACCATGGATCTGCACCTGGAAAGTCTTCACTCTCCAGGGCGCAGGCCTGGGCAAGGTTGTATGGAAGACTGGCAGTTGCCCATGCTGCAAGTCTCCCCTCTCCACGACACCAATGTTGTCCAAGGGAAGGGCATTGGGACCTATACAGCTTGGCACCAGTGTCGCCACAGAGCAATGTGTGATTAAGTGCCTTGCTCAAGGACACAACATGCTGCTTCGGCTGGGGCTCGAACTCACGAACTTCAGATCGCTAGTCGAATGCCTTAACCACTTGGCCACGTGTCCACACTAATAATAAATAAAATAAAACATAATAAATAAACAAGTAAATCAATTACATGTATTGAATAATTTTTTTAAATGTGCAAAAAGAGAAATACTGTATATTAAAAAAGTGAGGTAGTGTCCAAAGCTTCAATGTCCATTTAGGAATGGGATGGCAGAGGGAAAGAAGCTGTTCCCGAATCGCTGGGTGTGTGCCTTCAGGCTTCTGTATCTCCTACCCGATGGTAACAGTGAGAAAAGGGCATGCCCTGGGTGCTGGAGGTTCTTAATAATGGATGCTGCCTTTCTGAGACGCCGCTCCCTAAAGATACCCTGGGTACTTTGTAGGCTCATGCCCAAGATGGAGCTGACTAGATTTACAACCTTCTGCAACTTCTTTCGGTCCTGTGCAGTAGCCCCTCCATACCAGACAGTGATGCAGCCTGTCAGAATGCTCTCCACGGTATATCTATAGAAGTTTTTGAGTGTATTTGTTGACATGCCAAATCTCTTCAAACGTCCTAATAAAATATAGCCGCTGTCTTGCCTTCTTTATGACTACATCAATATGCTGGGACCAGGTTAGATCCTCAGAGATCTTGATGCTCAGGAACTTGAAGCTGCTCACTCTCTCCACTTCTGATCCCCCTATGAGGATTGGTATGTGTTCCTTTGTCTTACACTTTCTGAAGTCCACAGTCAGCTCTTCGTCTTACTGACGTTGAGTGCCAGGAGTGCCCGATGATGGGGACAGAGGTACGGTTATGCATCCTGACTATCTGAGGTCTGTTCGTTCGGAAATCTAACACCCAGTTGCACAGTGGTGTACCTAGACCGAGGAGCAGGAGCTTGTTCACAAGGTCTGTGGAACAATAATGTTGAATGCCAAACTGAAATCTAGAAACAGCATTCTGACGTAAGTGTCCTTGTTCTCTCAGTGTGTCAGGGCCAAGTGCATGACAGATGCTATGGCATCTGTCGTAGAGTGGTTCTGTCAGTTAGCATATTGGTGAGTGTCCAATGTGGCAAGAATGGAGTTTTTATTATGGAGCGCCATTATCAGCCATTTAGGGATGATAATTGGCATCAGTGCCACTGGGCAGTAGTTATTTAGCTCTGAAGGTGTGGAGTGCTTTGGTACAGGGATGATGGTGGCTGATTTGAAGCCTGTGGGGACAGCAGCCTGGATGAGTGGAGTGTTGAAGATATCCATGACGACATCGGCGAGCTGGTGTGCACACTCTCTGAGTATTCGGCCTAGGACGTTATCTGGCCCAGCAGCCTTAGGTGGGGTTGTTTCTCCGCAGAGTCCTTCTCACCTCTGCTCCTGTTACAGACAGTGGCTGCTCCCCTGAGAGTGGGGTAACATTCATGGCCGGCGTCATGTTGCATGCCACAAAGCGTGCATAGTAGTTATTTAGAGCATCAGGAAGGGAGGAGTCACTGGTACAGTCGATGCTGTTTTTCCTTGTGTAGTCAGTAATGCCTTTGATGCCCAGCCACATTCACCAGGGATCGTCATCAGACAGGTATTCCTGAACCTTTTGTGCTTAAGTGGTCTTTACCCTCTTGATGCCCAAGGTAAAGTTTCCCCTGCCTGCCCTGACAGCTGCTCTGTCACTGGACTTGAAGGCAGCATCCTTGGCTTTTAGTAGGGAGCAAACCTCTTCATTCAGCCAGGGCTTCTTGTTGGGCCGTGAGATGACCGCGGAGAGGATATTCCCAATAGGAGAGTCTAGGACGAGAGGATACAGCCTCAGAATAGAAGGATATCCCTGTAGAGCAGAGTTGGGGAGGAATTACTTTAGCTGCAGTGCAGTGAATATGGGGAATTCATTGCCCCAGATGGCTGTGGAGAATATCATTGGCTATATTTGAAACAGAAGTTGATTTGTAAGGGGTCTAAAAGGTTACGAGGAGAAAGCATGAGAATGAGATTGAAAGGGAAGATAAATCAGCCATGATCGAATGGAGCAGCAGATTCATTAGACCAAATGGCCTAATTCAGCTCCTAGGTCTTATGTTCTTATAGCCTTTGGAGCAGAGAATGTTGGGAAGAGATTTACTAAAGATGATCAAAATTATGAATAGTTTTGAAACGGTAAATAAGGAGAATCTGTTTTCATAGCTAGAAGCCATCAGTAACAAAGACATATTTAACCAGAGTTGTCAGTAACCTATTTAAGTTGCCTGGCAAAGGACCCTGAAGGGACACAATAAAAATGGTTTGCAGCAACTTGTTAGGACCTGGAATTCACTGCCTGAAAGTGGATTCACTTAAGTCATTCAAAAGGAAATTGGATAAATACTGGAAGAGGAAAAGTTTAAATGGCTACACCTGGGGAAGAGCGCATAGAGTGTGATTAATTGAATGATTCTTTCGAACAGATGGCATAGGTGCACTGGACACAATGACTACTTTCCATGCTTTTAGATTTTCCACACAAGTAAAACCTCTTATTCCTGACATCAGCTCTTTTTGATCATTTAAATGTGTATTTGAGGATTATACTATGCTTTGACTGCATTTTTTTTTAGTCTCTTTGCATTAGTTCTCTTTAGCCGACACTACTGCTGCCCTACTGATAAGATTATTTTCTTCAAAGACTTTCTGATAAAGTGCAAATTACGCAGTTTATTGCTATAGCATCATGTTTATGGTGCAAAGTGACACTAATTATAAAGTTAATGCTATAAATCTCACACTTAGGATTTAGCCAGTGTTACTTCACTGAGTCAACCAGCTACCAAAAAGTATTGCTGCCCGCACTAGATGTGCACTCACAGCCAAAACTAATTAGCAACTTATGTGGCTCAAAACTCAAAAGAGGTATTCACCTTATTTGTGTGTGTGTGTGGCGGGGGTGGTGATAATTGCACATGGAAACATAGGGAAGACTTTGTAAAGCTGGAAAGAGTGCAAAAGTGCACGTTCTGTTCTTAACCTGCCCATCACCTCCCTCTGGTGCTCCTCCTCCTTCCCTTTCTTTCATGGTCTTCTGCCCTCTCCTATCAGATTCCCCTTCTCCAACTCTTTATCTCTTCCATCAGTCAACTTCCCAGCTCTCTACATCACCCCCTCCCCCTGTCCCAGATTCACTGATCACCTGCCTCCTGGTACTTCTTCCCCTCTTCCCTCCATCTTCTTATTCTGACTCTTTCCCCTTTCCTTTTCAGTCCTGATGAAGGATCTCAGCCTGAAACGTCGACTGTTTATTCCCAACCATAGATACTGCCTGACCTGCTGAGTTCTTCCAGCACATGTGTGTGTATCGTTCTAGATTTCCAACATCTGCAGTACCTCATGTGTCTAAAGTTTAGACACATGTGAATGCACATAGTCTTATTACCAAGGAAAGGGAATATAAAAACTAGAGGGCATAGGGAAAAGTTTTAACAGGGACCTGAGGGGTAACTTTGTCACACAGAGGGTGGTGAGTATGTGAAGCGAGCTGCTTGCCAGAGGAAATGGTTGAGGTAGGTAATCGGAACCAGAATCAGGTTTATTACAGCTCATGTGCCATGAAATTCATTGTTTTGTGGCAGCTGGACATTGCAATACATAAAAAATACTATAAGTTACAAAAAGAAATATAAAAAATATGTAGTGCAAAAAAGGGAGCGAAATAATGAGGTAGTAATCGTGGTTTCATAGCCCGTTCAGAAAGGGCAAGAAACTGTTCCTGAATCGCTGAGTGTGTGCCTTCAGGCTCCTGTACCTTATTCCAGATGGTAGCAAGGAGAAGAGAGCATAATCGCGACATTTAAGGGACACAAGTCACTGAGAGAGAGTGCCTGTTGCTTGTCGAACTGTTGGGCTGAACAATGACTTTTGATGGACTTTAGATCATGGTCAAAAAGTTCAACTGGGCTTTGCTATTCCTTGCATGGTGGGTGGGGGGGGGCCTGGTCTGATGATTTTTGCCGAGGCCTGGAGGGGAGGGGGGGGAGGGTTGATGCTTTTCCTGTTGCTTGTGCATGGGAGGAGGGGCTTTGGGGTTCCAACGTTTTCTGCCCTTTATTCTTTGGGGTTTTCTTCTGTTTCATGGATGTCTGTGAAGAGTAAGAATTACACTCCTCCCTACTTAGCTACTAACTCCAACTCAATATAGAGTACATCTCAACTCAAATATGTAAAATCTATCTATCTACCTATCTATATTTATATCTCTTGTCTTCGGTTGTCCATCGAAATCCGATGACAACGTCCACTCCTTTAACGGTGAGATCTTTGATGACTATACAGTCCTATCCTGGACCCACAAGCTCTATTGCAGGTGGGACATGTATATGTAGTAATGGTGGCAACCATGGCTGCATTTCTCCTGGTTCTCTCCTGCTGTCTTCTGGTTGTTCTTTCCATCTCCAGAATACGAACCCCGTCCCTACACAGCTGTCGCCAAGTGGTACGGTCAGCAGCAACATCCCCCAGGTCCTCAGGTCTGATCTTGCACTTCCTTAAAGCATTCTTCATCTGATCCTTATAGCACTTCTTTGGCCCTCCTAAGCGTCAACCATGATGTAGCTGGCCGTATAACACTCTGCGGGGTAGCTGGCATGGGGGCATCCTTATCACGTGCCCCAGCCACTGCAGCTGATGCTGGGTGATCATGGCTTCAATACACCTGCAGTTGGTCTTTACAAGTATTTCAGTGTGAGGCACCTGCTCACGCCAAGTAATTCCCAGCATGTGCTGGAGGCAGCATATGTGGAAGTGCTCCAAGGACTTGATGTGACGGCTGTAGTTTACCCAAGCTTCACAGCTATAAAGGAGGGTGGTGACACAGACCGCTTGGTATATGGTGACCTTTGTGGAGGGATGAAGGCTCCTGTTCTGAAAGACTCTACGCCAAAGTCTCCCAAAGGCAGCTGATGCCTGTTTAATGTGGCCTGGATGTCATTGTCAATGCTACTATCCTCAGAGAGAATGCTCCCCAGATATTTGAAAGATGGCACTACTGACAGCTTTAGAGTGGGTGGGACACTGGTACTCCATTGGCAAACCTCTTCTGTCTTGGTGGTATTGACAGTCAGCCCCATCCTGCTGTATGCTCTCACCGCCACAGCAAGGACAGTTTGAAGATCCTCCGGAGTATGGGCCACAAGAGCACAGTCGTCTGCATACTGCAGCTCCAGGACCCACTCTCTATGGAGTTTGGTGGTTGTGTGGAGCCTCCAGATGTCAAAGAAGTTGCCATCTTATCTGACGTCCACTGCCACACCGCTGCTGTCTTCAATCTCATTGTGGGGAAGCTTGGTAACACACAAGAGGATGATGTTAAAGAGCACTGGCGCTAGCACACACCCCTGCTTCACCCCTGTGCATACAAGGAAGGGCTTGGACTCTTGTCCTCCTATGATTACCCGAGCAGTCGTCCCATCGTGGAACTGGTGGAGGATGTTAACAAATTTATTGGGACAGCCAAACCTAAGGAGGACATCCCATAAGAGCTCTCTTTGCACAGTGTCGAATGCTTTGGAGAGGTCAACAAAGGCCATAAACAGGTCCTGATGTTTCTCCCAGCACTTTTCCTGAAGCTGCCGGGCTGTGAAGATCATGTCGATCGTGCTCCTGTTCTTCCTAAATCCACACTGCGATTCAGGCAGCATTGGCTCGGTGATGTTGCTGGTGAGTCTCTGAAGCATCACCTTAGCCAGGACCTTTCCAGCAACAGAAAGGAGTGATATGCCCCTACTATTGCCACAGATGGCCTTGTCACCCTTGTTCTTATAAATGACAACAATGTTTGCATTTCTCCATTGCTGTGGGATGTTCTCATCAGTCCAGGCCTTGGTGATGTACTGGTAGAGGGTGCGTATACACCTGTACCCTCCCTTTTTCAGTAACTCAGCAGGGATATTGTCAGTGCCAGGGGACTTGTTGTTCTTAAGGGAATGGACAGCTGATAGAACCTCCTGGAAGGTTGGAGGTAGACTGAGGTCGTGGATAGGAGGAAGTTCAGGCAGTTCATCCAGGTTGGTGGGGTCTGCGTCAGAGTCCTGATTAAGCAGAGTGTTAAAATGCTCAGCCCACCTCAGCAGCATTTTAACGCCCTGCTTAAGCAGAGTATATGTATATATATACACACACACACACACACACACACACACATTCACAGTATACTATATGATACAACTACCATACAGAAATCTACAGCATAGTAAATTTTAAATGGGATCATTCAGGCCTAAAGATTTAATCTCTGTGCAGGATTTCTTACCCTTGTGGGATAATATCTTTCCTGTAGGGGAGTGATCCAGTTCTGTCCTTAATCTCTCCCAGTACCTACTTTCGATCATCTCTGTCATCCCTCACCAGGACTTCTTGTCCAGGAGTGAAACATCAAACCTCCTTGTTTGAGGAGCCCTCAATTCATCTCAGTTGTTTGTTCTGCAAACTCCCTCTGGGATTGGAATTGAGGAAGGCCAAGCACCAGCACAAGGGATGACCCAGGAACAGCATAGTTGGTGAGTTGTTGGTTGTGGAGTATGCTGCAGGGCGATGTGCAGGGAGGAAAAGGTGCCTGGGCAATCTTCTGGCACCTGGTCCATAGCTTTCTGCCAGAGATCAAATGCAGATGCTACTCCAAAATAAGCCTATTATAGTGATAAAGCTATTTGTGAGTGTTACTGATGAGAAACATTTTAGACTCTTCTTCCATCTCCATCTTTAGGTAGGTCTCAGCCAAGTCCACTTTGCTGAAGTGTTACCCTCCAGAAAGATTTGCAAAGATACTCTCTATCCTGGGCAGGGGATATTGATCTACTTTCAGTACTGGGTTGATGGTTACTTTAAATAACCACAGGTCCTATCAGACCAATCTTTCTTGGCTACTGGGACCACTGGCATTGTCCATGGACTCCACTCAGGCTTGCAAAGTATTCCTTCAGCCTCTATACAATCTAGATCACTGGCTAGTTTATCATGGATGGTATAAAGAACTTAGGCTTTGTAAAACTTAGGTGTGGCATTTTCATTTAACACTATTTAACCCTTGATATATTTGAGTTTTCCAACGCCATCCTTGAACACTGCTATGGCATCAACCAGCACCTTTCTTAATTCGCTTTCTGTTGACTATACTACAGGGAATGTGAGGTGTAAACGGTAAGGGATCTCCAATCAAGTTTTAGTGGTCTCAGCCCATCATGGCTCCTTAATTCTGGACCTCCTGTTTTTACCACGTACAAGCCCAATATGACTTGTTAGTTGTTGTATTTAACTGTTATGAATGTCATTCCCACGGGAGTTATCTTTTCTCCAGATTAAGTTCTTAGTTGGATATCTGCAGGCTTCAGTTCAGTATCTTTGAAATGCCTTTCAAACTCATTTTGTGTAATGACTGAAACAGCCAATCGAGTGTCTAATTCCAGTTTAAATTAATTAGCCATTCACTACTGGTGTAAGCTTGTCTAATTTTAGTTTTCACAGTGTAAATCTCTAGGCTCCCAGTCCTGTATCACTCTCACCATTATCAAATCTTTTATTCACAATGTGCAGATTAGTGTTCTTTTTGAAACTGCAACTTGACTTTTTATCTTTTTCTCTTCCCTGTGCAGTCCATTTATTTTTATCTGCCCAACATGCTTTTTATATGTGTCTTACTTTGTCCTGTTTTGTCTTTAAACCTGCATTGGTCTGATGTCTGTGAGCCCCTGCCAAAGCATAATACAATTTATTCAACCAGGCATGTTTCTGTTTAGATGCTGAAATTTTGTTCATATTCATTTTTATTCCTGACTGCAACTCAATTGCATCTCTGGCTGCTGTTCCCATTGATACAGCAATTTCAACTGCTCTTTTAAATGTGAGTTGTGCTTCAGTAAGGAGTTGTTTTTGAAAGCATTCTTGTAGGATTCCACAGACTAAAAATCTCTCAGTGCATCATTACATCCATCACTGAACTGACAATGTTCAGACAACCACTTCAATTCAGCCACATAAGTTGTAATGGACCACCCCTTCCTTTTGATTCTGCTTATGAAACTTAAAAGTGTTCTACATCAACTATGGTTTCAGTTCTAAATGTTCCAATTTTTTCCATGATATCAGCAACACTCATTTCTGTCATGGTCCAGTCCATGAAGTCCACACTCCGGTTCATGGTCCGGTCCATCGACCCTTGCTCCAGGTTTTCCTGTCTACCCTGTTTCTGTTCCTGTTGAGCATTAATTGAGGCAGCTGATCCTCATTGGGGCTGGCTGCATAAATACCTCCAGAGACCAGGGTGTGGCTGCTGGATTGTTCTTTTCCTTACTCCCTGCATCCCTTCCCCTGCCTTCTATTTCCTTGCCTGAAGCCTTGCCTCGTCTTGCCGGTAACTCTCGCCTTGCCTGAAGTCTTGTCTTGGAGCCACCCTGTAACCAGGTCCTTTCCTGTCCCTTGCCTCCGTCGGGTAAGCCAGGCCATCTTGCCGTTACCCTGCGGTGGGTTCTGTCCCTTCCTGTCCCATGCCTCTGCTGGGTAAGCCAGGCCAGATTGCCGTTACCCTGCGGTAGGTTCTGTCCCTTCCTGTCCCATGCCTCCGCCGGGTAAGCCAAGCCAGATTGCCGTTACTGTGCAGAGGAGCTTCAAGACCCCAAGCCTCTAGCCAAGCCTCACCTCAAGTCTCTGGTCCCCAGCCTTGCCTCAAGTTCCTGGCCTCAAGCCTCGCCTCAAGTCTCAGGTCTCAAGCCTCACCTCAAGTCTCTGGTCCCAAGCCTCGCCTCAAGTCTCTGGTCCCAAGCCTCGCCTCAGGTCTCAAGCCTCGCCTCAAGTCCCAAGCCTGAAGACTCCAGCCTCGTCCTCCCTGCCAGCCAAGTCACGTCCTTGCCTAGTTCTGGGGTCCAAGCCAGAGGCAAGACCCAGGTTCTGGGTCCTGGTCCAGTCTCTGGCTTGGAGTCAAAGCCCTGGCTCCTAGCTCTCTTGTCCTGTCCTGTTCCGGGTTCCTGGTTTCCGTGTCCATGTCCTAGCCCTCACCCTGTATCCTAGTCCTGTCCCTAGTACTTCAGTGTCTGTGTCTTGCACTTGGGTCCGTTCCCAGCCACCACCTTATGACAATTTCAGCTGGTTTGGTTGTAGCAGTTAAACATGTGGATAGTTGGCTCAGGTTTGTTTCAAAATAATCTTGTTGCCACTGTTATGTTTTGTAACTCAAAAATATAAAATTAATTGAAAGAAAAACACTAGCTAAGGATAACTTGTGTACATTTAGTTTTACTTCAGTGAGGTGCACATGCATATGACATGGTGGTGTAATGACATATGCCATTCATGTACTTCACACATATAACCCATAATGAATTATATAAACAAAGAATGCTTAATCAAACAACATATTTACAATATTACTCCATTATTACTGAAATATTAAATACAGTACACACTGGGCCTCTGGTAACTATAGAACTTAACCATCCAAAACCTCTTTCTTCTTAAACAAATTACCAGGTCTTGCTGTGCAACAAACTATAAATCATTCTTCTAGCCAAACAAAAATCAATCCAGTATTTTTATTGATAGAAAATATAATTGAACATACTGGCAAAAAATTTTGTTTTTTGCAGGAACATGCTATACGGTATGTGTAATAATGGCCTACAGATTTTACAAATAGTTTTCACAGGGTCTTGCAACGGTGGCATTAAAGCATGCCTGACTTTCAACTTGATTTCTTTCTTTTTCCTGCCACATACAATGAATGGCCACTTTCTTAGGTACCTTTCACACTTAATAAAGTGGCCACAGAGTGCGTGTTCGTGGTCTTCTACTGCTGTGCCCATCTACTTCAAGGTTCAATGTGCTGTGCGTTCAGAGATGCTCGTCTGCACACCACCATTGTATGCATGATTATTTGAGTTCCTGCCGCCTTCCTGTTAGCTTGAATCAGTCAGCCCATTCTCCTCTGACCTCTCTCATTAACAAGGCATTTTTGCCCACAGAAACTGCTGCTCACTATTTTTTTTGTTTCTCGCCCCATTCTCTGTAAACTCTAGAGCAGGGATTTCCAACCTTTTTCCTGCCAAGGACCTATACTATTAGGCCAGGGGTCCATGAACCCCAGGTTGGGAACCCCTGCTGTAGAGACTGTTGTACCTGAAAATCCCAGGAGATTAGCAGTTTCTGAGAAACTCCAGCACCTCATCTGGCACCAACAATCATTCCATGGTCAAAGTCACTTAGATTGTATTTCCTCCCCATTCTGGTGTTTGGTCTGAACAACAATTGAACCGTTTGACCATGCCCGAATGTTTTAATGCATTGAGTTACTACCACATGATTGGCTGATCAGGTGTTTGCATTAACAAGTCGGTGTAGAGTTGTACCTAATAAAGTGGCCACTGAGTGAATATTAGCAGCAATTACATTCAGGGACCATTGAACTTCCTTCGTCAATACTTCCTCATTTCTGTACCTGTTCTGAACACCCAATAATCTGCCAGCTGATTGAAATTACTTCTCAATCGCTAACTGATTCCTGCCTTGGTTCAGGCATTTCACACATGGAAAGTCACAAAGGGTGTCTTTCCTTCCCCCAAAGTAAGTGGTAGAGAAAGGTTGAGACTTCCGGTCTGATGAATGGTACAGTAGCCATTGATATGCATTCGTTCAATGTGTGACGTGTTAAATGATGTGAGCCATCATGGACTTATCTATTATCATAATTGTTCTTGACAAATTTTTCTACAGAAGAGGTTTGCCATTGCCTCATTCTGGGCAGTGACTTCACAAGACGGGTGACCCCAGCCATTATCAATATTCTTCAGAGACTGTCTGCCTGGCGTCAGTGGTCGCATAACCAGGGCTTGTGATATGCACCAGTTGCTCGTACAAACATCCACCACCTGCTCCCATGGCTCCACGTGACCCTGATCTGCAGGTGCTACACCTTGCACAAGGGGGGCCTGCTGGTTACCGGAGTGGAGGAGCACCTGCTTTGGTAGAAACGTACCTCCACCCCACCACCCAGGACAGGCTGGAAATGCATAGCAAGTCAGGTAGCATTTCTGGAAGGAGAATCATAGATAATATCTCAAGTCTGAGACTCATCGTCAAAACGCTATTTCATATTTCCGGCATCTGCAGGTTGTTTTAGTTTCGTATCACCCAATGCTGCTGTGACTCGTGAAGTTTTGGGCAGGGGGAGGTAGGGGAAGGAAGGAGGGCGTTTCAGTGGAGTTATTTCTGCTCTGTGCTGAGTTAAGTTGAGGTGACACGGTACGGTTTGGGGTGGCACAGTCGTGACCACTTTGCAGTGTCGGCGATCATCCGATTGGGGTTTGTACATTCTCCCCATGGCTGGGCGTGGGTTTCCTGCAGGTGCTCCAGTTTCCTCCCACGGTCCACAGACATACGGGCAGGGTTAGTGCTAGTGAGTTGTGAAATGTGGCAACGTTTGTAGGCAGCCCCCAGCACAATCCTCGGACTGTGTTGGTTCTTAACGCAAGGTGACACATTTCACTGTATGTTTTAATGTACGTGTGACAAATAAAGCTAATCTTTTAAGATTTTTATCTTTGATATCTGCATCAATAATTTGCTTCTGCTGTCTTGGCCATAAGGATGGTCCAGGGTTTGTTTTCCTGTTTAATTTCTCTGTAAATTGCTTTTGGCTTAAATTTGATTTTTGGCCCAGAATATAACAGTGGAATTTGATTGTAGCTGGCAGTTGTAAGTCTCTTCCTCCTTGTCATGTCAAGAGAAAGGTGATCAGTGGAGATGTGTGATGGCAGCCGATCTGATTTACCTATTTCACGCTATCTCATAAAGTCAGAATGACCTTCATTGTGTAGATTTTGAATTGCATGGGCTCCAACACTCTCCTGATAGCTATGTCAGTGCTCACTTTCTGGAGATACACAAGTGATGACAAGTCTCCATATGAGTCACACGCTTAAGAGGCAAGGAGAAATTAGAGAAAAACAAGTTTATCGGAATTTTCCGGAAATCTTGCCCTCACTTTGACAGATAGGCATGCATTTCTTTTGCACTTTTGTCGCAGAATCCTTTAACATGGGAAAAGAATCTCAGGTGGTGACGAGAGGGCGTACAGGAGTGAGATAGGCCAACTAGTGGAGTGGTACCGCAGCAACAACCTGGCACTCAACATCAGTAAGACGAAAGAGCTGATTGTGGGCTTCTGGAAGGGTAAGAGGAAGGAACACATATCAAACCTCATAGAGGGATCAGAAGTGAAGAGAGTGAGCAGCTTCAAGTTTCAGGGTGTCAAGATCTCTGAGGACCTAAACTGGTCCCAACATATCGATGCAGTTATAAAGAAGGCAAGACAGCGACTATATTTGGAGTTTGAAGAGATTTGGCATGTCAACAAATACACTCAAAAACGTCTATAGTTGTACTGTGGAGAGCATTCTGACAGGCTGCATCACTGTCTGGTATGGAGGGGCTACTGCACAGGACCGAAAGAAGCTGCAGAAGGTTGTAAATCTAGTCAGCTCCATCTTGGGCACGAGCCTACAAAGTACCCAGGACATCTTTAAGTAGGGATGTCTCAGAAAGGCAGCGTCCATTATTAAGGACTTCCAGCGCTCAGGGCATGCCCCTTTCTCACTGTCACCGTCAGGTAGGAGGTACAGAAACCTGAAGACACACACTCAATGATTCAGGAACAGTTTCTTCTCCTCAGCCATCCAATTCGTAAATGGACATTGAATCTTTGAACATTATCTCACTTTTTTTTAATATACAGTATTTGTGTTTTTGCACTTTTTTAAAATCTATTCAATATACGTAACTGATTTACTTGCTTATTTATTATCTTCTCTCTCCCTCTCTCTCTGCTTGATTATATATTGCATTGAACTGCTGCTGCTAAGTTAACAAATTTCACGTCACATGCTGGTGATAATAAACCTGAAAACCTGAAGTTAACATGTTTAGCAAAGGAGTTTAGATCTGCAATGGAGTTTACAGATTTAGAGGGAGTGGTTAAAGTCGTAATTCAAGAAGCAGCTTTGAAAGAAGTGTGTGGGAGTGGGGTGGTGGTATTGGGGACACACATGGCGTTTTGTTACTTTTTTATCCATTTAGAGACACACCACAGTAACAAGGCCTTTCCAGCCCAACGATCCCACATCGGCCAATTACATCCGCATGACCAGCTAACCTACTAACCCGTACGTCTTTGGAATGTGGGAGGAAACCCATGGACAGCACGGTAGTGCAGTGGTTTAGCACAACATT
Source organism: Mobula hypostoma (assembly GCF_963921235.1). Lineage (NCBI taxonomy): Eukaryota > Metazoa > Chordata > Chondrichthyes > Myliobatiformes > Myliobatidae > Mobula > Mobula hypostoma. The sequence goes on along the minus strand of NC_086109.1, from coordinate 15,425,814 downwards.
TTACAGTACAAGTGACCCAGGTTCAATTCCCGCCACTGCCTGTAAGGAGTTAATAAACAATAGACAATAGGTGCAGGAGTAGGCCATTCGGCCCTTTGAGCCAGCACCGCCATTCACTGTGATCATGGCTGATCATCCACTATCAGTATCCAGTTCCTGCCTTATCCCCATAATCTTTGATTCCACTATCTTTAAGAGCTCTATCCATCTCTTTTTTGAAAGCATCCAGAGACTTGGACTCCAGCCTTCTGGGGCAGAGCATTCCATATATTCACCACTCGCTGGGTGTAAAAGTTTTTCCTCAACTCCATTCTAAATGGCCTACCCCTAATTCTTAAACTGTGGCATCTGGTTCTAGACTCACCCATCAGCGGGAACATGCTTCCTGCCTGCAGCGTCTCCAATCCCTTAATAATCTTATATGTTTCAATAAGATCCCCTCTCAGCCTTCTAAATTCCGGAGTATACAAGCCCAGTCGCTCCAATCTTTCGACATATGACAGTCCCGCCATCCCAGGAATTAACCTTGTGAACCTACGCTGCACTCCCTCAATAGCAAGAATGTCCTTCCTCAAATTTGGAGACCAAAACTGCAGACAGTACTCCAGGTGTGGTCTCACCAGGGCCCTGTACAGCTGCAGAAGGACCTCTTTGCTCTTATACTCAATTCCCCTTGTTATGAAGGCCAGCATGCCATTAGCTTTCTTCATTGCCTGCTGTACTTGCATGCTTGCTTTCAGTGACTGATGTACAAGAACACCTAGATCTCATTATGCTTCCCCTTTTCCTAACTTGACTCCATTTAGATAATAATCTGCCTTCCCGTTCTTACCACCAAAGTGGATAACCTCACATTTATCCACATGAAACTGCATCTGCCATGCATCTGCCCAGTCTCAAATGGAAAATGAAGCCTACACTGTGGCTGGAAAGAACAACTCAGAATGAAACGAATACCACTAGTCTTCAGAGTCAGTTGACCTGACTGTCCAATTTCTCAGGCAAGGCGGAATGCAGGCAGCAAAGCACTGCTGTTCCGTGTCCAAGTCTCGACAAGTACTATGACAGAATGAATGAAGTTAAATACTATCAGAATGAAGTAATAATTAGCTCAAACGTACATATTCACGAGTGCAATTGCCATATCTGCTGCGTTGCTGAATCCGTGGTTTTGACACTATCAAATCTCTCAGTCTTCTATATTCTAAAGAATACAGCCCTAACCTATTCAATCTTATTAATCAGGTCCTCCAGACCCAGTAAAATCCTCATAAATTTTCTCTGTAGTCTTTCAACCTTGCTTACATCTTTCCAGTAGGTAGGTGACCAAAACTGCACACAATACTCCAAGTTAAGCCTCACCAACATCTTATACAACTTCAACATAACATCCCATCTTCAGTATTCAATACATTATTTATGAAGGCCAATGTGCCAAAAGCTCTGTTTACGACCCTATGTACCCGTGACACCGCTTTCAATGTATTCCCAGATCCCTTTGTTCTACCATACTCCTCAGTGCCCTACCGTTCACTGCGTAAGACCTACCCTGGTTGATTCTATCAAATTCCATCTGCTGCTTTACAGCCCATTTTTCCAGCTGATGCAAAACCCTCTGCAAGCTATGGTAGCCTTCCTCGCTGTCCACTACACCCCCAATCTTGCTATCATCTGCAAATTGCTGATCCAGTTAACCACACTATCATCTAGATCACTGATATGGATGAAAAATAGCAATGGACCCAGCATCGATCCCTGCAGCACACCACCAGTCACAGGCCTCCTCTACTACTATTCTCTGGTATCTCCCACAAAGCCAATGTTTAATCCAGTGTACTACCTCATCCTGAATGTCGAGTGACTGAACCTTCTGGAGCAGCCTCCCATGCAGGGCCTTACTGAAGTCCATGTAGACAACATCCACTTTCCTGGTAACTTCCCCGAAAACTCTATTAGATTGGTTAGACATGACCTGCTACGCACAAAGCCTTACAGACTATCCTTAGTCGGTCCACATCTATCCAAATACTTATAAATCTGGTCCCTTACAATACCTTCCAATAACTTTCCCACAACTGATGTCAGACTCACTGGCCTATAATTTCCTTGTTTATATTTAGAACCTCTTTTAAACAGCGGAACAACATTGACTATCCACCAGTTCTCTGGTAACTCTCCTGTCGCTAAGGATGATTTAAATATCTCTGCAGGGCCCTGGTAATTTCTGCACTTGCCTCCCATAGGGTCCAAGGGAAGACCTTCTCAAGCCCTGGGGATTTATCCATCCTGATTTGCCTCAGGGTAGGAAACACCTCCAACTCTGTGATCAGTACAGGGTCCATGAGGTCTATGATGCCACTTTGCCTCACTTCTATGGGCTGTGTATCCACGTAATACAGATGCAAAGAATTCATTTAAGTATGCAAGGCAAGTGTTTTACTGTACCTTGGTACATGTTACAATGATAAACCAATACCAATGTGCGCGCGTACACACACACACACACACACACACACACACACACCTCACACACACGCACACACATACACACACACACACATGCACACATCTCACACACACACACACACATCTCACACACACACACACACATCTCACACACACAGACACACACACACACACAAACACACACACACATCTCACACACACACGCACACACATACACACATCTCACACACACACACACACACACCTCACACACACACGCACACACATACACACATCTCACACACACACACACACACACACCTCACACACACATGCACACACATACACACATCTCTCTCTCACACACACACACACACACACACACACACACACACACCTCACACACACATGCACACACATACACACATCTCTCACACACACACACACACACATCTCACACACACAAACACACACACACACCTCACACACACACGCACACACACACACAAACACACACACACACACACACACATCTCACACACACAAACACACACACACACCTCACACACACACGCACACACACACACAAACACACACACACACACACACACACCTCACACACACACGCACACACACACACAAACACACACACACACACACACACACACACACACGAGTTTAGCGCAGGTACATTGGACTATCGCCCCATTGCCTTTCCTCTTGTTTAGCCACATCTCTACCACCCATTGCCTTGATCCTGATACCCACAATGCTCTAGATCCCTGAAATTCACTTGGAATTCCTGCAACCTACCTCAGGAACCAATCTCCTCTCACCTTTCCACAGAGCTACCCTCTTCCCCAGCACTACAGCCTGAATATAGCCTCATTCTCTGATGCTCCTGCCCATGCTCCCAGCCACCCTCTGGGGAGTAGTGTGACCACTTGAGTCGAGTATGATGTTCAAAGTAAATTTATTAACAAAGTACATATTTGTCACTATTTACAACCCTGAGATTTCCTTTCCTTCAGGCATACTCAGTAAATGCAAGAAACCTAATAGAATCGATGAACAGACGATGCTGAGGATGTTCTACGAGTCTGTGGTGGCCAGTGCGATCATGTTTGCTGTTGTGTGCTGGGGCAGGAGCCTGAGGGTAGCAGACACCGACAGAATCAACAAACTCATTCGTAAGGCCAGTAATGTTGTGGGGATGGAACTGGACTCTCTGACAGTGGTGTCTGAAAAAAGGATGCTGTCCAAGTTGCATGCCATCTTGGTCAATGTCTCCCATCCACTACATAATGTACTGGTTGGGCACAGGAGTACATTCAGCCAGAGACTCATTCCACCGAGATGCAACACTAAGCATCATAGGAAGTCATTCCCTCCCGTGGCCATCAAACTTTACAACTCCTCCCTTGGAGGGTCAGACACCCTGAGCCAATAGGCTGGTCCTGGACTTATTTCCAGGCATAATTTACATATTATTATTTAATTATTTATGGTGCAACTGTAACGAAAACCAATTTCCCCCGGGATCAATAAAGTATGACTATGCCTATGACTATGACTATGAAAGACCGCACCCAACAGGACTGACAAACAACCGAGATGCAAAATCCAACAATCTGTGCAAATACAAAAGATAAAAAAATAAATAACTAATAAATAGATAGATAAGCAATAAGTATTGAAAGCTTGAGACAGAGTCCTTGAAAGAGAGTCCACAGGGTGTGGGAACAGTTCAGTAATTGTCCAAGTGAAGTTATCCCCTTATCCAAGGGTCTGACAGTTGAAGGGTAGTAACGGTTCCTGAGCAGGATGGTGTGAGACCTAGAGCTCCTGTTTCCAAGCATGGCCTGAATGGTGGGTGTCCATCCAATCGGGGTGGCTTCTCATTGGTCTAATTCTTCACATGGCTCGATAACAACTTGCTGAGTGCAATGCTTAAAGAGCAGGAGGTTCTCGGAAAATTAAAACTAAGCTCCACTTTGAACAAGTTCCAGCAGAAGCAGAACAAGCTGGTTGCAGAGTGGAAGGATCACACCGAGTACACTGAAACTCCTGACTTTGACTACTTAATAGTGGTAACTGCACTTCAAAAGTAAGTCACTGGGCATCCAGTTGAAGGGAAAGGCTCCCTATGTTAATACAACGCTTCACCATGCAGGTCATGTCTCCCTGCTCAGGACCTGTCATCTATTGGGCCCTGGCTGCTTCTTGTCATTTCCTTCATTAATTTGCTTGAAAATCTTTGCAGAAAAGGTTTATTTCACTGAGAATATTTCATCCCTAAGGAGTTTCCTTTTGCCAAGCTGGGGCTTATTGTGATTAATAACAGTGTGAGGCAAGTACTGCAGCGCTACACAATAACATATTACAGACAAACCACAAATGGAGAAGCTAAAAATAAGAAGCGGAGTAATGAGGCTGAACACATATCTCAGTGGGGGTGTGATAGTAAGCTATAAAAACCAAGTGTAAATGTCTTCTTTAGTGGTCCTCGATGGAACTTCATGTGCCAAACGAATGTACTATGAGTTTGACATTGAAGCTGCAAATGTAATAGCACTCAATCAAAATGTTGCTATTTTTCAAATAAAATGTTCAGGTTCTGCCCATTGTGCTTGCCCAATGCCTTTGAATTCTCAGCTAAAGAAATGATCTATTTTATTGCATGATTCCTTATTACTGTAAAACTCTGATAATCCATGATCTGATGATTGGAAATTCCATTGCATAGGAATCTCCAACGCACAAGATCAGTAAAAACTGCACGGGGTTGCAAACTCAGACAGCTCCTTCATGGGCACCAACCTCCCCACCATCGAGGCATTCTTCAAAAGGCAATGTCTCAGGAAGGTGGCATCCATCATTAAGGACTCTCACCATCCAGAATATGTTCTCTTCTCATTGCTATCATCAGGGAAGAGGTAAGACCACAAGACCACAAGTCTGCTCTGCCATTCCATCATGGCTGATCCTGGATCCCACTCAACCCCACACACCTGCCTTCTCGCCATATTGTTCGATGCCCTGACCGATCAGGAAACGATCAACTTCCACCTTAAATATGGCAGACCATTCCACAGATCCACTACGCTCTGGCTAAAAAAAAAAATCCTCCTTATGTGTGTTCTAAAAGCTCACCCCTCAATTTTGAGGCTGTGCCCTCTCGTTTTGGATACCCCCACCATAGGAAACATCCTCTCCACATCTACCCTTTCTAGTCCTTTCAACGTTCAGTAGGTTTCAATGAGATCCCCATAAATGCCAACATTTGCCTTCTTTACCACAGACTTCAACTGTAAATTAACCTTCTGTGAGTCTTGCATGAGGACTTCTAAGTCCCTCTGCACCTCTGATGTTTGAACCTTCTCCCCATTTAGATAATAGTCTGTACCATTGTTCCTTTTAGCAAAGTGCATTATTGTACGTTTCCCAACACTGTATTCCATCTGCCACCTTTTTGCCCATTCTTCCAATTTGTCTAAGTCCAGCTGCAATCGCATTGCTTCCTCAGCACTACCTACCCCTTCACCTATCTTTGTATCATCCGCAAACTTGCCACAAAGCCATCAATTCCATTATCTAAGTCATTGATAAACAATGATTTTCACACAGAGAGTGGCGGGTGCATTTAACACCACAGGATTTTAGTTTGTTAAGCAGCCTCATGTGGCACCTTATCAGATTTGTCGGGCAAGATTTCCCTTTACAGAAACCATGCTGACTTTGACTTATTTTATCATTAGTCTCCAAGTACCCTAAAACCTCATCCTTAATAATAGACTCCAACACTTTTCCAACCACTGAGGTTAGGCTAACTGGCCTATAATTTCCTTTCTTTTGCATTTCTCCCTTCTTATAGAGTAGATGACACAAACTTCAGGTGGAGCGATTGATGCAGCAGCCTCTCTGGGTCCAACCAAAGGTGTGGTTATACATCCATTACATCTTTTTTACAATTGCAAGACACTGGTGGATGTTAAAAACATTAAGTGCTGTAGGTCTACCCATCATCAAGTTGCTCAATAGCGATGGAGATGGACTGATTGCATATCATTGTTGTGCTATTGTCTGGTACCATTGTCCTGCCAAGGTGGTGCACTCTGATTGTCCTGGATGTTCTTCTTGTGGTCACAAGACTTCGGTAGTCATATGTAACGTAGAATACTGCAAGTCTGATTCACTAGATCATTGGCAGGACCAACAGTAGGGGAGCTGCATTGCCTCGGTTGTGGTGCGGATTCGGACCTCATATCGCGGAGTTGTCTGTTGCATCCGCCCCAGGGAGATGACGGAGGCAGTGTAGGAGAGAGCAGAGGCCTCTGTCGGCGCTCTGGAATCTGTACTGGGTTGAAAGGTTGACCTCCAGTGCTGCCCTCTGGTGTCCCTCAGAGATTTCGGCTATGTATCTTTTGTTACTCTCTTACTGTATGCTCTCATAACCATAAGTGCTATGTGTTGTGTGCTGTTGGTAATGTGTTTCACACCTTGGCTCCAGAAGAATACTGTTTCTTTTAGCTATATTCATGTATGATGAATGATAATTCAACTTAAACATAAACTTAAGCTCAGTGATTTAGAAACAGGTTGTTCCCTCTGCCATCAGATTTCTAAATAGTGCATGAACCCATGAACACTACCTCAGTACTCTGCTCTCTTTTTGATCTCTCAACTTTTTATGATCTTTATTGTAACTTACAGTAATTTTAGACCATAATACCGAGGAACAGAATTAGGCCATTCGGCCCATTGAGTCTTCTCTGCCATACCATCATGGCTGATTTATTATCCCTCACAACCTCCATTCTCCTGCCTTCCCCCCTCCTCCACCCTGGTAATCTTTGACCCTCTTACTAGTCAAGAACCTATCAACCTCCAATTTTAATATACTCAATGATTTGGCCTCCACAGCCATCTATGGCAATGAATTTCACAGATTCACCACCATCTGGCTGAAGAAATTCCTCCTCATCTCTGATCTAAGGGAATGTCCTTCTATTTTGAGGCTGTGCCCTCTAATCCTGGAATTTCTTTATGCACTGCACTTCTGGTGTCGAATTTACAATAGTTCACCAGCACCTTCTCCGTTACCCTTCAGGAGCCACATCCATATCCCAAAAGAAGGACTGCTTTTGTGGAAATGTTCAAAAAGGCTCTTTCCAACATTCTACAGGAAACATCGGCACACACTAAAAATGCAGTCTAAATTTCAGAGGCCAGCCAAACACACCTCTCTGGTATCTTGTAACCAGTTCAGCAGGGAATTCTCCATGTTGTAAACCTGTGCTGCTGAGGTGGGGAGTGGATTAAGGAGCAACAGCAATGTGTCCCCAGTTCCACACTCAGCACAGTTAATCCCAGTTCATAGAGTATCAGTAAACAAGTGCCACAAAGAGAAATGTGAGGAATTAAAAACACCCCACAAGCACTGATATAGATAAAGTAGGGAACAAAAAAATTAGATGTGAATATAGACAGAAACTTAGTTAATATTTTAACAGCTTCATGAGATATAAAGGAGGGTGGCCATATTATCCAATATTCAGAAAAATAAATGAGGCATTTATTTGCATGGAATGCAAATAGGCTAGCAATAAATTAGGGAATAGAAATACTCAGGAGCATTTTATAGGTCAACATCTCTGTTTAATTACCTTCTAAAGGACATCTATGTGGAGTCTACTCCTGTTAACTACTCCCCAGTCTATCACATCTAACCCCGATGCCCTGTAAATTTCTTTGTTACCTACTTGCTTACTGACTGCCGTACAAAGCGAGTCCCAAGCCAATTTGACTGAATCTTAAATTTGGCTGCAGATTTAATTTGCAGTGACTAGTTTCATTCCTTTACCTGTCATTCATCTTCCCCTTTCCCATACCAATAATGTTTCTACCCAGCTTATCCAGCTAGTCATATGTTTTGGCATAAAAAACATCAATAAAGAATACACCGTAACAATAGAGACACTGATCTGAGCAATCTTTTCATTGTGAGAGCTCTTCTAAGTGGAAAATTCAGAGCATCAGTTAGACTGTGATTTCAGAATTGGCTGGTTGAATAACAGTGACAGGCCATTCAGTCTGTCAAATAACAGCAGGTTCTCTGGAAACCAGCAATAGATTGTGGCTTCATCTGCTATCTCACCCAAGCCAGCTCCTGAAGTTTTGTCCTTACCACTTACCTGTTAAGGGGTAGAACAGCCAAGGATTGTTCAGTCTTCGCCTGTCAGCAGATGGTCTCTGCTCTTCTCCTAGTGAGAATAGGAGACAGAAGGATCAAGTCCCTGAAACCAATCCATTTGTCTTCTCGCTCGCTACTGCTGAAAGAAGTGCCTGCGTTTGACTGGTCTCTCCCTCTCACCTCGCTCGAAGCTGCTGGTGGAAGGTGCCTGCGTTTGACCGGTCTCTCCCTCTCACCTCACTCGAAGCTGCTGGTGGAAGGTGCCTGCGTTTGACTGGTCTCTCCCTCTCACCTCACTCGAAGCTGCTGGTGGAAGGTGCCTGCGTTTGACCGGTCTCTCCCTCTCACCTCACTCGAAGCTGCTGGTGGAAGGTGCCTGCGTTTGACTGGTCTCTCCCTCTCACCTCACTCGAAGCTGCTGGTGGAAGGTGCCTGCGTTTGACCGGTCTGTCTCTCTCCCTCTCACCTCGCTCGAAGCTGCTGGTGGAAGGTGCCTGCGTTTGACCGGTCTCTCCCTCTCACCTCACTCGAAGCTGCTGGTGGAAGGTGCCTGCATTTGACTGGTCTCTCCCTCTCACCTCGCTCAAAGCTGCTGGTGGAAGGTGCCTGCGTTTGACCGGTCTGTCTCTCTCCCTCTCACCTCGCTCGAAGCTGCTGGTGGAAGGTGCCTGCGTTTGACCGGTCTCTCCCTCTCACCTCACTCGAAGCTGCTGGTGGAAGGTGCCTGCGTTTGACCGGTCTCTCCCTCTCACCTCACTCGAAGCTGCTGGTGGAAGGTGCCTGCGTTTGACTGGTCTCTCCCTCTCACCTCACTCGAAGCTGCTGGTGGAAGGTGCCTGCGTTTGACCGGTCTCTCCCTCTCACCTCACTCGAAGCTGCTGGTGGAAGGTGCCTGCATTTGACTGGTCTCTCCCTCTCACCTCGCTCAAAGCTGCTGGTGGAAGGTGCCTGCGTTTGACCGGTCTGTCTCTCTCCCTCTCACCTCGCTCGAAGCTGCTGGTGGAAGGTGCCTGCGTTTGACCGGTCTCTCCCTCTCACCTCACTCGAAGCTGCTGGTGGAAGGTGCCTGCGTTTGACTGGTCTCTCCCTCTCACCTCACTCGAAGCTGCTGGTGGAAGGTGCCTGCGTTTGACCGGTCTGTCTCTCTCCCTCTCACCTCGCTCGAAGCTGCTGGTGGAAGGTGCCTGCGTTTGACCGGTCTCTCCCTCTCACCTCACTCGAAGCTGCCGGTGGAAGGTGCCTGCATTTGACTGGTCTCTCCCTCTCACCTCGCTCAAAGCTGCTGGTGGAAGGTGCCTGCGTTTGACCGGTCTGTCTCTCTCCCTCTCACCTCGCTCGAAGCTGCTGGTGGAAGGTGCCTGCGTTTGACCGGTCTCTCCCTCTCACCTCACTCGAAGCTGCTGGTGGAAGGTACCTGCGTTTGACTGGTCTCTCCCTCTCACCTCGCTCAAAGCTGCTGGTGGAAGGTGCCTGCGTTTGACCGGTCTGTCTCTCTCCCTCTCACCTCGCTCAAAGCTGCTGGTGGAAGGTGCCTGTGTTTGACCGGTCTGTCTCTCTCCCTCTCACCTCGCTCGAAGCTGCTGGTGGAAGGTGCCTGCGTTTGACTGGTCTCTCCCTCTCACCTCACTCGAAGCTGCTGGTGGAAGGTGCCTGCGTTTGACCGGTCTGTCTCTCTCTCTCACTCTCACTCGAAGCTGCTGGTGGAAAGTGCCTGCGTTTGGCCGGTCTCTCTCTCCCTCTCATTCAATGCTGCCAGGGGATGGTGGTTGAGTCTTGGGTCTTGGGCAAGGTTTAATTGGTTTGTGGATTGGACTCTGCAGTTCGTGTTATGATGTGTTTCTGGATTCTGGTTACTCCTTTTGCTGTTTTGATCAAGGCAGACTGGCTCTGGAGCCTGCAGTCAACTAGCAACACAGCACTAAATTAAACTGAACTGAACTAAACTGACCATTCCTGGACTGCCTTAATGATTCTGTGGTTTGATGTTTTGTATCCTTTGAGCGGGTTCCATGACATTTCTTTGTTTCATGGCTCTCTGTGGGGAAGCCGAATCTCAGGGTTGTGTACTACATACATACTCTGATAATAAATGTACTTTGAATCTTTGAATGAGATGTGTGAGTTGTTCATTCCTCAGTTGCGTATGCATTCAATCCACAGAAGTGTGGGTTTCCTTTGGGTGCTCTGCATTTCCTCCCACATTCCAAAGACATATGGTCAGAGTTAGTGAGGTGTGGGCATTGGAGGCATGGCGATACTTGCAGGGCTGCCCAGCACAATCCTTACTGATTTGATTTGATGCAAACAATACATTTCACTGTATATTTCAATGTATATGTGACAAATAAAACTAATCTTTAATAATGCCTTGTGTTTCTTTACAGCAGAAGCAAGTTTTCAGGAAGAAGTCCACTCCTTATTCCAGAGAACTTCATTTAAGACTACTGAGATTGATTTGTACTTTTGTCACCTTTGCCCCGATTTCCGGATCCATTTGGACTTTGCGCAAAGATTTTGTCTGTGCCAGGTAAGGTTAATGATAAATTTCAAGGAATTTAAGTATAAAATAAGAACTAGACATTAGATGCTGAGGTCACCCAACTGGAAATTGAAGTTGCATTTTTCTGTTCCTGAAAGATAGTCATGGCTACAACACACTAATTATATTTTGGGTAAAATTGCTTTTGAAGTCATTTTGGATGCATTCCTCAATTATTCAATATTAGCAACAATTTTATGTATACATATATACTGTACTGTGAAAAATTCTTAGGCACCCTAGCGATGTGCTAAAGACTTTTACCATAGTAATTTTATGCATTGCACTTTAACATTGCTGCAAAAAAAGACAAATTTCATTGATGATAACCCTGATTCTGATACAGGTCTCTATTGTGGACTGAGAGTGGGAAGGGGTCGGGGAGAGGGGAATCATGGTTGGGAAAAGGGGAAGGGAGAGGGGAGGGAGCAGGAAGCACCAGAGGAACATTCTATAATGATCAATAAACCAAATTCCCTTGTGCCTCAGAACCGGGTGTGTCTATACCCACGTAACCCACCGCCCCCCCGCCACAGCACTCCTTCTCTGGCACCCGTCTCACACCCCTCACGCAGCAATCCACCCTCACCATTCCCAGCATTCTTTGTTCCCGCCAGATTTACAAACTTGCTCTCCACTCCACATTGACAAATCCAGTACTGCGCAAGGGTCTTAGGCACCCTAGCCTAATATAGTCATAGTCATAGTCATACTTTATTAATCCTGGGGGAAATTGGTTTTCGTTAATAAAGTATGACTATGTTAATATGTATGCCTAAGATATCTTGCGCAGTACTGTGTGTGTAGAACTTAAACAGCAATATGAAAATAGCAATTAGCAATTCGGAGATGAACAATCCCATGACCCTGCAGGTAGAAGATGTGACCTTTCCCTTCCACCTGGTTCTGATTTATCTTTCCAAATCCTTGGTGAGCATTCCACACTTCAACAAGATTCCCTTCTCATATATTCTTCCTTTAAACTTCTCTCTATCTCTCTCCCCCCGTCACTCAACCTCTGTCTTTTTTCCCTCTATACATCTCTCTGCCCCTTTTGTCTCAACGTCTCACCTCTCTCGCTCTGCCTTTCCTCTTTCTATCCCACCTCTTTCTGTCATGCTTTTACACTCTATCCCTCCTCCCTTACTTTCTCTCTCCCTTCTCTAACTCTCTCTCTCTCCCTTCCTCCTCTTTCTCGCTCTCATTCGCTCTCACTCTCACAGTCCTCCAATTTCAAAACACCATCTTCAATGTTCCCTGGACAACCACATGCAGTATTTTATGACTTCAATACCACTCCAGCCATTAGCATGTCTGTAGCATTCATTTACAGGACAATTTATCTAGCAGGACAGGAGTTCCAGCTGAAATGAGAATATTAACCCTCTCAGTACCAATTCCTCTAGATATCTGCATTCTTCCAGATAGCTGAGGGTGAATATATCTCCTCCTTCTAAATTGTCAGACTCATTGTCTGAGGGGAGTCGCCCAGCCATGTGTTTCCAGCAGCGAGCGTACACAGGTAGTACTGAGAAGTATTAAATTAATGCAGCGTGACATTCTGCTAGTTACTAATTGAACTGCTACAGGGAAAGGAGACGGAAAACAAAAAAAAAATCTGTAAAACCAGCTTGACTACACAGCCAGAGTAAAGTGATTGTGATAGAGGATTCATAATCTGAAAATGCCTCCCAGTCAGAAAGTTGTGAATTGAAGATCTTCTTCAATCTGTTTTGTACGCATTCTACATGGTTAGCACTGAGGAGCACGACACTGTTGGAGGTGCTTATGGATGGGTCAGCAGTGGAAAGGGTGAGCTGTTTCAATTTCCACCAGCAACTATATTTCATTAGGAGTTTGAGGAGATTTGGTTTGTCAGCAAAGGCATACAAAGCAAGTTTCTACAGATGTACCATGGAGAGCATTCTAACTGGTTGCATCACCACCTGGTATGGGGGGGGAAGGGCAGAGGGCACTGCCCAGGTTTGGGAAAAGCTGTGGAGGGTTGTGGATTCAGCCAGCTCCATCACAGGCACTAGCCTCCCCACCATCGAGGACATCCTCAAAAGGAGACGACTCAAAAAGGCTGCATTCGTCATTGAGGACCCCCATCACCCTGTTCTCATTGCTACCATTAGAGAGGAGGTACAGGAGCCTGAAGGCACACACTCAATGATTCAGGAACAGCTTCTTCCCCTCTGCCATTGGACTTCTAAAAAGACAATGAACTTACGAACACTGCCTCACTAATTTTTTGCTCTCTTTTCATGGTGCTTATTTTTAATATATATTTCTTATCGTAATTTATGGTATATTTTATGTATTGCACTGTACTAATACCTCAGAAACAACAAGTTTTACTACATATGTCAGTGATAATTGTACTGATTCTAATTCTGCGCCATTTTAAACCAAGGTCCTATTTGCTTTTCAGCTGATGTAAAAAAAAATCAAAGGATGCTATTTCAAGGACCAGAGATGTTTGTCCTGGTGTGCTGCCCAATCTTTATCCCACAATCAACATCATATTACATTGTTGTGGGAGTTTTCTGTGCTCAAAGTTCAAAGTAAATTTATAATCGAAGTACATATTTGTCACCATATACAACCCTGAGATTCTTTTCCTTGCAGACACTCACAGTAGAACAAAGAAATACAATAGACTCAATGAAAATCTACACCCAGTGATAAAACAATGTGGAAAAAAATCAAACTGTACAAACACATAAATAAATAACTAAATAATAGATAAATGATTTAAAAACAAACAAAAAAATAAATTGAAATTAAATACATAAATCTACAATAAATAAATAAAACTGTCAAATTAATTAATTAAACAGACAGGCTGTTTTAATAAATAAATGGATGGCTGGATGGATGAATAAACAAATCAATCAATTCGTCAATCAGTCGGAGAACATGAGTTGTAGAGTCCTTGAAAGTGAATCCATAGGTTGTGGAATTGGCTCAGTGTTGAGGTGAGTGAAGTTATCCGCGTTGGTTCAGGAACCTGATCGTTGAAGGGTAATAGCTAGTCCTGAACCTGGTGGTGTGGGACCTCAGGCTCCTGTACCTCCTTCCTAATGGCAGCAGTGAGAAGAGAGCATGGCCTCGATAATGGGGTTCCTTGATGACGGATGACGGGGCTCCTTGATGACGGATGACGGGGTTCCTTGATGACGGATGACGGGGTTCCTTGATGACGGATGACAGGGCTCCTTGATGATGGCTGATGAGGTTCCTTGATGACGGTTGATGCAGTTCCTTGATGACGGATGATGGAGCTCCTTGATGATGGATGACGGGGTTCCTTGATGAAGGATGATGGGGTTCCTTGATGACGGATGATGGGGTTCCTTGATGACGGATGACGGAGCTCCTTGATGACGGATGACGGGGTTCCTTGATGATGGATGACGGGGTTCCTTGATGACGGATGATGGGGATCCTTGATGACGGATGACGGGGTTCCTTGATGATGGATGATGGGGTTCCTTGATGACGGATGACGGGGTTCCTTGATGACGGATGACAGAGCTCCTTGATGACGGATGACGGGGTTCCTTGATGACGGATGACGGAGCTCCTTGATGACGGATGACGGGGTTCCTTGATGACGGATGACGGGGTTCCTTGATGATAGATAATGGGGTTCCTTGATGATGGATAATGGGGTTCCTTGATGACGGATGACGGAGCTCCTTGATGACGGTTGACGGAGCTCCTTGATGATGGATGACGGGGGTTCCTTGATGATGGATGACGGAGCTCCTTGATGACGGATGACGGGGTTCCTTGATGATGGATGATGGGGTTCCTTGATGACGGATGATGGGGTTCCTTGATGACGGATGACGGAGCTCCTTGATGACGGATGATGGGGTTCCTTGATGACGGATGATTGGGGCTCCTTGATGACAGATGATTGGGGCTCCTTGATGACGGATGCTGCTTCCTTGTAGCAGTGCTCCTTGCAGATGTGCTCAGTGGTGGGTGGGGAGACCTTTTCCTGTGATGAACTCATTTTTCTGTGATTGGTTTTCATGTTAGGTTTGGTATTTCCAATGCTACAGTAGTGACCACACTTTAAAAATCACTCTGCGACATCTGGGTATTATATGAATTGTATTATATGCAATATTACAAAAAATAAATAAATATGAATTCTTTGAAGAGGTACCACTTTTGAATGGGTCTTTGCAAGTAGGAACTGTTCTTTTCTCTGCGCAGCACAAAATCTTCCCCAGGGAAACAATGAAGATTGTCTTTTAAATTAACACCCGGAACCATAAAAATGAACAGTGACTTGTCAAGCTGCCTGCATATAAGATTCTATTTATTTCTCAGCAGCCAAGGTTAGCCATTTCTTAGCTCCCGAGGTCAAAACATTTAAAACAAAAACAATGGAATCAAAGAAGTGGAAGTATTTGCATAAGCAATCAGGACCCTGTATTCCATGAGAAGAAACATTTCCCTGGTGGAAATCCCAGTGTAGCAGCCGTAATGAAAACATCATGAAATATCTGGTTCGTAATGAGCTGTGCTCTACGAACCAGCTGTAAATCCAGGCCGCGAGTCACAGTAGGAAGTGCCTTGCTATTCACAATGTATTGTGGCAATTAAGGAGACTGAATTTAAATAAACTGCTTCAACTGGGGAATGAGGTATAATCGGGGGTGTTAACTATATCCTGCCCTGATGAATTTTCTATCCCTTTTCCTCCATTTGTACCTGAAGACTCATCATTGTTCTTCACTACTTCATTCGTCCTTCTTTTTAGTAGCTATTTATTTTTTGTAATATTGCATAATAAATCTGCCTCTGCACTGTACTGCTGCCACAAACAAGTTTCACGTCACATAAGACAGTGCTAACAGTGGACAACAGCTTTTTTAAGAAGTGTTGCTTTCACAGAATTTTTTTTTAGTTTATGATAGACCACTTGAAACTGAACACAAATATAATTTCAGACTGAAGCAACACACACAAAATGCTGGAGGAACTCAGCAGGCCAGGGAGCATCGACGGAAAAGAATAAATCATCGACGTTTCAGATCAAGGCCCTTCATCAGGTGTCCTGAAGAAGTGTCTCGGCCCAAAACATCAACTGTTTATTCTTTTCCTTAGATGCTGCCTGGCCTGCTGAGTTCCTCCAGCATTTTGTCTGTGTTACTTTGGATTTCCAGCATTCGCAGATGTTCTTGTGTTTATAATTTCAGACTACTTGAATCACAGAAATTGGAAGAAACAAGAAATTAACTTTTATTGAATAATATGTTTAATTGCATAACAGTGCTTTGCAATAGTTCAACTAGACTAAAGATGTTTTCTTGATGATTTTCATTTGTACTCATTTTCTGAGGCTTTGTGCTTAAGTGTCCAACAATAATCAGCCAGTATTGATGGATTCCAGCTGCCTTGATACTATTTCTCCATGACCACAATGTCCTGGTGAAATGTTTCACCATGCTCATCACTGACAGTGCCAAGATTTGCAGGGAAGAAGTCTGAATGGGAATGCAGAAATGACTCTTTAGCGACATGTTGGATTTCATGGTTCTGTATGCTTGAAGCATGTCGTCAACTAGTTGCACGTCACTTACTGCTCTGAGGTTGCCAAGAAAATTTTCAACAACACCCTTAAGTGCCTTCCATGTGATTTTTTTCTGGTCCTACTAGAAGTTTTTCAAATTGCCTTTATTGATGACCTTTTTTAATTTGTGGACGAACAAAACTGCCTTTCTTAATCTTGACATCAGTTATTCTGACTTGAAATATGAATTGAAATACCATATATAGACAATTCTTTTTAAAAAATGGTGCATGATAGGGTAGCTTCGTGGTGCTTTTCATGACCAGTAGCTCAAAATCCATAAGATACACCCAAAAGCATTCAGGAAGTAAAATCTTTGTTGTGCAGTGTAATAAACCATAGACGTCAGAGATCCCAAAGAGCACTGCTGACCTTTCCTTTTATATTCACTCCTATAATTCAGGCGGGCTGGCTGGTGGCACAGTGGAGCGACGGTTCCCGAGTTCGAACCCAGTCGGGCCGCTCCCGGCACGCTTTCCATCCGTGCCGGGCTCGCAACTCGGCCTCATAAAAAAACAGACTGCGCTGTGAGGACGTGGGGGACCACTCACAGAATCTTTTCTCCAAGACAACCACTTGAAAAAAAAGTAGTTGCCAAGGCTCTGGCAGAGTATGGCACACAAAAAAAAATAATAATTCAGGATATTTGACTGTGAAAAGCATGATCCCATAAAATCTGACCCAATCTTAATATTCAATATCTGCCCTTGTTGGTAGAATCCCAGATGGCAATGAGGATGCGTACAGGAGTGAGATAGATCAGCTGGTTGAGTGATGGCACAGTGCACTCAGCATCAGCAAGGCCAAGAACTGATTGTGGACTTCAGGAAGAAGAACCCAAAGTTCAAATGTCAAAGTTCACAGTAAATTTATTATTAACATATGCTATCTTGAAATTTATTTCCTTGCAGATATTTATAGGGAAGTAAAGAATTACAATAGAATTTATAAGAAATATACATCAACAAAGACAGAGAAACAACAGAAGTGCAAAGATTCTTTAGGCTGTAGAGTCAGTTCAGCATTGAGGTGAGTAAAGTTATCTACACTGGTTCCGGAACCTGATGGTTGTGGGGTGATACCTTTTCCTGAATCTAGTGTGTGGGATCTAAGGCTCCTGTACTTCCTGCCCAATGGTAGTAGTGAGAAGAATCTGGAGAACACACACCAGTCTTCATTGGGAAGTCAGCAATGGAAAGAGTAAACAGCTTCAAGTTCTTCAGCACCAACATCTCAGTGGGTCCAACACATTGATGCAATCAAGAAGAAGGGATGGCAGCATGAGGAGCTTGAGGGGATTTGGTATGTCACCCAAAACTCCTACGGATTTCTACAGATGTATGGCATTCTGACTGGTTGCATCACCAGTTGGTATAGAGCCTTCAAAGCACAAAATTACAAGAGTCTTCAGGGGGTACAGTCTCAGCTGATTCCATCACTGCCACAAACCTCCCCACCAGTGAGCACTTCGATAAGACATGGTACTCAAGAAGCTGGCATTCATCATTAAGGACACTCACCGTCCAGGACATGCCCTTCTTCTCATTGCTATCATCGGGCACGAGGTAGGGGAACCTGAAGAAACACGCTAAACGATTTAGGAACAGCTTCATCCTCTCCTCCATCGTACTTATGAACAGTCCATGAACCCATGAATGCTACCTCATTATTCCTTTGTTTGCACGGCTTATTTTTGGTAATTTATAGATATTTGCGTCTTGCACTGTATTGCTGCCACTAAGCAACTTTTATGTCATACATCAGAGACAATAAATCTGATTGTGCACTTTCCAGAAAAGCACACTAAACAATAATTAAAACAATGAATTTGAGCTGGTTAGAAAGAACCACGTGTGGGAGTGAAGGCCATGTCTCAGATTGCTTAACCCCGGGTGGGTGTCAAGCACTGGCCTCTTCTTGCTCAAGACGACACATGATACCTTCACTCAGTAAGTCGTCCGAAAATGGCCTGTAAATTCCAGGCCCCATTTGTAAGTATTAAGGTTCCACCAATGATCACAAGGGAGAATGCTGGCAAGAGTGAGGTGGGAAGCAGCGAGAAAGCCCTGAAGGTCATATTTCCCATCGTTACTTCCAAGTTCAAAGGCAAGACATGTTTAAAACATCTTCATCTCGCTTTCCAGTCACAACCAGATTGAAAGAGTCTCCGAGTGCCTGACAAGGTTATCCAGGGATTGGAGATAAACCTGAAGTGGGAGGAGGGTGATTTTGAATGCTTGGCAGCTCAGTGGGATACCGTGGTGGGGGTAGAATATGGAGCAGGGGAGTGTCTTATTGCTTCTTCTGTACGCAAAGCTTTGAAGGCATTAACCTGAAGGATCCAGTCTAGAAGCCTCCCTTGAGTGCCCTGAGGTCCTGCAGATGTCAAAACTGAATTAAAATTAGACAGGCAATCTCCTTAAAATGATTCAGTAATCCAACCATCAAATGATTATAGTTTGGGCTAAATCCCACCTGACTAGATTAAAGGTAGCAGAGGAGTAGGGGTCATTTGGCATATTTTTTTTAAATATGGCTATTAAAATACATGAGGGAAAACAGGCAGCTAGAGTTAAAATGAAGAATATCGGTGATGTAACTGAATAGCAGAAGGGATCAAGGGGCTTCTCCTGCGGTTATGAGCCAATGGGAATTTCTGTTGCAACTTCCATAGTGTTTGCTTAATGTAGTATGATGGAGACCCTTTATGCATTCAGCCTGCTGACTGAGCCATTTCTGTCCCAAGGCAGAAAGCTAACCACATCAGGTATTCCCTGTTGATCACACATGCAAGTGCTGAGCGGGCCTGCAGATGTTTAAACTGATAGTCACAGGGAGCACAAAGAATTTTCTGGCCATTTCTGATGCGCAAGTTTTACAGACAAAAGCACACAAGCATTAATCTGTGTATGAACAGAAAACACCCACAGGGATATAGTCCAGTGGTGTTAAACATTAGTCTGATACCTTTTCCAGTCAGGAAATATGCATCCATTTGTCTAAATATTAGTAGAAACAAAGCAGACTGAATGGAGCTCTATTTAAATTTGTGGAGCTGACATAAGCATTAATTTTAATATGTCGTCACTTTGAGCTGCAATTGTTCGGGCTGCTACTGACAAAATGCCATTAGCAGTCAACCACTCAGTGTGGATTATAGTCAATGAAGGTCAAATTGGGCAAGGAAAGACAGCTCCCTTCAGTGGTAGAGCACTAATGAACCAGTAGATTCTTTTTTATAATGATGTGGCAGCTTTCATAGTCATTTTATGTCTAGTCCCAGCCTATAAATCACTGCATTTATTATGGTCTGAGTAATGCACACAAAATCCTGGAGGAACTTGGGAGGTCAGGCAGCATCTGTGGAAAGGAGTAGAGTCAATGATTCAGGCCAAGACCCCTCATCAGGACTGGATTGAAAGGGGATAGAAGCCAGAATAAGAAGGTGGGGGCAGGATGGGGGGGAAGGGAAATACATACAAGCTAGATGGTAATAGGTGAAGCCAGGTGAGAGGAAAGGATAAGAGCTGGGAGGTGACTGGTGAAAAGACAAAGAGCTGAAGAAGAAGGAATCTGATAGGAGAGGAGTGTGGACCGTGTGAGAACGGGAAGGAGGAGAACTGGGGGAGGTGACATAGGCCCATACGGAGAAGAGGTAAGTAGGGGGCCAGAATGAGGAATGGAAGAAGGGGGGGAGGGGAGAATGTTCATGCGACCAGGTTGGAAGCCACCCAGACAGAACATGAAGTGTTGCTCTTCCAATCTGAGATTGGCCTCATCTTGGCAGTGGAAGGGGCCATTGATCAACATGCAGTCTTAGGCGCATAGCGAGGATGTCTGAGAAGTTCGTACAGTATTATATTGAATAAATATTTACCAATATTAACAAAAACTGAGGGTTCACACATATTGCTGGTTCAAGGGCAAATCAAGAGAGGATGGAGATGGATGTCTTTCCATCGTATGCTTCAAATTGAATCAAAATTAACCCACACAGGAAATGATATAAAAAACTGCGTACAGGACTGTACAAAGGTCTGAGGCATCCTATCTATCTATCTATATACATATATATAAAACTGTGTGTGTACCTAAGACTTTTGCACAGTACTGTAGATACATTTAATATATTCAAATCATGATGCCGAGTTTAACTCAACCTCAGGATTGCCAGGGATCTAAGGCATTGTCTTTTCAGATCCCAGTGAGCTTTATGACACGGCAATTTGTGAGCACATTTATTGAGCTGTACACCTGCTATTGCAGAACGCTGAATAGAATTTCCCAAACTCACTTGATTTTGGTGTCGGGGGAATGGAAGTGAGGAGAATTTCAATCCAACACAGTAGATCTACTGAAGAGAAAGCAGTATCCATTTCCATGTCGAGACCCCCTTTATTTGATAATAGCCTTGTACCTTCAGAATCAGGTTTAATATCACCTGTATCATACAGTACAGTTCAATACATAAATAAAACTATAGATTACAATAAAACAAAAAAATACTGTGTAAAAATCTTAGGCTGATATACATATATAGCTAGGTAGCCCAAAACTTGTGCACAGAACTGTACTTTTCAACATGGAATGGAGAACACATTTGTAAAGCTAGCGGGAGCAAAGGATGTTGGAAATGGTGAAGGCAGAACACTGCAGGATGGCTGTGGGGCCGGTGACAGAGAAGGGGTGCCAGAAGTGGGGGGGGGGCCACGATTACAGACACAGCCAGCCTTCAGACAGCAGGCAAGGTCATTTGATTACAAGCAATTGGTTTATCGATCGTTACAGAATGTCTCTCCGGTGCTTCCTGCTCCCTCCCCTCTCCCTTTCCAGGGCTTGAAAGAGCAGATGGAAAGGATGTGAAAGGTTAAAGCCAGAGTAATCCCAGTGGTGATAGGAGCACTTGGAGCTGTGACTCCTGGACTGGGAGGGTGGCTCCAACAAATCCCAAGAACAACTTCTGAGACCTCAGTGCAGAAGAGTGCACTACTAGAAACAGCAAGGGTCCTGTGCCAAACCCTCAAGCCCCCAGGCCTCTGGTAGAGGACCCAAGATTGAGGGAAAATACACAAACACACCACCCATAAGGGGTGAGAAAATTAAACACACACACACACACACACACACACACACACACACACACTCTCCAAAGACTTTTATATAAGTTATATAAGTAGTGAAATGTGTTGCTATGAGGCAGTAGTACAGTTCAAGACATAAATTGTACCATAATTCACAATAAGAAATACATATTAAAAAATTAAGCAGGGCAGAAAGGGAGCAAAAAAATAGTGAGGAGGTGCTCATGGGTTCATTGTGCATTCAGAAATCTGATGGCAGATTTGAGTGTGTGTCTTCAAGCTCCTGTACCTCCCTGATAGTAGCACGGAGAAGAAGGGATGTCCTGGGTGGAGAGGCACCTGCTGGCTCAGACTTGTATTTTGCTCCCAACTATGAAGGCACTCTTGGTTCAACAGTGCAATTCATAGAAGAATTACTGTGAGTTACAATAAGAATATATTAACAATAAAGCAAAAAGAGAGCTTAATAGTGAGTTAATAGTGTTCATGGGTTTATGGACTATTCGTAAAGTTGATGGTGCAGGTGAAGAAACATCAAGTGTGTGTCTTCAGACTCCTGTATCTCCTCTCTTATGGTAGCAGTGAGAAGAGTTGTTAAAATTATCAACCAAACTGAAAACGTGTAGCTTACTAATGCATATTTCTTTACAGAAGTGCCTCAGTAGTCACTCTGAGGTAAATAAATAGCATGTTGATTAATGATATTGTTTTTAATTAATTAATCTAATTTCCATCAGCACATAAGCTACTATTTAACAAAAAAAAATGCACCTTATCCAAAGCAATTCACTAACCCGGCTTATTTTTTCCCTTTCAGTATCAGCCCACTGAGACAGCGATCAATCGCTTCCTACAAATGCTGAATGAAGCATAATTCACAAGCACTGCCAGAAACCGCCAGCTCATGGAGTGGGATGCCATTTGCTCGTAAAGTGTGGATGAGATCTTAGAGCCGGTGTAGCCCGCTGGATCTATCTTTACCACTTACAACATGCATTAAGATGCCCTCTTGACACTTAAGAGATTTTGCTTCCAATTTTACTCCACCACACCCCCCTATTATCGCAAGATTGCACCTTGAAGCACTCTTGAAGCTTGGGTGACAGCGTTAGGATCAGCGGGGAAAATGTTCCTGAAAGAGTACATTTTTATTAGCTTGGCAATTGTTACATTAGCTCAAGCAATACCCTGGCATGTCAGATGCCCTGATATGTGTGTCTGTGAAATTAAGCCTTGGTTTACCCCGAGGTCCGTGTATCGAGAGGCACCAACAGTAGACTGTAATGCTTTTTTCATGTACAAAGTTCCTGCTAATTTGCCTGAAGGAACACAGACGTTACTCCTACAGAGTAACAGGATCAGCAAGATCGAGCCAGGTGAGCTACATCACCTGGTTAACCTGACAGAACTAGACCTGTCCCAAAACAGTTTCTCACAGATTGAACACTTCAGCTTGACAAACATGACTAACCTTCTGGTCCTTCATCTGGAAGAGAACCAGCTGACTGACCTGTCAGAAAAATGCTTCTCCGCTCTCACTAACCTTCAGGAACTTTACTTAAACCACAACCAGCTGAGCACCATTTCTGCTGGAGCTTTCTCTGGGCTCGGGAACCTGCTCCGGCTTCACCTGAACTCTAACAGGTTGAGGAGCATTAGAAGTGAGTGGTTTAATGCTTTACCTAGCCTGGAGATCCTCATGATTGGAGAGAATGCTGTGGAGAAGATCCAGAACATGAACTTTAAACCTCTCGTTAACTTAAGAAGTCTGGTTCTAAGTGGAATGCGACTGAAAGAAATCTCAGATTATGCTCTTGAAGGTCTAGAGAATCTAGAGAGCATTTCCTTCTATGATAACAAATTATCCAAGGTTCCAAAGGTGGCCCTCCAGAAAGCCCCAGGTCTTAAATTTTTGGATTTGAACAAAAATTTGATTCAAAGGATCCAACAGAGCGATTTTACGGATATGCTCCATCTTAAGGAGTTGGGGATTAACAATATGGAGGAACTGACCTCCATTGATAAATTTGCTTTGGACAATTTACCTGAATTGACCAAACTGGAAGTGACCAACAACCCAAAGTTTTCCTACATTCATCCCAATGCGTTTCGGCTTGTTCCTCAGATGGAAACTCTGATGCTGAACAATAACGCCCTGAGTGCCTTATACAAAAAGACTATCGAGTCCCTATCTAAACTGCAAGAGATCAGCATCCACAACAACCCCATCAGGTGTGACTGCGTCATTCGCTGGGTGAACACTAATGAAAACCGCATTCGGTTCATCGAGCCACAGTCAACGTTTTGTGTGGACCCTCCAGAATTTAGCAGGCGTAATCTGAGAGATGTCCCATTCAGAGAGATGACAGACCGATGCCTTCCTCTCATTTCCTCAGAAGCCTTTCCCTCACATCTCAGTGTTGAAATGGAAGAATCCCTTTCCCTTCACTGCCGAGCTTTTGCTGAGCCAGATCCTGAGATTTATTGGGTCACGCCCTCCGGTGACAAGCTTTCAGCCTATACTGCATCAGACAAATACAGGCTGTGCCCTGAAGGCACGCTGGAGATATTCAATATAAGTATGGATGATGCAGGACTTTA
Organism: Mobula hypostoma; assembly: GCF_963921235.1. Lineage (NCBI taxonomy): Eukaryota > Metazoa > Chordata > Chondrichthyes > Myliobatiformes > Myliobatidae > Mobula > Mobula hypostoma. The sequence continues at coordinate 15,401,359 of NC_086109.1, read as the reverse complement.
TACCTGTGTGGCTCACAACCTTGTAGGAGCTGACTCGAAGAGTGTCACTATCAAAGTGAGTGGGTTCTATCCAGAAAATGAAGACGACATTCAGCTCTATATACGAGAAACAGAAGCCCACTATATCCTGCTGTCATGGATAATCACCTCCAACATAATATCGTCAAATATCTCTTGGTCACGTACACTGAGCAATAGCAGCTTGAATATTGCCTTCTCGGCTCGGATCCCTGCTGGCGTGCACAGTTATAATTTGACACGGCTGGAGCCGCTTGCCGAATACGTGATATGTGTGCACGTGTCCCACGTCAGTCTCCACACTGATGCGTCTTGCATCAGGGGCAGGACCAAAGAAGCCCGCCCAGCAACCGCGAAGAGTGAGATCAGGCCGCAGTTTCTAATTGCCTTGACTGTCTGCGCGCTCTTTGTGGCAGTAAGCGTCCTGGCCCTCCGCAGGCTTGTGTCTGTCAGGCCGAAGGTGGTGGAGGAGCACCGGCCACTGTCCGTGAGCATGCAGAGGAACCTGTCCACCTCGCTGCACCGTATTTACCCTCTGTTCATCAAGCACTGGGAACCTGGCAGCACCTCAGGCAAAACAGTAGCGGTAGAACTGCAATCCACCCCACTGGGCTCTTCGAATGCCGGCTACTGCAGCACCATCTGAGACGAGGTCAAAGTGAGCCAAGGAGAAGTGGAACCGCAAGCCAAGCTAATAAAGAGACACGTCTCCCCTTTCACTGTCCAGATGAAAACAGACAAAATGGGTCAAGGAATCAAATCTCAGCAGAAGAGGAAGTAGATCCAGATTCCAATGAGTTCTTGTAGACATAAGAGGGTGGCATTTTTTTGGCAGTAAACCCTCCTGGTAGAAATCTCCCTTCTCTGTGCAACCGATGTCAATGTGTTTGTTCTGTACAGGTTATGAACTCTGTTAATTGGAGACATATATAGGAGTCTGGGAAAGATATTAAAAAAAAAACAGGGATCTCACTGTATCTGATTTCTTATGTAAAAAAAACCTTTGTGATCATGTCGATAGAAAATCTGTTTTTTTTTCGAGCTAGGCACTTGAAAATCTGAAAGGAAATCGAGAGCAGGTTTACAACAATTTTATACAGGAAGTATGTGCATATTTTTCTAGGTTCAGACTGTAACGTCACACACCTTGCTTTGAGCTCCCTTCTGTCCTTCCGCAATGCTCAGAGAGAGAGACGAGTCACGGAGCACCTTTGAGCACCGCAATGAGTTTTGCAGTTTTGAGGCGACGCCAGTGTTTTGTATCACTGCACCATTTACCAACCTCATTTTTTCTGTAGTTTTCCTGTACCTTCGGCCGTTACTGCACAAAACCATATGTGCAGAAACGCAAAGGATTCATGGAAGCGTTTCTTTTGATTGCAGTATTTTCTGAATAAACCACAACAAAAAAAAAGTGCAAGCAAAACTTGTCATAGTTCATTGTTGTCCTTCCGTCCTCTGGGGACTCGCAGACAAACATGAAGCCTCCTTTCCGCTGGGGGAAGATATCAAGGCAATCGCATTCTTTTGAAACTTTGGGGGTAACTTAAATGCAGCCTACCCATCAGAGACATAGATTTAATAGGCATTGGTCAGACCACACTTGGAGTGTGGTAAGCAGTTTTTGGCCCCATATCGAAAAAAGAATGTGCCAGCATTGGAGAGAGTCCAGAGGAGGTTCATGAGAATGATCCTAGGAATGAAAGGGTTAATGTATGAGAAGTGCTTGGATAGCTCTGGGCCTGAACTATCTGCTGCTTAGAAGAATAAGGGTTGGGGGGAGAGGATGTCATTGAAATCTACGAAGGGTTACATAGGCAGGATGTTCCCTATCGTGGAAGAGTGTAGGACCAGAGGACACAGCCTCAGAATAGAAGGATGTCCCTTTAGAAAATAGATGAGGAGGAATTTCTTTAACCAGGGAGTAGAGAATCTGTAGAATTCACAGCCACAAATGGCTGTGGAGGCCAAGTCATTGGGTATATTTCAAATGGAAAATTATAAGTTCTTGATTAGTAAGGCCATCAAAGGTTATAGGGAGAAGGCAGGAGAATGGTGTTGAGGGGCAAAATTTTTTTAAGTGTGTCATACCAGATATTCAGCCATTCTTGTCTGGCATGTGGTGTCAGGATTAACCGGGTCATCTTATGAACATTCCTGACTTGACCCTTGTATTTTTTACGAGGCCGAGTGGCTAGCTCGACACTCAACCCGGCACGGATGGAAAGCGTGTTCGGGGGTGGCCCGACCTGGAATCGAACTCGGGAACCTTCGCTCCGGAGTCCAGCGCTGATCTCACTGTGCCACCGGCCAGTTTTCTTAGCTGTCTCCACTTCAAAGAAAACAATCCTGGTTTATCCAAAGCAACACACACAAAATGCTAGAGGAGCTCAAAGGCCAGGCAGAATCTATGCAAAAAAAGTATAGTCAACGTTTCGAGTTGAGACACTTCAGCAGAACTTGGCCCGAAACGTCAACTGTACTTTTTTCCTTAGATGCTGCCTGGCCCGCTGAGTGCCTCAAGCATTTTGTGTGTGTTGCTTGGATTTCCACCAACTGCAGATTTTCTCTTGTTGGCTTGGGAAAGCTAAAAGGCTGGAGACAAAGGAATCTGACAGGAGAGGAGAGTGGACCAGAGGAGAAAGGGAAGGAGGAGGAGAGCCGGGGGAAGTGATAGGTGGGTGAAAACTTCCCAGTCATGACAATACCTTCATAACTCTCCTGAATGCCCTTTCTTGTGCAATCACGTCCTTCCAACAATGTAGTGATCAGAACTCCATGCAGTATTCATGCTGTGGTATACCGAGTGTTATGAACAGTCCCAGTATAACATCAATGCCCTTATTCCACTTCAGTCCTCTAATAAAGAAAACCATCCTATACACCTCTTTGATTAGCTTTGTTTTTATTTGTCCCATGAACATTGAAACATACACACAGTGAAAGGTGTCATTTGCATCAAATCAATGCAACGAGAATTGTGCTGGTCAGCCCACAAGTGTTGTCGCGCTTCTGACGCCAACATAGCAAACCCACAACTTACTACCCCTAACCCATATGTCTTTGGAATGTGGGAAGAAACCAGAGCATCCACATGGTCTTAGGGTGAACACACAAACCCCTTGCAGACTGCGGTGGAATTAAACCCCGATCTTACAGCTGGCACTGTAAAGCGTTGTGCTAACTGCTACACTACCATGCTACTCTGCCCTGTTACTTTAATGGCTTTATACAGACTCTTCCACACTCTTTGATAGCCTGCCATTATTGAAAGGTCCTGGTGGCGCTTTTCCAAATACATTCCATAGACAAGTCCAGACTAATGAGCCAATTCATCAAACAACATTAAACTTCATAGATATAATGGTTCTTACATGTAATGAACCAAGATGCTTTCTGAAAAGCACAGTACACAGAGAACTGCGAGGGCAGATTATCAAAAACTTGTTGAAAGAATTAAGTGATAAAGAACATGGGAAGCTTTTAGATTGAGGCCAAAATGGGGAAAGACAAGATCACCTATCATCATCTTCATCTTCATCATGTGCCGTGTCATATGATGTGAGTGATCATGGCCTTGGCAATTTTTTCTACAGACATAGTTTGCCATTGTTTTCTTCTGGGCAGTGTCTTTACAAGAGGGGTAACCCCAGCCATTATCAACACTCTTGGGAGATCGTCTGCCTGGCATAGCCAGAATTTATGATATGCACCACCTGCTCATATGACTATCCCCCACCCCCTCCCACAGCTTCACATACCCTGATCGGAGGAGTTATGCAGGTGCTATACCTTGCCCATAGGTGATCATTTAGCAGAGGGAAAGAGCGCTTTACACCTCCTTTAGTAGAGACATATCTTCACCCTGCCACCCAAAGATCACCTATAGCTGGTCCTTAAGCAAAACTGAGGAAAAATGTAAAAGTCTTCAGCTTCATAGGACTCAAGGTGGTTATAGAAAAAATGAGGCCAAAAATTATAGTTTTACAAACTTGGCTAATGGTTAGCAAACTCAAAGAAGATCTTAAACCCTTATTCAACTTATAAAGGTCCTGTTAGATGTATATCATTTGGGCATGAATAATACAACAGGTTTTTTTTTAAATTTAAGGCTCTAGGTTTTCTGATTCATAAAACTGAATTTGTTATTTTAGCACAAAGAATTGTGATAGAATTTGATTCAGGTCATTAAAATAGCCAGAGGCATGGTTAGCAGAGAAATGAGTACATTATTTAATATAAATTTTAATAATATAACCAAAAGAACATGAATACAAATGAATAGACCTGAAATGAAAGTAGGAATCAGATTAAAATCCAAAAACATGGAAATCTTTTGCAGTAGCAGTTTTTAATATTTCAGGTATGGAACTTTAATCAGGACCAGAATATTTCACAAAGAACTTTAGAAAGCAATAAAAGAATTGGGAAGTGGCGGAGAAAAAAGTACAAAGAGCCTTTCTTTAAGAAGGCCCCTTTGTGATAAGAGGCATATGCCAGGAAAGTAAGGACTCAAGTGGCAGAGTATCCGAGACTAGAACTGAGACATGATTTTGAGACTGAGATGAGAACAGAGTTCTTGACTAGATGATAAACAAGAACCTGACGAGACCAGATGAGAATCCAAACAAGACAGAAATTTTAAGTGCAATCGCTTTCTGAACCAAAGTTGAGCTGAAGGTTGAGCACCAAACCTGAGTTCAGGTGCTCTTTAAATATCCAAACCTTGGTGCTCATGGCCGCCAATTAGCAGAGTGGGCCAGAATCTTTAAAGGGAGTGCACCAACTATCGGTATTCCAGAGAATTGGAGACTGGCGTGGTCAGGTTACACCCTTGACGTATTCACACACAGAAATGCACTCGCATACACACATTAGTTATTCATTTCACAGTGTCTCTGCTTCTTCATCATTTTGTCAAATATCTTTGCTTCCTCATCAGGGATTGGATATATGTTTGGCTACACTATATTTAACACCAGTAGTTAAGGAATTCCCATAAGAAAAAACACCCTACTAGGACCTTTAATTACTTTAAAGAGTTCTATTGATATAAACAAGAAAAAAATTAGTTTATATCATGTGGCAGACTGACTCAATGTGCTATTTTTTAACATTCTCAAGCCCAGAAAGAGGCATCAGAGGAGACAATCAATAGATTAGTCATAGGGGAAGGTATTAAGGAGTGTCTGGGGGAGAGGCTAAAAGAGAACACCAAATGAATACACAAGGCAAGAAAATAACATGGTATGTGCTATTTTCTCCTATTGATGTCTCTTCATTTGCCACGATGAGGCCTCCCTCAGGGTGGAGGAGCAATACATATTCCATTCGGATAGCCTCCAACCTAATGGCATGAATATCAATTTCTCCATTCAATAAAAAAATCCCTTCCCCCTTCCTCTATTCCCCGCTCTGGCCTTTTACCTCTTCTCACCTGCCTATCACTTTCCCCTGGGTCCCCTCCTCCTTCCCTTTCTCCTATTGTCCACTCTCTTCTCCTATCAGATTCCTTCCCCTCTGGCTCTTGACCTTTCCCACCCTCCTTGCTTCACCTATCACCATCCAGCTAGCCTCTTTCCCCTCTCCCTACCTGTTTATCTGGCATCTTTCCCCCTTCCGTCTCAGTCCCGAAGAAGAGTCTAGGCCCGAAACATGACTCTATTCATTATCATAGGTGTTTCCTGACCTGATGAGTTTCTTCAGCATTTGGTCTGGATTGCTTTGGATTTCCATTACCTGCAGACTTTATCGTGTTTATGATGTGTGCAGTACTTAAATGAGAAATAGAGAAGTATTTAAATGATATTAGACTACAAGGTGTAAAAAGAAAATCAAAGAAATAGAAAGAGTGATGAGAGAAATTAAAGCAACATGGTTCCTGATAAAGGGGTGTCTCACCCCGAAACATAGACTGCTTCGTAGATGCTGCCTGACCTGATGAGTTCCTCCCGCAATTAGTGTGTTGCTCTTGATTTTCAGCATCTGCAGAAACTCTTGTGTTAAAGAGAGGGATTATTTGGCATTTGGATGAAAGCAATGGGGACAGGTAGCTTAAGAAGAGAGAGGCTCTGATCTCAAGCCAAACCAGACCTGTTGAGAAAAAAGTCTTCGTATGCAGTCCTTCAGGTAGGTAATTCATCCTGTTGTTTATATCCCTGAATGAGCAATCCATTGTTTGTTCTTTTCTTTATCTTAATCTATCAGAAAATCCCTTTATTCCTTTCATTCATGAGCTTACGTTGTTTTAACTAAATTAGTGCTGTCCAGCCCAACAGCTCCTGCAATTACATTTCCACACTCCAGCCACACTTTGGTGAAGAAATTGCTTCCTAATTCTGGATTCAACGTTCAAAATAAATTTATTATAAAGTTACATATATGTCACCATATAAAATTCTGAGACTCATTTTCTTGAGGACATGCATGATAAATGGTTAGACTATGAGGAGAGATTGAGTTGCCTGGGACTGTACTTGCTGGAATTCAGAAGAATGAGAGGAGATCTTACAGAAACATATAAAATTATGAAAGGGATAGATATGATAAAGGCAGGATAGTTGTTCCCATTGGTAGGTGAGACTAGAACGGGGGACGTAGCCTCAAGATTAGGGGTGTAGATTTAGGACGGAGATGAGGAGGAACTGCTTTTCCCAGAGAGTGGCGAATCTGTGGAATTCTCTGCCCAGTGAAGCAGTGGAGGCTACCTCAGTAAATATACAAACGTATTTAAGATAGGGTTAGATAGATTTTTGCATAGGAGGGGAATTAAGGTTTATGGGGAAAAAGCAGGTAGGTGGAGATGATCAGCCATGATCTTATTGAATGGTGGAGCAGGCTTGACAGGTGAGATGCTCCTGTTTCTTATGTTCTTATGTTCTAAAATCCAAGAAACACAATAGAATCAATGAAAGGTCGCACCCAACAGGATGGGAAACTACCAGTGTGCAAAAGACAATGACTTGTGCAAATACAAAAGAAAAAAAATGAAGTTCAAAGTACATTCATTATCAAAGTACATACTGTATACAATATACAACTTGGAGGTTCATTTCTTCACAGGCAGCCACATGGAACACAATAGAACCCATTTAAAAAAGACTGTCGAACACCCAGTGTGCAGGAGAGAAACAAGTCATGCAAAATAAAAGTAAGCAAATAGCATTCAGAACTGGAGTTCACGAAAGTGAGTTCACAACCACGAAGCCCATTGCAGGCCACAGCCTCAGGTCAGCTCTCTCTAAGCAATAACTACCAAGAACGTGAGATGAAGAGTCCTCAAAAGTAAGTCCATAGGTAGTGGGAACAGTTAAGTTTTGGGGCAAGTGAAGATGAGTGAAGTTATCCCATTTGGTTCAAGAGCCTGATGGTCGAGGGTTGATACACATTTGGCTAATCTATTTGTAAAGAATCCCTATAAGATGAAACATCATTTCTACTCTGCCAGGCCCATTATTTATTTCTTTATGTATTTAACGATACAATGTGGAATGGGCCATTTTGCTCCAATGAGCAGCACACTCAGCAACACACCTATTTAACACTGGTTGGACCACAGAAAAATTTGCAATGACCAATTGACCTGCTAACCGGTACATCTTTGGACTGTGGGAGGATAACGGAGCACATGGAGGAAACCCATATAGTCATGGGGAGAACACACAACTTCTTTACAGACAGCGCCAGATTTGAACTCTGAACTCCAACCCCACCCCCATGACACTAACCACTACCCTACCATGGCTCTAGTAATTAGCTCTAAGAATTCTGTATTGTGAACAACAAAGAGAAAATGAGTTGAACACAAGAGATTCTGCAGATGCTGGAAATCTTGAGCCACCCACACGAGACACAGGGTTTCAGCAAGGCACTGAGGTCCCTGAGTCTTTTCACTGGAAACAGAGAGAATGCTGTGTAAATGGATGGATCCACCACCTTCGATATTCCCCACCATCTACCCCACCAACGGCTAGACTTCAACATTCCCCACCCATCTACCCCACCAATGGTTAGACCGATATTCCCTCCCATCTACCCCACCAATGGTTAGACCGATATTCCCTCCCATCTACGCCACCAATAGTTACGCTTAATATTCCCCACCCATCTACCCCACCAATGCTTACGCTTCAATATTCCCCACCCATCTACCCCACCAATGGTTAGACCGATATTCCCTCCCATCTACCCCACCAATAGTTACGCTTCAATATTTCCCACCCATCTACCCCCCCCAATGCTTACGTTTCAATATTCCCCACCCATCTACCCCACCAATGGTTATGCTTCGATATTCCCCACTCATCTACCCCACCAAAGGTTAGACCAATATTCCCTCCCATCTACCCCACCAATGGTTAGACCGATATTCCCTCCCATCTACCCCACCAATAGTTACGCTTCAATATTCCCCACCCATCTACCCCACCAATGCTTACGCTTCAATATTCCCCACCCATCTACCCCACCAATGGTTAGACCGATATTCCCTCCCATCTACCCCACCAATAGTTACGCTTCAATATTTCCCACCCATCTACCCCCCCCAATGCTTACGTTTCAATATTCCCCACCCATCTACCCCACCAATGGTTATGCTTCGATATTCCCCACTCATCTACCCCACCAAAGGTTAGACCAATATTCCCTCCCATCTACCCCACCAATGGTTAGACCGATATTCCCTCCCATCTACCCCACCAATAGTTACGCTTCAATATTCCCCACCCATCTACCCCACCAATGCTTACGCTTCAATATTCCCCACCCATCTACCCCACCAATGGTTAGACCGATATTCCCTCCCATCTACCCCACCAATAGTTACGCTTCAATATTTCCCACCCATCTACCCCCCCCAATGCTTACGTTTCAATATTCCCCACCCATCTACCCCACCAATGGTTATGCTTCGATATTCCCCACTCACCTACCCCACCAAAGGTTAGACCAATATTCCCTCCCATCTACCCCACAAATGGTTAGACCGATATTCCCCACCCATCTACCCCACCAATGGTTACACTTCGATATCCCCCACCCATCTACCCCACCAATGGTTACGCTTCGATATTCCCCACCCATCTACCCTACCAATGGTTGAAATCCGATATTCCCCACCCATCTACCCCACCAATGGTTACACTTCGATATCCCCCACCCATCTACCCCACCAATGGTTACGCTTCGATATTCCCCACCCATCTACCCTACCAATGGTTGAAATCCGATATTTCCCACCCATCTACCCCACCAGTGGTTAAAATCCGATATTTCCCACCAATGGTTCCCACATTGGCCTGTTAGAACCCAGAGAACTGTAATGACTTTGAGAGACTGCTCTTGGAGAAGAGGGTCCATCTGTAAATCATGGCTGTGATCATCATTAAATCAATCCATCACAAACACTACCATTGCTATTGAATATTTCCCACCGTGTAACTGGGTGTTGGACTTCCTAACCAACGGAGCTTAGATAGTCAGCATGTACAACCACACCTCCCTCCCCCTCATCGGTGCCCCCCCCACCCCCAGCTGTGTGCTGAGTTCATTGCTGTACACTCTGCTCACACATGACTGCACAGCCAGACACCCAAGTAATTACCTTGTCACGTTTGCCAATGACATGACAGTGATGGGGCTCATTACCAAGAGCAATGCGGCAGCCTACAGAGAGGAGGTGGAAGAGCCCAAGTCCTGGTGCCAGGCAAATAACCTTTCTCTCAATATCAGTAAGGCAAGGGAGATTGTTATCAACTTCAGGAGAACTTGCACCACTCACACTCTGCTTTCCATCGGTGACACAGCAGAAGAATCTGCTAGCAGTTTCAGACTCCTGGGAGTGCACATCTCACACACACTTTCATGTTCCCAGAACACATCCTACACAGTCAGGAAAGCTCGCCAACACACTTACTTTCTAAGAAGGCATAAGAGAGCTAGACGATGCACATCCATACACACGTCCCTCTGCAGTTGTGCAGTAGAGAGCATCCTAACAAACATGGTAAGGAAACCCACTACTCAGGCTATTTACAGAGACAGATGCGTAAAAAGGGCCCGAAGGATCATTGGGGACCCGAGTCACCCCAACCACAAACTGTTCCAGCTGCTACCATCTGGGAAGGGGTGCCATAGCATAAAAGCCAGGACCAACAGGTTCCGGGTCAGCTTCTTCCGCCAGGCCATCAGACTGATTAATTCACGCTGATTCAACTGTATTTCTATGCTATATTGACTGTCCTGTTGTACATACTATTTATTACAAATTATTATAAATTGTACAGAGCCGTAACATCAAGATTTTTACTCCTCATGTATGTGAAGGATGTAAGAGATAAATTCAATTCAATTCAAACTGCTCTGCAGTGAAGAGGAAGGTTCTGCAATGGGTAATCAAAACTGCCCAATGCTTCACCAGCACCAGCCATGCACGATCAAGGACACATATATAGAAAGGTACCAGAAAAGGACCAGTAACATCAAGAAGGATTCCATTCACCCTACTAACAGACCGTTTGTCCCACTCCCATCAGGGAGGAGGCTATGCAGCATCCACACTAGGACTACCAGATTCAAAAAACAGTTACTTTCCCCGAGCATTAAGTCTGAACAACACTCCCCCCACTAAACCACCCCTCTACACCCCCACTTTATCATTTCTCGTCAAAGTCACCTTATATACAGATACTCCTGTGCATAGTATCATTTTATGGACATACAATCAATCTATGTATATAAGCTATTTAATGTATTTATAATTTTTGTTTTTTTTATTATTGTGTTTTTTTTGTACTGCATTAGATCTAGAGTAACAATTATTTCATTCTCTTTTACATTTGTGGCATTAAAAAATCATGAGTCTTGAAACTTATATTTTCAAACTCATCCAAAACTTTGCAGTTTGGATCCTGACTTGCATTTACCCGTCACTTTCGTGCTTTCTGACCTAGTGAAACAAAATCTCAATTCTAAAATTATCACTCTTGTTTTTAAAGTTAGTGTAACACTATTACACCTCCAGTGACATGGGTTCATTTCCACCACTGTCTGAATGAGATCTGTACGTTCTCCCCATGACCACATGTATTTCTTCCGAGTGCTCTGGTTTCCTCCCATGTTCCAAAGGTGTACACGTTAGAAGGTTAATTGGTCGCATGGGTGTAATTAGGCAGCACGGGCTCGTAGAGCCAGAAGAGCCTGCTACCATGCTGTAAAATAAAATTCACATTCATTGAGAAAGAATGGCAAGCAAACTGTACACCTTGATCCCAGCATCATTGTGTTCATCGCAGTCAGAGAAACTACATCAAAGCAGCTTCCCAATGAAGCCTCGAGCAGAATGGACCCCATTTTGAGTATTAGTACAAAGGGAAGATGGCGACCAAGGTTAACGAAAAATGCCTGTCTCCAAGATTTGACCCTTGATGATAAATTGCAAAGGAATGCTTTCAGGGACAATTTTCATGGAGGATAAAGTAAAGTAGGCAGGTCTGAAAAAATGGACAGTCAGTGTGGATATGTGATCTGAAAAGTCTTTTGGAGACAAGTTCTGGCTCCTTCCCCTTTCCTTTCCAATCGGAATGAAGCATCTCGTCCCAAAATGTTGACCGTTTATTCCTCTTCATAGATGCCTCCTGACCTGCTGTGTTCCTCCAGCGTCTTGTGTTTGTTCTTTTAGAGTCAAATACAGTTAATTGAGTTCAATTCACACAGATAGCAGGGAGAGGAATGTTTTGTTGGGGGTTAAAAAGTTACTAATCATTTTAAAAAAAAGCCATAAGATCAATCTTAACCTTTTTAGTTTCCAGAGGAAAGTTTAGCCTTCCTTGATAAGTATCTTCTCTCTGTTCTCTTAGCTCTGGTATTATTCTGATAATTCACTTCCACACCTTCTGCAAAGTTACTATGTTCTTTCATCAAGTCCTAGTAGCTCTACTATAGTATATGGAAACTAGAATTCTGCATTACAAATGTACAGTAATCTAACCAAGCTTCTAAAGAAACTTGATATAAATTTTCAGCTTTACAATTCTATCATTCTAGAAATGAACCCCGGTGGGTTTGCTTTCTTTTATTGCCTTATTAACATATCGTTACATTTAATGATTTGTTTGTCTGCATTCCTGGATCCCTCGCTGCTTCATTCAAATTCCTATTATCCAAACACTATTTGGATTCCTTGCTCTTATATAATGTATCTCCTCTGACTCAGCCTCGCTGAAATTTGTTTGTCAATTCATGAGCATCCTGCAAATTTATTACCGCATACCTGGATATGTTGCATTGTTCCATTAAGTCAACTCCATCTCCATATCTGACGTCGGCAGGGAATGTTTAAAGAGATATCTAAGTCCATATCAGTACCATAAATTATAGACAAGAATGGTTTTGCAGACATCCCACCCTGCAAAAACTCATTTCAGGGAGTTAGCATCACCACCCCCGCCTTATTATCTTATGCAGAAAATGTAACATTAAAATATGTACTTATATTATATTATATTATCATGGAGTCATATTTTTATTCTATGACAACTTTAAGCAAGTCTACAGGGAGGTTGGCCTCATCACTCATAGGACGTCAATAGAGTAGCTCCTTAGCAGCTAGCCAGCTAGTTTAAATAAGGTGAGCTATGCTAATGATTGAATGACACCTGTTAAACTCACCTCAGCATGTCTTTTACAGTCATTTAACCCACCATGGGCAATAGAAACATCACTGTTGCAAATAGTGCAGCGAGCAACACTGTCATTATTTTGACCCCTATCAGGCAGGGGTAAACTTTAGTGTAGTCTGGGGTGAAGTACGTTTTATATTTTCTTTTTTTGGAATACTCTGCCATGGCACTGCAGGACACTAAACTGGACTGATGGACAATGAAAGAGAGAGAGAGGTCAACTGTAAAGCCCACCCAGAGAAAACTGATATGTCTACTTAGCACAAACAGAGACCAATCAGGATGGATATATATATATCTCACTCACTCACTCACACACTCACTCATCAATTTCCAGGATATTGTATATAATTTGCAGGCGTCAGGGAGCCACTATCAATATGCGTGAGACTCCTGGAACTTCCAGGAGAGGTGGGATGTCTGGCTTTTGGCATGAATACCCACAAACACAACTCAATATCTTTTGCTAATCTGAACAGCGTTCTTTAGACCAGGGGGTCACCAACCTTTTTTTCTGTCATGGACCAATACCATTAAGCCAGGAGTCCATGGGCCCTTCTTTAGACTCTCACCAATTTTGGGCTCTGTGGTCAGCTTAATATCCACTCTCTGGATAGTTCATGTCATTCGGATGCCTAACTCACATCTCCCTAAACAGATCCTTAACTCCCAGTTGAAGGAAGGTCAGCGAGCCCTTGGTGGGCAAAGGAAATGCTTCAAAGGTAATATCAGAATCAGTGTAAAGAAATTCAACATTACATCAAAAACTTGGAAAGATATTGCACTCAAGTTCAAGTTTGTTGTCATTCAACAGTATATATGTAAAGGCCCAAACAAGATAATGTTCCTCTGGAATAAGGTGCACAATGCAGTACATATAGCTCACACACACAGCACATAAAATAATATTACCACAAATAAATTAACAAATAACAAGGTGCATTTAGGACAGAAGTTAAAAAGTGAACAGTATAACATGACTGGCACTTCAAAGGTGATGAGACTTGGAAGGTGGCAGGGTGCTCAATAGCCTTACAGCCTGGGAGAAGAAGCTGTTTCCATCCTAACAGCTCTTGTCCTAATGCTACAGTACCTCCTGCCTGATGGTAGGGGGTGTCAAAGAGATTGTTGGATGGATGGGAGGGATTGCTGACAGTGCTAAGGATGCTCAATAGGTACACCTGGAGGAAATCTGTACAACAGAGAGCACTCCGACTTGAGATCGACCTTCGCTGTGTCACAGAGAGCAAGTGGCAGCTGCAAAAGGAGAGGCTGTACAACCAAAGGACCCAACTACTAACCACAACCACCACGTACTTTTGCCCACCAGACTATGTGGATACAGGAATGGCCTCTACGGCCACCAGATGTCCCAGCAAAAGACAACCTCTTAAGTCTTAAGGGTCCCCAATCTTTTTTATGCCATTCACCAATACCATTAAGCCAGGGGTCCATGGACGCCAGGTTGGCAACCCCTGCCTTAGGAGGATATCATAGTCAACTCAAATGATCACAATATTTCTACTGCTACTGTTTCTGTCTCCCGACCCCACAAGTTCTGAACTTGGTCGTGAGCCTACCCTCAGGGCCCTTCGAAAAACCCCATCTGCACTTTGAGTTGGATCTTAAAGAATTCAAAAAGCTTGGATAAGCACACTCTTGTCTTTTGAAATTTGCACATTTATATTTTCAATTTCTCAATGCATTTTTATTATTTTGCAGAGCAAAAATTCCATTACCTTCCCTACCAAAAACATTACATTAAATGGTCTTTAGTTTCTGAGATTCCTTTTTGTTATTAAATGTAGAAATAATATTATCATTTCGACAACCATCTGAGTCTATTCATTTCTCCAATGAATGTAACAATGTTCCTTCTACATCCTCCACTGTTTTTATTTTAATGGGAGGATGTGGTCCTCGCAGACATGAGGAAATAACCATTCCCATCAATCCTCTTTAAAGAGCATTTTATCCTTTTCGACCCCTCTTTGTAAAGTCATGCCCATGATGGTTTCCCCTCAGATAGATGCAAAGTGCTTCTATAGCTGTGAAGTACAGAGTATCCTGACTGGTTGCATCATGGCTCGTTAAGGAAATGTCAATGCCCAAGAATGGAAAAGTCTACAAAAAATAGTGGACACAGCCCAGTCCATCACAGGACAAACCCTCACCACCATTAACGAAAACACCATCCATTATCAAGGACAGAGACCATGCTCTCTTCTCACTACTGCCATTTGGAAAGAGGTACAGGATGTCCCACAACACCAGGTTCAGGAATAGTTATTACCCTTCAACCATCAGGCTCCTGAACCAGTGTGGATAACTTAACTAACCCCAACTCTGAGCTGATTCCACAGCCTACAAACTCACTTTCAAGGACTCTACAACTCATGTTCTCAGCATTATTTCTTCTTATTATCATCTTTTGTATTTGCGCAGTGTGTCTTCTTTTGTACATTAGTTGTTTGTCATTTTTCATGTGTAATTTTTCATTTTTTCTGATGTATTTCTCTGTTGCACTGTGAATGCCTGCAAGAAGGTGACATATACATACAGTACTTTGATAATAAGTTTACTTTGAAATTAGAGATAGTGAGCCAATGAAAGTATTCAAAGGTGTTACTGTTTTACTGATAATGTTGTATGTCTCTTGACATATTTTCCTGTTGTTTATGCATTGTTAGTAGAGATTAGAAGCCAGAATAAGGAGGTGCAGGGGAGTCGATGGAGTACAGTCTGACAGGTGGTAGCTGAGTCCAGGTGAGGGAGAAGGTGGGTGGGTGAGGGAGTGGTGTGTGAAGTAAAAAGCTGGGAGGGATAGGCGGAAGAATGCAGATTTCTACTGATGCCCCATGGAGAGGATTCTAACTAGCATCACCGTCTGGTGTGGCAGGGCTGGGGGATGAGGTGCTACTGCACAGGATCAAAGTAGGCTACAGAGAGTTGTAAACTCAGTCAGCTCCATCATGGGCAGTAACCTCCATAGTATCCAGGACATCTTCAAGGAGCGATGCTTAAAAAGACCCCCATCACCCAGCACAAGCCCTGTTCTCATTGCTACCATCAGGGAGGAGATACAGGACCATTCAATGATTCAGGAACAGCTTCTTCCCCTCTGTCATCCGATTTCTGAATGGGTATTGAGCCCATGAACACTACCTCACTTCGTTAATTTTTATTTTTACACTACTTATTTAATCTATCTATTTAATTTGCATACCTACTGTAATTCAGAGCTTATTCTGTTATTTTGTATTGCATTGTATTGCTGCTGCAGAGACAAGAAATTTCACAACACATGCCGGTGATAGAAAGAATCATAGAAACATAGAAAAACCTACAGCACAAAGCAGTGATGAACATGTCCTTACCTTAGAATTTACCTAGGGTTACCTATAGCCCTCCATTTTTCTAAGCTCTATGTACCTATCCAGGAGTCTTTTAAAAGACCGAATTGTATCTGCCTCCACTACCGTCGCTGGCAGCCCATTCCACGCACTCACCACTCTCTGCGTAAAAAACTTACTTTTAACATCTCCCCAGTACCTACTTCCAAGCATCTTAGGACTGTGCCCTCTCATGCTAGCCAATTTAGCCCTGGGAAAAGGCCTCTGACTATCTACACGATCAATGCCTCTCATAGTAAACCTGATTCTGATTCTGAACTTAAAGGGCTGAAGGAGAAAGAATCTAATTGGGTAGAACAGTGGACCATGAAAGAAAGGGAAGGAGGGGGAGAACCAGATGTAACGCACCTGTGAGCGTACAATATGCACCTGTTTAAAAATTCTCCAACAAAATATTCAAATTTACATTCCCACCTATGCCCCTGGTGAAACAGTGTGTAGACATCGAAAACAAAACCAAGAAATTTATCCCAGGAAAAATGCTTGAAGCACTCAGCAGCAGGCAAAACAGTTTCAGATAAGAAGAGAGGCAGAAGGAAATATCGCTATGGTGCTAATATTTTTCTTTCAGATTTCCAGCATCTTCAGTTATTTTGAGCCTGAAGAAATAGATACTGTTCTGTGGCACTTAAAGCCAATAGAAAGATGACCTCTGGTTCTGAAGCAGAATATAACATGCTCCTTTCCCTCTGTAACATGCTCTACACTTCAAACAGAGATGAATTTCTCAGCACCTGCATCTTCAGATGGTGCTACACCATGCATGGTATGGTATTTCACCGAAGACTCTAACAAATTTCTACAGTGGTACAGTGGAGAGCACTCTGACTAGTCGCATTGCCGTCTGGTTTGGAGGCACCAATGGACGGAATTGGGAAAAGCTGCAGAGGGTTTCAAAATCAGCCAACTCCATCATGGGCACCAACCTCCCCACTATCCAGGACATCTTCAAAAGGTCATACCCTGAGAAGATGGCAAATATCATTAAAAACCCTCAGCATCCAAGACATCATTTGTCTCATTGCTATGATTAGGGAGGAGCTACAGGAGCCTGAAGGTGCACACTCAACATGTTAGGAACAGCTTCTTCTCTTCTGCCATCAGATTTCTAAACAGTCCATGGACCCATGAACATTACCTCACTATCTTTTTGCTGTCTTTTTGCATTATTTATATTTTATATATACTTAATGTAATTTACAGTAATTTTTATGTCTTGCTTTGTACTTTTGCTGCAAATCAACAAATTTCCTAGCGCCTGATGAAGGGTCTCAGCCCCAAACGTCGTCTGTTTATTCCTCTCCATAGATGCTGCCTGACCAGTTGAGTTCCTCCAGCATTTTTTGTGTGTTGCTCTGGATTTCCAGCAACTGTGTGTCTTAAAATTAATCTCTTCCGTTTATGATGAACTGTACAAAGTTTGCGGACAGGTCAGTGACAGATCACCTTTGACAGACTCACAGACATGAAGATAGTACAGGAGAAGGTTCTTAGTCTCCCAGCACCCCTCAAAGCTGCCCTCATCATTTCTGATTTTAACTCCCGGGTTTCCAGACCAATAAAGCAGCCTTTTAAAAACAGAAATTGACCGTATCGATGATCTATGCTTCATAAATCTGTTTCCAAGATATAATTGCTGCAGTTTTTGCACACTCCACAGCTGCCTCAATAGTCTTTGCCATTATTTGTAGCAGTTAAGTGGCTGCTCAGTCATTCGAGAAGTAAGAAATGAGCATTTTGGCAGGGTTGTGTGACCCAGTCAGATTTAGCATTAAGGAAAGCGTCTCACAAAATCATTCAGTGGAAAGCAGAGCAAGGCATCATTTTAAGCAGTTGATGTTTATGCTACTGAAAAAAGAAACAGTGATTTGCTTCCAAGGGGGAAAATGTATTCAAGAGCTCTTTTTTTCCCAAGGTGGAAGGAAAGGTGAGTACTTCATTTCCGTTCATCCAGGACCAATATAACTACCCTCTGAAGTTCACTGATATATTCAGCATCCTACAACTTTTTCCCTCATTGCAAAACAAACACATTTGTGCTGTTGGCATGTTTATCAATCATGTCCCCTATTTTTTAGTCCAAATTGTTAATATATAACCACAAAAAGCAAAGTACCTGCTTCAGGGTCCTGTGGAACCTTATAGCACACATCAGATCAGTTTCTAAATCTCGTGTTGATGTAACACCTTTTGCTTTCAATTACTCTTGAAGCACATCTCGTAAATTCTGCATGGTTCGTTGCATCTAAATGCCTTGTGAGGCAGCCATACTTCTTGGGTTTCGTAGATAAGGAAACAATATGTATAAATTATTGTACTGGAGATCTCTTGCCATGGGATGGGAAAACGTTAATGCAGATCATATAAAAAGGGTGCAAAAGAACCACAGACTTAGACAATTCCCTTTAGGGACTTTAATGGCAATCTGAGCAGTGAGACAGAGGACATAGGTACCTTAAACGTACAGCACTCACCTCAGCTGTACTCATGAAACTTGGGGAATTCAGGGAAGGAGAAGGTGAAATTCTAGAACATGTTATCATTAAAAAGGAGATATTAGATGTCTTAGGAGGCTTTGTGATGGATAAACCCCAGGTGCTTGACGAGATCCATCCCAGGATACTGATTGCTGGAGGCCTGTCAGAGATTTTTCAATTTTCACCGGCTGCAGGTTCAATGATTCAATGGTTCATCTTAATATCAGAGAATGTACCTGTCGGCGCGTGGCCAAGTGGGTAAGGCTTTCATCTAGTGATCTGAAGGTCGCTAGTTCGAGCCTTGGCTGAGGAAGTGAAGCGTGTCCTTGAGCAAGGCACTTAACCACACATTGCTCTGCGATGATACCGGTGCCAAGCTGTATGGGTCCTAATGCCCCTCTCTTGGACAACATCGGTGGTGTGGAGAGGGGAGACATGCAGCATGAGCAACTGCTGGTCTTCCATACAACCTTGCCCAGGCCTGCGCCCTGGAAACCTTCCAAGGCACAAATCCATGGTCTCATGAGACTAACGGATGCCTATAAAGTATACAGTATACAAACTGACATTATTACTCTTCACAGACATCCATGAAACAGAAGAAACTCCCAATGAATGATAGAAAAAAAGCATTAGAACCCTAAAGCCCCCCTCTCCCTCCCATGCACAAGCAGCAAGAAAGCATCAACCTTTTCCCCCCTCTCCCCCTACTTGTTCCAGCAGGAAGCATAGCCCCACAACCTCCCCCCCCCTCCACATACACACATGTCACACACATACCTCCCACCATGCAATCAGTAGCAAAGCCCTTCAAAGTGAGCAAGATCTAGGTACATCAGAAACTACAGTCGATAACCTAGCACTTTGACATGCTACAGGCTCTCCCTCTCAATAACAAGGGAAAGAGGGGTGTCACCCCTTCCACAGTGAGAGAAGAGACCAACAGCTCACTGTTTCAATGTAGCAGGTGACCGGATGACCGCAGATGAGCTATTCAAGAAGGGGAGCATGGATTAGCCAATTAAATACAGGCTTGTGACGCATAACACCATTTTTTGAAAGGCTGAGAGACAGCATTAACCTGTACTTGGAAGCCCCCACAATCAGACACAGATAGCATCCATGGCTAGGATTGTCCTTGTGTCTATGTTTCCGTAAGGCATGAGGTTTACTAGTTACACCACTGTGCCACTTAAAGCCTCCAGCACCTGGTTGTCTATAGCAATCACCCATCCAAGTACTAACCAAGCCTGAGCCAGCTTAGCCTCTCAGACAAACCCTGGTATTTTCAGGCCGGTTTGGTTGCAGGTCAAAATAAACCATACCTATATGAAATATAGAATGCTAAGAGGATGCAGGGTGACTTGGATAGGTTGGGTGAGTGGGCAAATTCATGGCAGATGCAATTTAATGTGGATAAATGTGAAGTTATCCACTTTGGTGGTAAAAATAGGAAAACAGATTATTATCTGAATGGTGGCCGATTAGGAAAAGGGGAGGTGCAACGAGACCTGGGTGTCATTATACACCAGTCATTGAAAGTGGGCATGCAGGTACAGCAGGCGGTGAAAAAGGCGAATGGTATGCTGGCATTTATAGCGAGAGGATTCGAGTACAGGAGCAGGGAGGTACTACTGCAGTTGTAAAAGGCCTTGGTGAGACCACACCTGGAGTATTGTGTGCAGTTTTGGTCCCCTAATCTGAGGAAAGACATCTTTGCCATAGAGGGAGTACAAAGAAGGTTCACCAGATTGATTCCTGGGATGGCAGGACTTTCATATGAAGAAAGACTGGATGAACTGGGCTTGTACTCGTTGGAATTTAGAAGATTGAGGGGGGATCTGATTGAAACGTATAAGATCCTAAAGGAATTGGACAGGCTAGATGCAGGAAGATTGTTCCCGATGTTGGGGAAGTCCAGAACAAGGGGTCACAGTTTGAGGATAGAGGGGAAGCCTTTTAGGACCGAGATTAGGAAAAACTTCTTCACACAGAGAGTGGTGAATCTGTGGAATTCTCTGCCACAGGAAACTGTTGAGGCCAGTTCATTGGCTATATTTAAGAGGGAGTTAGATATGGCCCTTGTGGCTACGGGGGTCAGGGGGTATGGAGGGAAGGCTGGGGCGGGGTTTTGAGTTGGATGATCAGCCATGATCATAATAAATGGTGGTGCAGGCTCAAAGGGCCAAATGGCCTACTGCTGCACCTATTTTCTATGTTTCTATGTTTCTATAAATCATATCTACATATATTTGAAAGCAAGATCCTGGTGGGCTGAAGAGTCTGTTTCTGGACTCACCTGGTATTAACAAACCAGTATCAGTAATATTGACGATAAATCAACTGGTCTGTCAGATTCAGAATCAAATCACGTTTCTTATCACTGACATGTGTTGTGAAGCTTGATGCTTTGTGTCAGCAGTACAGTGCAAAACATAAAATATGACATAAGTTAAAATAGATAGGTAGATGGATAGATAGATAGATAGAGAGACAGAAAGCAAGACAAAAAGATAGAAAGATAGTGAGTAGGGTGAATCTGCTGTGGAGGCCAAGTCATTGGGTATATTTAAAGTGGAGGTTGATAGGTTCTTGATTAGTCAGGGTTTCGAAGGTCTTGGGGAGAAGGCAGGCAAATGGGGTTGAGAGGGATAACACACCAGCCATGATGGAATGGCTTAGAGGACTCAGTGGGCCAAATGGCCTAATTCTGCTCCTATCTCTTATGGTCTGAAAGATAGATAGATAGATAGATAGATAGATAGATAGATAGATAGATAGATAGATAGATAGACAGACAGACAGACAGACAGATTGAAAGAGGAATAGTGGGGTCAGGTTCATGAGTTTGTAACACATCCATTGGTTCACAAATGGCCTTCCAGAAAGGAAATCTTTAGAGTTTATCCTGTCTGGTCTATGTGCTTCTCCAGGTCCATAATTACGTTTATTACTCTTAACCACCTACTGTAATGAATGACAAAGCAAAACACTGGTTTAGGGGGCATACGGAGAAGAGAAACAAATTTTGGCCTCACATTTACATCCTATGAATGAATGGATGGAAAAAGAACAAAATATTACTGATATTATCAAAATCCTTTGAGCAATTTTTTGATCATATATATTTTGAGGATATAATTGTCCAGAGTAGGGGTTCCCAAACTTTTTTTTATTCCATGGATCCCTAGCATTAACTGAGGGGTCAGTGGACCCCAGCGTGGGAACCTCTGGTTGAGTACGTAAGTAATCTATAGGTTCAATTGATAACCAAGAGCATATGAGTTCAAAACCTACCATAAAAGTTCATTTCAGACAAGACTAAATACTTTCAGGAAAAGTATTAATTGCAGTCCTTTTGCTATAAGCCAAGTGATCTTTTAAATGTCACACTTCTTGAAGTTCCTCTCAAATTGTTTGATTGTTTCTCTTAGTATAATCATCCAGCCCTGAGCAGTTTTTAAAGCTTTTCATCTTCTGGAAGTTTATCTCTTTCTAATTAATGGACTGGTATGCAGGCTACACAAATCATCTGTAACCACAAACATAGTTGACAGGAATTTGCACTACCTGAAGTCTTGACATTAATGGCCACAAACTTCAGTAGATTCTGCTGAAGTCTTTGGTTCTGCCTATGATATACACTTAGTGGCCACTTTATTAGGTACACCAGCTCATTAATGCAAATATCTGATCAGCCAATCATGTGGCAGCAACTCAATTCATAAAAGCATGCAGAGATGGTCAAGAGCTTCAGCTGTTGTTCAGACCAAATGTCAGAATGGGGACGAAATGTGATCTAAGTGACTTTGACTGTGGAATGATTGTTGGTGTCAGATGGGGTAGTTTGAGTATCTCAGAAACTGATAATCTCCTGGAATTTTCACGCAAAACAGTTTCTAGAGTTTACAGAGAATGGTGCAGAAAACAAAAAACATCCAGTGAGTGGTAGTTCTGTGGACAAAACCACCTTACTAATGAGAGAGGTCAGAGGAGAATGGCCAGACTAGTTCAAGTTGACAGGAAGGCCACAGGAACTCAAATAACATTTGACATCTCGGACCGAGCAACTCAGCCTGAGACCTTAACTGTTTATTCATTTCCATAGATGCTGCTTGACTTGCTGAGTTCTTCCAAAATTTTGCTGGCAATCACATGGGGAGTTAATTTTTTATGATGCTCCCTGTGATTAATCCAATAATAATGTTCAAAAAAGTCAAATAAATGTATTCAATCCTTTATTATCAACTAGCAAAACATACAATCTTGAAGCAATGAAACTTATGAAATTAAAACTAGTGATATTAAATGTACTTAAATGAAGTTAAGCGATTTCAAATTTAATTGAACGAAGTTAAGCAGTCAACCAAAAATATGACAGCCAGCGGTCCATAGATCTAAAAACTGACCAGATCAAAGCACGGATAGGTAGCTAAACCCTTTGCTGTTACCACGCTGTCACCCAAATGACTAGCTACCATAATAAACAGGGAACACAGAATACAATGCAGATAGAAAACAGATGTGTGGCTCCTACAGCGAGAGAATGAAGATAAATCCCAATTGCTGTAATGAGGCTTGGTCACATGTAGTTTATACCAAGCCTTGATCTCTCCAGCTCAGGGGACCACGCAAATGGTACCCTCAGTTAAATGGCCAGTATCGAATCATAACAACGTGAAATCCCCCTAAACCATATCACGTCATATTTCCATGACCAACAGTCGTGTAGAGGGAGAGGAAGATCAGTCCAAGGAATGAACGGTTCAGGGTAGGGAAAGGACAGAACATAGAACAGTACTGATGTTGGTTTAATATTGACACATGCACTGAAGTACAGTGAAAAGCCTGTCATGCATACTATTGATACAGATCAAATCATTGCATGGTGCATTGAGGTAGTTCCAGATGGAGTATTGTGTGCAGTGCTGATCACCAAGCAAGAGGAAGGATTCCAAGAGAGGGTGCAGAAAGGATTTTTGCCTGTACCCGAGGGCTTGCATTATATGGAGACATTGGATAGGTTGGGATAGTTTTCACCCAAGCAAAGGCGGCTGAGGAGTGATCTTAAGAAATTTATAAAATTATGAGGGGCATAGATAAGGGAGATGGTCACAGTCTTTTTCCTAGGTTAGGAGAGTCTAAAACGAGAAGGCGTAGCTTTAAGTAGAGAGGGGAAAGATTTAATGGGGAACCGGAGGAGCAAGTGGTGGACATATGGAACAAGCTGCCAGAGGAGGAGGTTGAGGCAAGACAGTTGGACAGTTGCTCTAATGTCTGCACCTAATCCCTCACTCTGCTCAGTGTAAGTAAACTTGCACCTGATATATCTACTCTGCTTTCATACATTGGTGTTCCTGTTGTGTGTTGGACCAATTTTCTAAGGAAAGAAAATGTTTATAAGAATGTTGGTCAAATACAGGCAGAAGAGATCAGCGTAGATGGGAGCTTTGGATGGCATGGGTGATATGCCTGTTTTCTGTCCTGTCTACCTCTTTCATGTCTTAGAGTCACTTGAAGTACCAGTAGTTAGTTGTGGGTCTACTTGGTGGTCCTCAAAAAGGTCAACTATTCTGCACTAAAGAACCCACCACCCACACTTGCGTGACCAACTGATCACCAACTGGACAGATAGTCCACAGAACAATTTTCTGCATGAAGCCTTGTGGGGCCAAGGGCAGGTGGCATGGCAAGGATCTATGGAAGAGGGCAAGGTAATTAATGGGGACAGCTGTGAAGAAGACACTGAAAATGTCTGAAAGGAGTATGATGACGAAGAGGAAGTATGTTAGTCTGTATGTGGTAGAGTTCATGTGCACATAGCAACATCGGTGGATATGCAATGGCAGGCATTTAAAGGTTGCATGGATGAACTACAACAATTGTTCATCCCAGTTTGGCAAAAGAATAAATCAAGGAAGGTAGTGCACCCGTGGCTGACAAGAGAAATTAGGGATAGTATCAATTCCAAAGAAGTAGCATACAAATTAGCCAGAGAAAGTGGCTCACCTGAGGACTAGGAGAAATTCAGAGTTCAGCAGAGGAGGACAAAGGGCTTAATTAGGAAGGGGAAAAAAGATTATGAGAGAAAACTGGCAGAGAACATAAAAACGGACTGTAAAAGCTTTTATAGATATGTAAAAAGGAAAAGACTGATAAAGACAAATGTAGGTCCCCTGCAAACAGAAACAGGTGAATTGATTATGGGGAGCAAGGACATGGCAGACCAATTGAATAATTACTTTGGTTCTGTCTTCACTAAGGAGGACATAAATAATCTTCCAGAAATAGTAAGGGACAGAGGGTCCAGTGAGATGGAGGAACTGAGCGAAATACATGTTAGTAGGGAAGTGGTGTTAGGTAAATTGAAGGGATTGAAGGCAGATAAATCCCCAGGGCCAGATGGTCTGCATCCCAGAGTGCTTAAGGAAGTGGCCCAAGAAATAGTGGATGCATTAGTGATAATTTTTCAAAACTCGTTAGATTCTGGACTAGTTCCTGAGGATTGGAGGGTGGCTAATGTAACCCCACTTTTTAAAAAAGGAGGGAGAGAGAAACCGGGGAATTATAGGCCGGTTAGCCTAACGTCGGTGGTGGGGAAACTGCTGGAGTCAGTTATCAAGGATGTGATAACAGCACATTTGGAAAGCGGTGAAATGATCGGACAAAGTCAGCATGGATTTGTGAAAGGAAAATCATGTCTGACGAATCTCATAGAATTTTTTGAGGATGTAACTAGTAGAGTGGATAGGGGAGAACCAGTGGATGTGGTATATTTGGATTTTCAAAAGGCTTTTGACAAGGTCCCACACAGGAGATTAGTGTGCAAACTTAAAGCACACGGTATTGGGGGTAAGGTATTGGTGTGGGTGGAGAATTGGTTAGCAGACAGGAAGCAAAGAGTGGGAATAAACGGGACCTTTTCAGAATGGCAGGCGGTGACTAGTGGGGTACCGCAAGGCTCAGTGCTGGGACCCCAGTTGTTTACAATATATATTAATGACTTGGATGAGGGAATTAAATGCAGCATCTCCAAGTTTGCGGATGACACGAAGCTGGGTGGCAGTGTTAGCAGTGAGGAGGATGCTAAGAGGATGCAGGGTGACTTGGATAGGTTGGGTGAGTGGGCAAACTCATGGCAGATGCAATTTAATGTGGATAAATGTGAAGTTATCCACTTTGGTGGCAAAAATAGGAAAACAGATTATTATCTGAATGGTGGCCGATTAGGAAAAGGGGAGGTGCAACGAGACCTGGGTGTCATTATACACCAGTCATTGAAAGTGGGCATGCAGGTACAGCAGGCGGTGAAAAAGGCGAACGGTATGCTGGAATTTATAGCGAGAGGATTCAAGTACAGGAGCAGGGAGGTACTACTGCAGTTGTACAAGGCCTTGGTGAGACCACACCTGGAGTATTGTGTGCAGTTTTGGTCCCCTAATCTGAGGAAAGACATCTTTGCCATAGAGGGAGTACAAAGAAGGTTCACCAGATTGATTCCTGGGATGGCAGGTCTTTCATATGAAGAAAGACTGGATGAACTGGGCTTGTACTCGTTGGAATTTAGAAGATTGAGGGGGGATCTGATTGAAACGTATAAGATCCTAAAGGGATTGGACAGGCTAGATGCAGGAAGATTGTTCCCGATGTTGGGGAGGTCTAGAACGAGGGGTCACAGTTTGAGGATAGAGGGGAAGCCTTTTAGGACCGAGGTTAGGAAAAACTTCTTCACACAGAGAGTGGTGAATCTGTGGAATTCTCTGCCACAGCAAACTGTTGAGGCCAGTTCATTAGCTATGTTTAAAAGGAAGTTAGATATGGCCCTTGTGGCTACAGGGGTCAGGGGGTATGGAGGGAAGGCTGGGTTCTGAGTTGGATGATCAGCCATGATCATAATAAATGGCGGTGCAGGCTCGAAGGGCCGAATGGCCTACTCCTGCACCTATTTTCTATGTTTCTATGTTTCTATCTTCACCCTGACAGAAGGATTTTCTCAATCAAAAATGTTATTCTCCATAATATTTTAGTTTTCACAATCTAGAGTATCCCAATCCTGCACACCAAGATTATCTGCAGATGTTCATTCAGAGGGAGTAGTCACATTTTAAACTGAAACTAAACTGGAATTATCTCCAACAATTAAGGTGATGAAATTGACTAATATATCTCATAATGGCACATTATGAGCTTAGTTAATGATAATTAAGTTAATGAAACTTTGAACGGCAACTACTGAATGCAGAGCACAGCCCAGAACAGGATTGGGAATCGCTATGGCATTAAAGCATACAGTGGCTCTTGAGAGGCAGTAACTATTCTTTCTGGGCTCTAATGTCTGCACCTCACTCTGCTCAAAGTAAGTAAACTTTCGTCTGTCACCTGCCAGCTTGTACTCTTTCCCTTCCCCACCTTCTTATTCTGGCTTCTTCCCCCTTCTTTTCCAATCCTGATGAAGGGTCTCAGCCCAAAACATCGACTGCTTATTCATTTCCCTAGATGCTGCTTGATCTGCTGAGTTCCTTCAGGATTTTGTGTAGGTTGCACAGGATTTCCAGTATCTGCAGAATCCTGTGTGACCTTGACACACTGTTGCACCAGAGACTCCTATTTCATGGCAAGTCCTTCTCTTAAGTAGAAGTAGTTCTGCTGATAGCACTACCTTTGTTGTTTGACCAAGGGTTCCCTTTAACGTATCTACTTATCCTTTGCTCACTCAAGTCTTCCACCTCCAACCTAATTGTGAGATTCCCTCAGGCCCAAGTATAAGCATAAGGCTCACCACAACAGCTGAATGTGAATACAATCCTCTACTCTTGTCTAGTCACAATCCTTCATGGTCCAATTTCCCTACCACCTTCCACACACTTGAAGTACTGCCAAATTTAAATTCAGATTCAGGTTTGTATACCACATTGAAACATGCAATGAAATGCATCATTTGCGTTGACAACCAACAGACTTTTAAAATCATAAATCAGCGAGCTGTTTGTTATGTCTCCCCTCTCACTGTGAGACGAGGACAACTCTTTTTCCCTTAATAGGAAAAGAGAGAGCCTCAAGTTACCGGGTGAACAAGTAATCTTTGGGGTACTGCAAGCCTTTGTCTTTATTGATGCTTTGCTGCACACTTGAGTGCTTGGTGGGGGGTGCTGATAATTTTTGCTGGTGGGGGTGAGGGTGGGGTTGTTGCCTTGCTGCTGTTTGTGCATGGGAGGGGGAGTTGGGGTTCTAACATTTAATTGTCATTCATTCTTTCGGGCTCTCCTCAGTTTTTGTGGATGTTTGCAAAGAAAAAGAATTTCAGAAAGTATGTTGTATAGATTTCTCTGACTTTAAATGTACCAATTAAAACCTAAGGATGGGCTGCTGGGCAGCCTGCAAATGTTACCACACATTCCAGCGCCAGCATAGCGTTCCCACGATGTTCAACACAAACAGCAAGGACAACAGCAACAGAACAAAACAAGACAACAACTGGCCCTGACTCACAGATCCAACCTTCAGACCTCCAGCTCCAGACTTTGATCTTCAACCATACAGAACGAGTTAGCAAGTTTAAGAGACAGGAGTATCTGGAATTCAAACTTCATTCTACGCTGGTTGTCAACGGTGCAACAGTTGACCTCAGTTATCCGCGTGAATGCAGTTTGATTTTCAACCTCTAGATGCAATCAAGCAATCCTACTGTGCTAGCTGGTTAAGAGAGCCTTCAGCAAGTAGCTCGCCTCTTGACTCCAGCCTTCTGGTCTGGAATCCCAACCCTACAAACCCTACCAGTAAGTCTTTGGACTGTGGGAAGAAATTGGAGGACCCAGAGGAAACCCATGCAGTAACAAGGAGAACATACAAACTCCTTACAGACAGTGGCGGGAATCGAACCCCGATCGCCTGTACTGTAAAGTGGTGTGCTAACCACTACACTACCGTGCTGCACCATAAGATCTGATGAATTAACGTGTGTTGTACACTTTCTACACACACACACACACACACACACACACACACACACACACACACACACACACACACCTACCACTTTACATCATTGGTTTAATGTACCGTTCCTGACTTGTTATGATAGATAGGCCTTCTTTTTTAACAATAAAGTGGCTTCATGCAATTTTTATAAGTCTCATTGAATCTGAACATATGAGGAGTATTTGACGGCTCTGGGCCTGTACTCACTGGAATTTTGAAGAATGCCGGGGGCAATCTTATTGAAACCTATCGAATGTTGAAAGGCCTCGATAGAGTGGATGTAGAGTGGATGTGGAGAGGATGTTTCCTATGGTGTGGGAGTCTAGAGCCAGAGGGCACGGCCTCAGAATAGAGGGGTGTCCAATTAGAATAGAGATGAGGAGGAATTTCTTTAGCCAGAGGGTGGAGAATCTGGGGAATTCATTACCACAGGCTGTGGAGGCCAGGTCATTGGGTGATAGGTTCTTGATTAGTCAGGATGTGAATGGTTAAGGGGAGAAGGCAGAAGAATAGGGTTTGGCAGGGAATGGATCAGCCATGATGAAATGGTGATGCAGGCTCAAGGGGCCAAATGGCCTAATTCTGCTGCTATGTCTTGTGGTCTTACAGCAACAGATATAGCCTCTGCGTCAAAGTGTGTATTTGTAATTAGGCCACATATTGCAGAATTTGAACAGAATATTTGATTCCATCTGCAGACTTGCTTTAAGGTAAATTTAATTGCAGTCATCATGTGCATTTACAATATTGATATTTGAAGTCAATGTGACAGATCTGCCCCTATTCCAGAGATACATGAATATTGTACACCATGGTTCCACAAGCAATAAAAGCCAAGCGGATTCAAGGGAGGAAATCCACGTTTTGAATGGTATGCTACATTGATTCCATGGGCGAATAACCTACAATTACAGTCTATTTGATTCGGTTTACTGAAGCTTTTAATTTAAAAACTTCAATATTTTTCTGTTTCTCTGTTCGGATTTAGCAGGCAGCCTTGCTGACGCAGAGCTAGCTGATCCCTGTTGAGTAAGGTGCTGATGCAGCAGTTGGGCGAAGTGATAAAAAATATCTGCCCTGTATTATTTACCCCTTGTCTTTCGAACGAGAGGTTAAACCATCTGCCACTTCAATAATTGTCATTTGGCCAACACTTAGCCCTCTCAAAATTATTTGATAAGTATTTCAAAGTTGGAAGTAAATTTATTATTAAAATACATATATGTCACCAGATACTACTTTGAGATCCATTTTCTTGCAGGCATTCACAGTAGAACAAAGACGTACAATGGAGTCAATGAAAAGCTGCACAAAAAGACGGACAAACAACCAGTGTGCGAAAGGGGACAAACAAACTGTGCAAATATTTAAAAAAACTAATAACTAAGTGTATAAATAAGAGAAAATCCGCAGATGCTGGAAATCCAAGCAACACACACACAATGCTGGAGGAACTCAGCAGGCCAGGCAGCATCTATAGAAAAAAGTACAGTCGACGTTTCAGGCTGAGACCCTTCAGCAGGACTGGAGGAAAAACAGGTGAGGAATAGATTTAAAAGGTGGGGGTGGTAGAGAGAAACACCAGGTGATAGGTGAAATCTTAAGGAGGAGGAATAAAGTAAAGAGCTAAGAAGTTGATTGGTAAAAGAAGGCCATGGAAGAAAGAAAAGTGGGGAGGAGCACCAGAGGGAGGCGATGGGCAGACAAGGAGATGAGGAGAGAGGGAAAAGGGGATGGGAAATGGTGAAGGGGAGTGGGGGGCATTACCAGAAGTTTGAGAGATCGATGTTCATGCCATCAGGTTGGAAGCAACCCAAATGGAATATAAGGTGTTGTTCCTCCAACTTAAATGCGGCCTCATCATGACAGTGGAGGAGGCCACAGACAGACATTTCGGAATGAAAATAGGAAGTAGAATTAAAATGGGTGCCCACTGGGAGGTCCCACTGAAATAATACTTAAATATCTAAATAATACTGAGAACATGAGTTGTACAGACTTCAAAAGTTAGTCGAGTTAGAAAGTTGTGGAATCAGTTCAGAGTTGAACTGAGTAAAGTTATCGACACTGGTTCAGGAGAGTAATGGGTGAAGGGTAATAACTCTTCCTGAACTTGATGATGTGAGACCTAAGGCTCCTGTACCTCCTTCTTGATGGCAGCAGTGAGAAGCAATGGTGGGGGTCCTCAATGATGGATGCTGGTTTCTTATGGCAGCGCTCCTTGTAGATGTGCTTAATGGTGGGGTGGGCTTTGCTGGCGATGGACTGTGTGATTAAGCATTTCATGACTACGTGAGCTGGAAATGCATTAACTGGCTGCCCAAATACTCTCCCAATCACATTTGATAATGCTCCTCAATTTGAGGAGATAATCCAGAATGGTCCTTTGGCAGCTGAAGAGTCAACTGCTATTGGTGGAGTTTTAAAATCAAGAATACTCAAAGCCAAAACTGTAAGAGCACATATCATTGGAAGGCTGAAGTGCAGAATAGGTCACAGAAAGGAAGGAGAGCACAGGAGAATGAAAATTGTTAATTCAAGGCAGTATTGAACAGTATTAGGCAGTAGAGAAAGAGGCCAGACAAAGGCCAGCAATATCATAAAGGTTCCCACCCACCTTGCTCATGGATTGTTTCTCACAGCAACAACCTTGCACTCAATGTCGTTAAAACCAAAGAACTGATGTGGGTAAGATGTGGGAACACACTCTAGACCTCATAGAGGGATCAGAAGTAGAAAGAGTGAGCAGTTTCAAGTTACTGGGTGTCAATGTCTCTGAGGGTCTATCCTGGACCCAACATATCAATGCAGCTACAAAGAAGGCACAACAGCGGCTATATTTCATTAGGAGTTTGAGGAGATTTGGTTTGTCAACTGAAACACTGGCCAGTTTCTACAGATGTACCATGGAGATCATTCTACCTGGCTGCACCACCGTCTGGCATGGAGGGTGAAATACTGGACAAGATCAAAATAAGCTGCAGAGAGTTGTAAACTTAGTCAGCTCCATCATGGACACCAGCATCTGTAATATCCAGGACATCTTCAAGGAGCAATGCCTCAAAAAAGCCCCATCCATCATGAAGGATCTGTGGTAAACCATATATATATACATATATGTTGTAACTGGGTTACCTGTCTGGACACGCCCCTCTGCTGACTGCTCCTGTGGCTCCTCCCACAGACCCCTGAATAAAGGCGATTATGCCACTGCTCCTCCCTCAGTCCAGGACAGATACTCAGCATGGACGTTGGTCCATTTACTGTTAATAAAAGTCTTTCAGTATTTACTCTACTTCCAGTCTTTTGGAGTAATTGATAGTGCATCAGGATCCCCATCACCTAGATCATGCTTTGTTCTCATTGCTACCTTCAGGAAGGAGGTACAGAAGCCAGAAAGCACACACTCAACAATTTAGGAACACCTTCTTCCTCTCTGCCCTCCAATTTCTAAATGGACATTGAACCCATGAACCACTTTTTAATTTCTATTTTTGCATTACTTATTTAATTTTAACTATTATATGTCTTTGCTGTAATTCACAGTTCCTCTCTTTCTCTATTATTATGTACTGCATTGTACCACTGCTGCAAAGATAACAAATTTCACGACATGTAGCAGTGATGTTAATCCTGATTTTGATTTTCTGATCAGGAAAGAGGCTACGCAGCAATCACTCAAGGACCAGCAGATTCAAAAGCAGGTACTTCCCCCAAGCCGTCAGACTGAGCAGCATCTCAGCACAATTTACAATTAACCTACCCACCACTACTGCTTTATCATTTCCTGCCTGAGTCACCTTCTGCACAGATACTCCTGTACCTAGTGCCCCCTTCTGCACATACAATCAGTCTATGTGCATAATCTAATCTCATGTATTTATATTTATTTGTTCTTTGTGCTTATTGTGGGTTTTTTTTTGCTGTATCAGATCCAGAGTAATAATCATTTTGTTCTCCTTTACACTTTTGTGCTGAGGAATGACAATAGACAGTCTTAAATCCTGAATCTTGAACTAGGAACCTGTATGTAGATCAGTGACAGAAGGTTATAGTTTAATTTTACTTATTTGGAGATACAGCATGCTAACAGGCTCTCCTGGCCCAACGAGCCCGTACCCCCAATTACACCCATGTGACCAATTAATCTGGTCAACCCAAGTCTTTGGAACGTGGGAGGAACCTGGAGATAGAAAAAACTCTCATGGTCACAAGGAGAATGTACAGGCTCCTTATAGGCAGCGATGGGGATTGAAACTGGGCTGCCAGCACTGTAATAGTGTTTCGCTACTGTGCTGTCCTAGATGATGATGAATAGGGTCATCTCAAGATTAAGGTTCCAGATGATGATCAGTTGACCTTTGGTGCAATGGAGCAGAAATGCCAGAGTTTGAATGTACAGAAACCTGCTGAGGACTGATCAAGGGAGTAATGGCATGGCTGAGTGTAGAGCTAACCAAAGCAAAGACAAGGAAATGTAGGAAATGATCCTTCTTCTATCCTCTGCCCTGCAGAGACACTGATGCAATTACACAAGCACTGACAGCTTGGTTTAACTGGTTATCGTTTGTGTCAGTGACAATGCTTCAGAAGTACTTTATGGCCACTTTGGGGCATTCTGAGGTAAAGAAATATTTTTAAATAGTGCAAATCCTTTCTTGTTTTGCTTTGTCAGCCCAGGCGGTGAGAATGAGGAAGACAGTTGATATAGAGATGTAGCAGGTAGTAACGGCCAATTGTGCCCACACATCCCTGCTTCCAGTGGGGACGACAGCTTGCAGAGCATCAGTAAAGAGCATGCAGGGCGAATGAGGCCACACAACACTATTCCTGGCCTCAACACATACCATTGGCATTCACAAAAATTGCACCAACTGTAATGCTTTGGTGATTTATGACTCTTTGATGCTAACATTATTATTTATTTATTTAGCAATACAGTGCAGAGTAGGCCCTTCTGCCCTTCGAGCTATGCCACCCCAGTAACCCCTGACAACTCCAATTTAACCCTGGCCTAATGGTGGGACAACTTAAACTGACCAATTAACCTACCTGTCCCGTCTTTGGACTGTGAGAGGAAACCAGAGCACCCGGAGAAAACCCACACATTCCACGGGGAAGGTATTCAGAGAGTCCTTACAAGCGGCACGAGAATTGAACTGCAAACTCTGATGTTCTGAGCAGTAATAGTGTTGTGCTAACCGCTACTCTACCACGGCGCCTGATGTCAGTCAATAGAACACAACCATGGGAGCAAACACAGAATGCTAGAGCAGCTCTGTAATTGAGGCTGCATCTATGGAGGGGAATAAAGAGATCCTTGTCTCTGCCCATAATGTCGACTCTTTATACCTCTCCATCGAAGCTTGACTTGTTAAGTTCCTCCAGTATCTTGTGTGCATTACTCCGGATTTCCAGCATCTGCAGGATGCCTTGTGCTTGGAATCTTGTGCCTTGGATTATGCTCTAGGTTAAGTGAATTCTGGTTCAGTAATCCCACTAGAATCCTTGTTGATTTTGCACTTGGGCAATGAAGCTTGCCCACTTACAGTACATGTTAATTCAAACTGCTTTGCAAATGTTTGATGTCAAAGTCAGTAATTTAACATACTTTTCTTGTTAATATTGATCAAAGAACATAGATCTCTGCCATAAGTGCATTTGCTGTCAGCTTTACAAAACGAGTACGCTAGAGGTCTATTTAAAATCTGTACATGGCAGATCAGCCTTTACGTGCTACACAATGGCCTTGGGTAAAAGGAACCCATAATCTTTCAAACTCTTCAAGTTTCCAATTGGACTCAACAGTAAAGCAATATCAAAAACAACTTGTTTGTTTCCATTTTCCCTGTGACTGGAGGGAGCAAAATCAGGAAACCCTCAGATTAAGTCATTCTTTAATCAATTACTTAGAGTCATAGAACAGTACCGCACAGAAACAGCCACTCCGACCCACCTGGTCCATGCTGAACTGTTATTCTGCCTAGTCAAATCTGCCCGCACCTGAACCATAGCACTCCATATCCCTCCTGTAAAATTACTTGTAAGACCATAAGATCTAGGAGCAGAATTAAGCCATTTGGCCCATCAAGTCTGCTCTGCCATTTCGTCATGGCTGATCCATTATTCCTCTCAGCCCGAATCTCCAGCCTTTCCCCTGTAACCCTTCAAGCCTTGACCAATCACAAATCTATCAACCTCTGCCTTAAATATGCATAAAGACCTGGCCTCCATAGCTGCCCGTGGCAATGAATTCCACGGATTCACCACTCCTTTGCTAAAAAAAATTCCTCTTCATCTCTCTTCTAAAAGGACACCTTCTATTCTGAGACTGTGTCCTCTGGTCCTCGTCTGTCCCACCACAGGAAGCAACCTCTCCACGTCCACTCACCATTCGATAGGCTTTAATTAGGTCACCCTTCATTCTTCTGAATTCTAGTGAAGACAGATCCAGAGCCATCAAATGCTCCTCCTATTACAAGCCATTCAATCTTGGAATAATTTTCATGAACCACCTGTGAACCCTCTCTGGTTTCAGCACATCCTTTCTAAGATGAGGGGCCCAAAACTGCTCACAATACTCCAAGTGAGGCCTCCCCAGTGCTTTATAAAGTCTCAACATTACATCCTTGCTAATTCTCCTACACTCCAGGGAATAAAGTCCTAACTGAATTATGACAAACAACGACAGACCCAACACTGATCCCTGTGGCACACCACATGCCTCCAATCAGAGAAACAAGCATCTACTATCACACTCCAATTTGTTTCTCCCACAAATCCAATGTTGAATCCATGCGGGGCCTTGTCAAAGGCCTTGCTAAAGTCCATATAGACACCATCTACTGCCTTTCTTCCATCAAATTTCCTGGTAAACTCCTCGAAAACTCAATAAAATTAGTTGGTTATGACTGTAGGGCAACGTAATGGGCGGAAACATATGCATAATTCACAACCACCAACATTGAGTTGGGGTTCCCTTTAAGAGGCTGGTCTGACGTGATGACATAATGACGTGAAGTTTTTTTTTAACCACTCTTTATGTTCAATGTTTGAAGAGCAATTAAGGAGTTGTCAAGGTTTCTCTTAAACTTTAAATGCCTCTACTGTTTTATTTGTGAAAACCTACATGACCTACCAGAGAGCCACGTTGACTAATCAGGCTCTGTCTATCCAAATATTTATATATCCAGTCCCTGAGAATACCTTCCAATAATTTACTCAATATGACATCATACTGACTGGCCTAAATTGTCCTGGCTTATTCTTAGAGCCTTAAACAACGAAACAACATCAGCTATCCTCCATTCCTCCAGCACTCTACCCATGGCTAAGGGTGTTTTAAATATCTCTGCTAAGGCCCCTGCAATTTCTGCACCAGCCTCCGACAATCTCCAAGAGTTACCCTGTCATGCCCTGGGGAATTATCTCAAGGCAGCAAGTGCTTCCTCCTCGGTAATCCATATATGGTCCATGATCTCACTGCTGTTTAGCCTCAGACTCTCAGAAAAATCTTACTCTCCTTCCCTAAATCAAAACATTGAAACAATCCAAAAAAATTCAGGCTGCCAGAAGTACTGGTGGAAGAAGGTGTGATAGAGGCATTTAAGAGGCTACTCTATAGACGCATAAGTACTTGGGGATTGGATGGATGAGGATAATGCAAACGCAAAAAAGATTTAGTGTAATCTATTGTGTTCAGCACAGATATTTTGGGCTAAAGGACCTATAACAGAGCTTCACTGTTCTATTTTCTACCTTCTGATTCCCCTTCTCTTTTCTTCACCTGTCCATTGCCTCCTTCTGGTGCCTCTCCTCCTTCTCTTCCACCCATGATTTTCTCTCCTATCAGATTCCTTCTTCTTCAGCCCTTTAGTTTTTCCAGCTATCACCTCCCAGCTTCTCACTTCATCTCCTCTCCCCCACCCACTTGTTCGTCCGTCCGTCGTCAACGCCGATGAGGACCTCGACGCCATTACGATGGTGTCGAGACTAGCGCGTGATTTGGGTTTAAGTGAGGGAGAGTTGCACAGCGCCTGCCTCACTTTCTCTTCCCAATTCCCATCTGGATCCAGTGGCAAGATAGAGTCAAGATGGCTGGAGATGGGACTAGGTGCGGTGGATGACCAGGACGTCTTCTGTGTCTTGACTTGCTCTATACATTCCACGATGCTTGCAGAGACTGCCTTCTTGACCGTTGGACCTTCCATTGGTCTCGTCCACTCAATCCGCCGGAGTCTGTCTTCACATGCTGGGATAGACAACTCCCTATCACACCAAGGGTTCAAGACCCGTCGGCTACCCTCACCTGGTTTAGCCGGCTTGTCGAAGCCGTTGCCCGGGGTGTGGCAGCTATCGCACGCAAACAGCTACGGGGAGCCACAGGTGAGAGCTGAGTGCCAGATGGGGACCAAAGGTGGACCAACTGCCCTGAAAAGGATGCGACATGTTCCCCCACCAGAGATGCTACTCCTCCCTGACACCCCATACATCCACCTACCTTCTCCTTCACTGAGCTTCACCTATCACCTTCTAGCTTGTACTCCTTCCACCCCCCTCACCTTCTCATCCTGGCTTCTTCCCCCTTCCTGTCCAGTCCTGATGAAGGGTCTCACTCCAAAACAGAGACTATTTATTCCTCTCCATTGATACTGTATGACCTGCTGAGTTCCTCTGTTGTGTACGTGATATCACAATAATACTTCAGTAATATTATAAACATAGTGTCTAAGTATTTGGTTAAATAGTTCATTATGGGTTATATATAAAAATACGTGAATTGCTTACGTCATGACACTACCACGTGATACGCACATGCCTCGTTTAAAGTAAACACAAAGCTAGACTCTCATTTTGGACTCCCTTGTTTTTTTTGCAATTAGTTTTTACGTTTCGGAATCACACAATGTATCATCCTCCAGCATTTTGTGTGTGATATTCTGTGTTAATCCTGTTTTGGACTTGCTCTGGGTTTCATCATTTACATTATTTGAAAAACAACAAATCAGAATCAGGTTTAACATCACTGCCATATGTCGCGGAAAAAAACAACAAATTTCATGAAATGTGCCTGTGATGCTAGACCCGATTCTGATTCTTGAAAGTTAGTCCTTACATTATATGTATAAGAAGTTCTGTTTAAAACTGCTTTGGTCCAATCATATGCTTGTAATTATGAGGTCAGTGAAACATTAATGTCAATCAAATGATTACACTTCCTAATTGAGTTTTATAGAGCGAAATCGTAGGTTAGGCAATGCAGAAAGTAATGGAAGTGAGTTAATTCAAACATGGTGTGAATTATTCAGCTGGTGATGGATGGATATTATGGGGATATCATTTCCATGAAACATTCAAAGGGTTTTTGGGTGTAAGTAACAGAATGAAATGGAATAATGAATGAGGAGAAGCAATATAGAGTGTGAGGTATAGTTTAGTGGGAATATTTAACTTTAATATTCCAGGAACACAGGTTGAAATGTCAGAAGAATGAGAAGGGAAATCAGAAAAAAGTAATTATATTCTGGAATTAAGTGCCTGAAAGAAACCCAATGAGAAACAACCTTCTGAAGGGAACAAGATATATTCCTCAAATGGAAAATAAAATGAAATTTTACGGAGATGGAATTCTAGACAGGTGAGGTGTTGGAGTGGATCTAATCTGGTGCCTCTGTCTATGAGCAGAATCAGGCTTGGTGGCTGCAATGAGTTTCTTCTACATGGAGATATTAAAAAGTCAAATGGCTGTGGGCCAAGCTCCCATTCCTGGATCTAAGCATTTTGTCAGAATGGGATTTCAGTTCAGAACTGCTTTCAGACTAAATGTTTTCTTTACCTACTCAACAGAATTTAAAACTCGCTGTGTAACATTAAAAGAGCAAAGATGCGGACAGCCCAGCGCATCTGTAGTTGTGAACTTCCCATGATTCAGGATATTTACAGGGACAAGTGTGTAAAAAGGGACCGTAGGATCATTGGGGACCCAAGCTATCCCAACCACAATCTATTCCGGCTGCTACCATCTGCAAAGCGGTACCGCAGCATAAAAGCCAGGACCAACAAGCTCCGGGACAGCTTCTTCCACCAGGCCATCAGACTGATGAACTCACGCTGACTTGAGTGTACGCTATGTTACATTGACTGTTCTATTTATTATAAATTACTATGATTGCACATTGCACATTTAGATGGAGATGTAATGTAAAGATTTTTACTCCTCGTATGTGACGGATGTAAGAAATAAAGTCAATTCAATAAAATAAAAATAGTTCTGATGAAAGGGCGTTGATCTGAAAATTGTTTCTCTCTCCATGGACCCATTGAATACATCCAGAGGTGTTGCCCTAATTTCTAATTATCAACTCCGGCAGTATTTTATATATTCCATCTAGTTTCTACTATCTTTTAGAAAGTTTTCCTGATCTATTGATCAAATCAATCACTTTTAAAACTACTGAAGCACAAAGGGGCTCCAAGTAATTTATTGATTATGAAACCCTGAGTTGTGCTAAAAGTGCATTCATTCTCTTTTCTGTTTCTTTTGCCCATTACGCCACTGGCAATCAGGCTAGCAATGAAGGTCCTCCATCTCACAGTTTCAGATGAAGGACTCTTCATTGCTGTTTCCGTAACAATTTTGTTTGACCACTCAGAGTTGCTAGCCCTGAGCTGAACCCCTGAACCCGGAGAACCAGTGGACCACCCTTAGCATGGCCTCTACCCTTTGACCTGTTTGGCATGGGTGACCCTACCAAAACATAAAGTCCTGAGTCCAGCCTACATACAATAGCTCTCTGGGTCACTGAGGCTCGCAAGCGCCCAAACCCTACGACAACATTGTGGTCCTCTTGGAGAAAGTGCGTTCAGAAAGAAGTTAGTTGGTGATTCAGTGATTTCAGATGATCAACAATTGGAAGAGGCCCTACATAAATGGTACGGGAGCCTGAAGACACCCACTCAATGTTTTAGCTTCTTCCCCTCTGCCATCGGATTTCTGAATGAATACTACCACACTATTTCTGCCCTCTTTTTGCACTACATATTTTTATATATATCTGATTGTAATTTATAGTTTTTTTTAATGTATTGCACTATACTGCTGCCACAGAACAACACATTTCACAACCTACGGTATGTCAGTGATAATAAACCTGATTCTGACTCTAAATACAAGACAATCTGGTTTATTATAGATGGCCTTGTTCTGCATGTTATAAAACAGGAGAAAGAATTGAAGGATAATGCTGATATCAGAAATGAGGAGTATACGTAGTGGGTAATGATGAACAAACTAAGGTGCACTACTTTAGAAAATGGAAGGCTGAGAAGTAATCTGATAGAAATTATTAAATTCAAGTCATTTAACCTCTTCTGTTCGTCGGATGATTGCATTTCTTACATTAATGGCTAGAAGATCCATTTTGCTGAATTTGAAAGAGATTAATCCTACCACATTTCATTGGTTCTCTCAAACTATGCTGTGTTTAAATTTGGAAAAAATTAGAAGTGTTGTTTAGGATCCCTCTATTAAATTCCAAAAGACCTGGAGGCCATTTATTCAACATTTTCATATGAGGTAATTTGACTTTTTCCAAACTTATTTTATTTCTTTGTAATATTGGTTGAGAGGAACAGAGTCATCGACACTAAGGTTTTCTCTTTTTTCATAATGTTACATTAACAGCCCATGTCTTTTTTTTTAGTTTAGTTGATTAATTCTGTTTAGATTAGTTTTTTTTGGGGGGGGTTATAGTTTTTTTCCCTTTTTCATGATTTTTTTTAGATTTTTTTTTGTTTTATATTGTTCATCTGTATCCTATATGATTGGGAGTTTTATCATTTAAGTGTCAACTGGCTTTATAATCACTTACGCTAACTATAACAATGTTCTCCCAATAACTTTGTACCATTACCATGTTATGTGTATCATTATGAAACTAATAAAAAGATTGAAAAAGAAAGAAATTATTAAGTTATTAAGAGGCTCCTGAAGGCAGACTGTTACAGTACACACCCAACCACTCCAGCCTCCGGGGTTCAGACGCTCTGATTCTCCGAGTATGGATAACTGGCCCAGTCCCTTTAAAGATTCTGGCCTGCTTCTCTTTTGGCGCCAAGATTTGGATATTTAAACAGCACCTGAACTCAGGTTCTGTGCTTAATTGTCAGCCCGACTTCGGTTCAGTCTGCGATTACATTTAGGATTTCTGTCTCGTTTGGATTCTCGCCTAGTCTCATCAGGTTCTCATCTAGCATCTCATGAAAAACTTGTCTTCTCAGTCTGAAATTGTGTCTCGCACTAGTCTCAGACACTCCAGCACCTGGGTCCTCACCATCCTCGACTAGGCCTCCCGCCATACAGACAAAAAAAATGATACGCCTACTTGTGGGAAGACTAACTTGATCCTAAATCCACCAATTAATTTCATAGGCGATTCTGGATAAATGTCTTCATGCAGTGATTGGTTAGATTATAGAATTCACAGCCGTGTCGAGATGAAGAGTTTAAATTAATTTCCTTCACTAGAGGAAGGAAAGGAAGTCAAACATAAAGAAGTCCATGTGATGCACATGTAATTGCAGCAATGAACAATTACTGTGCTGCGAATCCAGTGTTATTACCTGTCATGTCTTTTTCCTTATCAATATTAATATTCATCTGCCACATTTTGACCTTCACTTATTGCTATGCTCCTTCCTATGATGGTCTATAATTGGTGCCGAGCCAATATTTTTATTGCTAACAAGTTCACTGTCTTGGAGTAAGGATAATAGGATGGTTTTACATTACACTCTGACCCACTACTTAAACTGATGTTAGGGGTCTCAATAAGAATGTACCGGCCTTATTGGGTACATTCTCCTTTGAGGATATCTGCACGCGTTTTTTTTCATGTGCCATCAACAAGGTATTAGCAGGCCCTTAACAAGATTTTTTTTCCCAGAAATAAGAAATATAATTTAAGACTATACTTACAGTGACAATGAGTGCTCTGCACGAAGAAGAGAAAATCTGCAGATGCTGGAAATCCGAACAACACACACAAAATGCTGGAAGAGCTCAGCGGGCCAGGCAGCATCTATGGAAAAAAGTGCAACCGACATTTCAGACCGAAACCCTTCATTCGTTCGTCTTTCATTAATATTTTCCCCAAGAAGTGAAAAACACTCAGTGGCCACTTGATTAGGTAAACCTGTACGCCTGCATGTTAATATAAATATCTAATAAGCCAATCATGTGGCAGCAGCTCAGTGCATTAAAGCGTGCCGACATGGCCAAGAGGTTCAGTTGCTGTTCAGACCAGATATCAAAATGGGGAAGAAATGTGATCCAAGTGACTTTGACCGTGGAATGATTGGTGGTGCCAGAAAGAGTGGTTTGAGTATCTCAGAAACTACTAATCTCCTGGAATTTTCAGTCACAGCAGTCTCTATAACAGGGATTTCCCAACCTGGGGCTCCACAGACCCTTTGCTTAATGGTATTGGTCCATGGCATAAAAAAGGTTGGGAACCCCTGCAGAAAATAGTGAGAAAAACAAATAAAAATCCCATGAGCAACAAATCTGTGGGCGAAAATGTCTTGTTAATGAAAGAAGTCAGAGAAGAATGGCCAGACTGATTCAAGCTGACGAGAAGGCGGGAGCAACTCAAATAACCACATGTTACAACAGTGGTGTGCTTAGCAGCTTCTCTGAACACTCAAGAGTCAAGCCTTGAAGTGGATGGATTATAGCAGCAGAAGACCATCACCAGGTTTCTCTCCTGTTCCTAATAAAGTGGCTACTGAGTATACTTGATCAGTTTTTATTTTTTTCCCACAAGAAGTGAAATATACTTGGTATGATTAACAGGAAAAGAGTAACGAGAGTGAGTTACAAAATCATTGATAAATAAAAGTAAGAGCTTGTATTTTAATAGCATTTTATTATGTCCCCCCAGGAACCTTCTGCAGGATTTTAGAAACAATAAATGAAGTGCTATCGCTGGAGATAAGTAGAGGCATAAACAGACAGTTACTCAGAGAACATTGGATATGAATGAGGGAGAAAATAAAGATCATAGGCTACACGGAGCAACAGAACAACTACGACTAAATTAAACGTAAGGCCCTGTAGAACATTGTGGGCTATGTTTGGTCGGGAGTGTGTGATATTTGCAGGCTGCCCCAGCCCGCTGTTAACGCAAATGGTGTACTTCACTGTATGTTTCAATGTGCATTTGATAACTGAACCTGAATCTGACTCTGCAGTGGACCTTGTAAGAGGTTAGCAATGCTCTGAGAGGGTATAATTTACACTGATAGGGAGGAACAAGTCAGCAAGGAAGCAAGAAAGGACTATATAGATGGGGTGAGAGTCTGAACAGCCCATGACCAAGGTGGAGATCCGAGTACAAAGGGAAAAGAACTGTGCTGGTGAAAAAAGACAATCTTACTAACTGCTGGAATGGAAGACGGCACAAAATGACAGCTCAGTCTGACACCACTTACATTGGAAATCTTAGCAGCAACCACGATACCGCACAGAACCAGTTCCATTGTCTATTAAATGAATGGATGTGTCGCTTAGAGTAAATAACATTATTAAAGGAGAGAATCAAGATAAAATGTTTAAAACCAGAGCAAGCACAAATGCAAGAATTAGAAATAAGTCCTGCTGGCAATGCAATGTCTACAAACTTAATTGCAACCCACAGAAAGGTCGATGTCTCATTCATCAAAGTAATAGAAAAGCAGTAAAACAGTGTCAACCCAATACCAGCAGAGATAGAGGCAAGTTATTTGTTTAGAACAGATTACTAGAGGTCAGGAGAGGCCAGTTGTGATTATATGATCATCCTAAAATATCTCTTGAAGAACTTAAGGCTTGAATTCTTGGATCACGAACTGAGGTAAGTGTTGATGTGGACTACTTGTCGAGCACATCCGGAATCAGAATCAAATTTAATATCACTGGCATATTTCATGAAATTTGTTGTCTTTGCAGCAGCAGTACAATGCAATACATAATAATAGATCAAAACATGAATTACAGTAAGTATATATATTAATAGTTAAATTAAATAAATAGTACAAAATAGAAGTAAAAAAGTAGTGAGTTCGTGTTCATGGGTTTAAAGTCCATTCAGAAATCTGATGACAGAGGGGAAAAAGCTGTTCCTGAATCGTTGAGTGTGTGCCTTCAGACTTCTGTACCTCCTTCCTGATTGGAGCAATGAGAAGAGCGCATGACCTGAGTCAACCAATCAAATTGATTAACAACACCTACTCTAACATTTAAAAGGGAATCAATCTAGCTACCTGAATGATAAAAGCCATCTTTGACCCAATATTTTAATTCTATTTCTCTGTCCATTGATGCCGGCTGACCAGCTGAATGCTTCCAG
Organism: Mobula hypostoma; assembly: GCF_963921235.1. NCBI lineage: Eukaryota > Metazoa > Chordata > Chondrichthyes > Myliobatiformes > Myliobatidae > Mobula > Mobula hypostoma. Next base: position 15,357,407 of record NC_086109.1, on the reverse strand, counting down.
CGCTTCTTGTTTTTATTTCGGGTTTGCATCTTCTGCAGGTTTCTTTTTTATTTTTTTAATCTTTTTATTTTTTTCCAAAATAAACATGAGTACATCGAAGTAAACAACACTTACAATGTCTCAAGAAAAAAAATTATATAAAGATTGAAAAAAATTTTGTGATTGAAAAAAAACCCTACTAAGCAAGAAAAGTGGAAAAAAAGAAAAATCCCATTAGGTGTTCAACCCCAGAGGCATGCGCCATACATAAAGCTTCTAAAGATAAACATCAAACCACCGGCAAAAAAAAAGTACCTAAAAAAATTTACAATTAGATCGTGGAGAATTCATCGATTAACTCAATTGATAATAATGAGCAAATGAGCCCCATCTTTTCTCAAAATCAAACATAGGTTCAAAGGTTCAACTTCTAATTTTCTCCAAACTAAGACATAGAATCACTTGAGAGAACCCTTGTGACAAAGTGGGAGCCATTGTATCCTTCCACTTCAACAAAATTGCATTTGTTACATTGATAGCTTGGAGGGCAATTTAAAAAAAAATTTATATAGCTACACCTATGGATTGATCCCTAAGAAATACAAAGAAATGTCATGTTGCAGAGAATCTTAGAGTGGACCAACAGCCGGATATCCAGTGAGTCTGCATCATGTGAGCTTGAAACGGTGGTCTGGTGGGAAAGTCTTTTATAATTGCAAAGGGAATCATTTTGCAAGCATGTATTATCTGAAAAGCAAGATGATTTAATTGTGGAAAGCTAAAGAGAACATAGCCAGATTAAGTAATGGTAGTCAAACAGTGTCCCAGAGGGAGAGAAACAATTAAAATATCAACCACAGACGAAGGTTAACATACTGTTACAATGAGGGTGATAAGAAATACAAAGGATGCGATTTACAATTTCAAAATAAAAAATTAATAATCAAGCACCACTATAAATTTTATGCAGCACACTGTTATACAACAGCGAGACCAGGACAACATATGCTGAGCACCTTCCACTTAAGGTGCCTTCACACCACGTCTTGGGCATCTCCTGGAGAGACAGGGTACCCAGTGCTAAGGTTCTGTCTCGTATTGGCCTCCCTAGTGTGTCGACCCTACTCGAGCAGTGCAGGCTGTGCTGGCTGGGCCACGTCTGCTACCTCCCTAAGGTGAACAGGCTTCTGGCAAGAGCACCACTGGCAGCCCACAGCTGTGCTACAAGGATGTCTGCAAGCGAGACACAAAGGCACTGGACATCAACGCTGAGCCTTTAGAGGAACTTGCAGCCGACCACACCGGGGTGCCGAAGCACCCTGAAACAACAGGCGAGGAAAAAATTCTTGAAAGCAGCAGAAGATAAACATGAGCAGACACGGAAAGGAGTACAGCATTTCCAGCAGAACTGCGACCTTTGCGGCTGAGACTGCAACTCTCGCATTGCTCTCATCAGCCACAGACTGCACGCACCAACAACGTAGGTAGTTAGGATGCAACATCCTTGGTCAACCTCAACCAACAGAGGGCCACCGAATCCACTAAAAAGTTTGATATCGCCTACTGCAACGTCATGGAAATCTTCTACCATCAGCTTAGGAAGGTATAATGATCAACAAACCAATAAAGTTAAAAACATTCTGCCAAGTTCCCCAGAACAGGAAGACAAACATAATATGTGGAGGAGAACTCTCTGATAAACCATTGGCTGATGATGGGTCATGGCCTAAGACCGGCTCCCTGAGGAAGTCACAGCTGAGTCTAGAGCCTCTGGGATTTACATTGTAAAGGTACATTATTCAAGTGGCTAGAATTCTGACAATTTCAGGTGGTTATCAACTAATAGGATAAATTCCAGAGTAACACACACAAAATGCAGGAGGAACACAGCATGTCAGGCAGCATCTATGGAAAGGAATAAAGAGTCAACTTTTCAGGCCGAGACCCTTCATCAGGATTCAGGTCAAAATCCTTCCTTCTCATTTGAAACAAGCCAGCAGGTACTCTTTGAAAGGGATGAGTCAGGCTATTCAGGTTTGGACTGGAGTTGTGGAAGATATGACCTGGAATCTAAATGCACTGAGGATTTCTCCTGATCTTCAATGTACTGATCTGTAGCAGGCCACTACATGCAACTTCTGGTCATTTTCTTCATGTGGAGAATTCCCAGATGCTGGGGAAGAATACTATCCTGTATGTACAATGGTTGCTGCTTCAGAACCACCACTCTGTTGCCGTAAGGGGAACTCTCAATGCACCAATAGCTCATGCTCCTTCACCAGAGGACTTAGACCTCCTCAATCACTCCTTTCTGATTTACTCCACCTTGACAAGGTATGTTAATGATCCTATCTTGAAAGAATTATCTTCGAGTGTCCCCAGCAAACATGGTAGTGGGTACGGTTAATGCAACACATTACAGCGCGGGCAATAGGAAGATCAGGGTTTAATTCCCACTGCTGTCGGTAAGGAGACTGTACGTTCTCCATATGACCATGTGAGTCTCCTCCGGGTGCTTCAGCTTCCTCCCATATTGCAAAAGGCAAAGACGTACGGGTTTGGGTTAGTACATTGTGCTATGTTGGCACCAGAAGCATGGAGATACTTGAGGGATGCCCCCAGCACATCGCAAACGATGGTGCAAACAATGACGCATTTCACTTTACACTTCAAAAACATATGTCAAAGAAGAAAAGCTAATCATCAAAAACCTGAATGTTCTAAGATAGTTTTAGCTTCCTCCAAAAGAAAATGCAACCTTGTGTGCTTCCTTATGCATCCACAGTGGCATTCTACACTGATGCATAACCACGGTGGCATTCTGCTTCAACGCATGCGAATCAATACAGCAGTCCAGCTGTGTCAATAGGACAGCCAGCATCGCATGAAACATGGACATGGAGAAATGGTCCAGAAATTGGCACTAGTAACTATAGATATGACCAGGAAGAAATACCAGTTAATCAGGGTATTCATAAATGGGTTACATAACCTCCTTTTCTATCTGCACGCACTTTTCTATCCAAGGGTGGGTGTGCAGGAGGATACACATCAATAGTTCTTTGCCTAATCCTACTACGTGGGCTTGAACAGTTCTCATTCCAGTACAGACCCTCAAAATAGCTTCCACAGTTCATTATAGATAATAGTAGTTCACTACGACTATTGGCTCTAATTAACTTACAGTATATGATGTCTATTGCTCTTTATCTCTGGGGTTTGGGTCTCCTTTCTGCAATTGCTTGAAGAGGGCTCAATTTGATAGCCAAACTTTTGTTGAAATTCCAAGCAGAGTTGAAGCATCCTGTGAAAAGAGCGGAGCTTGGCAGTATTTATCTACTCCCGCAGATTCAACATGGCTGCCTCATATTCCAAAATGGACTGCCCATTTTTGTTGATACTGCACAGTGGGACAGCTGGTAGGGCTTCTGTTTTCCAACTTCAGTAACCTGAGTTCAAATCTTCTCTTCTAGTGTAACCTACGTGGAATTTCCACATTCTCCCTTTGACTGCTTGAGTTTCTCCACATGCACCAGTTACCTCCCACCTCCCAAAATGAATTGGTTGGCTGATTGGGCACACTATAAGCTCCTCTGAATGTGTAGGTGAGTGGTTGAATCCAGGAAAATTGATGGGAATCTATGGAGAATAAATGAGGATTTATGTGACATGAGTGTAAATAGCTGGTTGAAATCTTGGTTTGAATTTAGTTGGTCAAAAGTCTTGTTTCAATGCTGTATGACTTTGTGCGGGTGGTGGGGTGGGGTTACGCCTCCACCAAAGGTGCTCCATCCCTCCACGAGCCTGCAGGTCACCCTTGGGCAATCTGTAGCACCTGATCAGTCCCCCAATCAGGGTCACGTGAAACCATGGCAGCAGGTGGTGGATGGTCATATGAGCAGCCGGTGCGTATCACAAGTCCTGGTTATGCGACCACTGACTCCAGGTAGACAATCTCTGAAGAGTGTTGATAATGGCTGGGGTCACGCATCTTATAAAGACACTGCCAAGAAAGAAGCAAAGGCAAACCACTTCTGCAGAAAAATATGCCTAAGACAATCATGGCCAGGGAAAGACCATGATTCCCCACATCATACAACATGGCACAGAACGAACAAAGGAACGACTCTATGATTCTGGGAATCTCAGATGAAGAGCTTTGGGCTGTATAATTCTACCCTTGTTCTCTGCTGATATGGAGCTTCTGCAACCTCCCCTTCCTCCTTCCCCTGGGTTGTTGCATGGTTCTGAAAACAATATTTTGACAAGGATATCTCTTAATGTAACTTACTGTTCTTTGGATTTAGACCATAAGACCATAAGATATAGGAGTAGACTTACGTCATTTGGATCATTGAGTCTGCTCTGCCATTTCATCTTGGCTGATCCAATTTTTCGCTCAGCTCCTGCCTTTTTTCCATATCCCTCATGCCCTGACCAATCAAGAATCTATCAACCTCTGCCTTCAATATATGTAACCGGGTGACGGTCAGATCTTATTCAGTATCGTTAAAAGTGTACTTAGGCATCCATCCGGGTAATACTAGAATAGTTGTCTGTGCCTTTAAGGGAGACGGTGATGTCATTACGCACACGTGGGATAGTGGGGAGACCGTTTTGCTTTCTGCTGAAGATGTGGTAAGGCGTTGGAATTAGGTTCCTCCCAGAGTGTGCTGGGCATGGTGAGGAAAGGTGAGCATTAATTGACAATATCCATGTGAATTCATTTATGCTTGTTGGCGGATCGAGAATATCGGTAATTTGACATGTTTTACATGTGGATGCTTTAGATTTCCACAAGTGAAGGAATCAATGCTGAGTAGCGTGGCTTACACCAAGTTCCTCACCATCCAAGTAGGTCAGTCTTCTTGTAATTTAACTACCAGGGAATACCTTGCAAAAGTTGTGCCAAAGTGTACCTTTTGTCTAACTTTATTGTATCGGGACTGATTGCGCATGTAACTGCATAACGTGAATGTTTAGTCCCTGTTCGGAAGGTCAGCACGTCTTAGATGAGATGTATTTGCTTACATTTTTCACTGTTATGTATAAGATGCAGGGTGGATGGGATTCTAATGTTGTTTGTATTGTGTTCCTTCAGGATTGCCACTATGATATTAGTACCGTATTAGTTCTAGTATTTTTTATACTGCATACGCAATTCAGTCAATACACAAGGGTGTGAATCAGAAGTTAAACCGAGATTGTAACAGCAAGAACTGGTTGTAAATTCATTCATTTTGTTTCGCGACCCTCTTCTAGCACTTAAACATTTAAAACAGATAAAGGAATTAAAACCCGAAAAAGTCTCTGTTGTCCTGAGTGTGTACTTTTCCCCAGGCTACATATACATATAGACTTGGCCTCTATAGCTCCATGTGACAAAGAATTCCACAGATTCACCACCCTCTGGCTAAAGATATTACTCCTCATCTCCGTTCTAAAAGGACGCCCCTTTATTCTGAGGCTGTGTCCTCTGGTCTTAGACTTTCTCACGATAGGAAACAACCTCTCCACATCAACTTTATTAAGGCCTTTCACCATTCAATGAGGTCACCCTTCATTCTTCTGAATTCCAGTGAATACAGGCCCAGAGACATCAAACGCTCTTCGTATGACACACTATTCAATCCTGGAATCATTTTCGTGAACCTACTTTGAACCCTCTCCAGTTTCAGCACATTCTTTCTGAGGGGCCCAAAACTGTTCACAATACTCCAAGTGAGGCCTCACCAGTGCCTTGTATTACAAGTTTCAATATTACATCACACAAAATGCTGGAGGAACTCAGCAGGCCAGACAGCATCTATGGAAAAAAGTACGGTTGACATTTTGGACCAAATCCTTCGGCACTTTTGTGTGTGTTGCTTGGATTTCCAGCACCTTCAGATTTTCTGTTGTTCAACATTACATCCTTGCTTTTATATTCTAGTCCTCTTGAAATTAATGCTAACATTGCCTTTGCCTTCCTCACGACAGAGTCAACCTGCAAAGTAACCTTTAGGGGATCCTGCACCAGGACTCCCAAGTTCCATTGCATCTCCGTTTTTTTGTATTTTCTCTCCATTTAGAAAATAGTCAACTCTTTCACTTCTTCTACCAAAGTGCATGACCATACACTTCCTGACACTACTCCATCTGCCATCTGATTTCACCAATATTTAAAGATAATTCCCAAATATCGAGGTTGAATGAATTGGTTAAGTCTTTCAAACATTCAGCAAGAATAGCATGAATGGTTTTCCCAACAAAAAGTGGCGGCACAATAGCATAACAGTTACTGTAACATTATTACTGTGACAGTGATCACCGATCGCAATTCAGTTCCGGCGTTGTCTGTGATGAGTTTGTACGTTCTCCCCGGGACAGCGTGAGTTTCCTCCGGGTGTTTTGGTCTCCTCGCACGGTCCAAAAACACGTGGGTTAGGGTTAGTAAGTGGTGGGTATGCGACACTGGCACTGGAAGCATGGCCACACTTTCCCAGCATGAACCTCACTGGTTTGATTTTGAATCAAAATGACACATTTCACTGCATGTTTCAATGTCCACACGACAAATAAAGTCAACCTTATCAAACCTTTACCCCTTCATCTTCAAAAATTGATGATGTTTGTAAACCCGCATGTAGATACTTGACCACATCTCCTTCCCAAACTGAGTATAGCTGTCTTTGCTCTTGATCAATGTGTGTCATGGTCGAGAGCAACGCGCACAAAAAGCATATTAGTATCTTAATGTGCAGAATGGGACTCACTGCTGAGTTTCTCCTCCACGGACTGCTTGCCTTCTGCTAATATTTAATGACTTTACATTGTAAATTAGTTTATCTTTGTCACATGGACCGAGGTACAGTGAAAGACTTGCCTTGCACACCAACTGTATGGATGAATTCATTACAACGGTAGTGCAGAATAAAGTGCTACAGTACAGAGAGGATGCAGTGCAGGTAGACAGTAAGGTGCAAGGTGGCGCGAGGTAGATTGTGAGGTCAGGAGTATATCTTATCATAATGGGGAAATATTGATTAGTCTGATAACAGCTGTCTTCGAGCTTGTGGTATTTGTACCTTCCGCCTGATAAAGTGGGGAGAAAAGCGGTAGTGTAGTGGTTAGCACAACACTTCAGAGTACCCGGGTTCAATTCCTGACACTGCCTGCAAGAAGTTTGTACGTTCTCCCTGTGACTGTGTGGGTTTCCTCTGGGTGCTCCAGTTCCTCCCTCAATCTAGTACAGTTGGAATCTTAATTGGTCATTGTAAATTGCCCTGTGAGGAGACTAGGATTAAATTTGGGGTTGTTGGAAGGTGTGGCTCGAAGGGCCAGGTATATCTCAATAAATAATGAAAGAAAGAATGTCTGGCGTGGGTGGGATCTTTGATTTACTGAGGCATGGAGCAGTGTGGACAGGATCCATGGAAGGAGGGGGCTGGTTTCTGTAATGTGCTGAGCTGTGTCCACTACTCTGCGGTTTCTTGTGTTCAAGTGTGAAGCAATTACCATACCAAGCCATGAAGCATCAGGATCAGATGCTTTCTACAGTACATTGATGATGTACTCCAGATGACAGCTTGTTTTATGAGTACAGCTCCTTGCGGGAGTTAATTGTCAAGTGATGTTGGGTTTATTCCTCTGCATTAAGTCGGGCATAGGTGCGAAACAGACCTAATTTAGTGAGGACCTTCAAGCCTGCTAATTCGACATATGAATCCTGATGTGGACAGAGGATATCATTCATCATTAACGGTTCCATTAGGCATCATGCTGTGGGCTCTGACCGTCAGACAGACCATTCAAATTTGGCAAGTTCAGCACAGACGAGATATCAATCCGTGGGTGGTTCATGCATAGCAGAGCTCAGCTTCTCAGCTTCAGAGTATATTCATCAAGATTCCAGGGATACAAACCTCACCCTTTGGCTCCTCCTTCCACACATACACGGGAATGTTCTAATAGACTTCACCAAAGCTGACAGGCATTTTTAACATCACAAAGCCGCACCATTCACAGAGAAAAGCGGTTAATCTAATATCTCAGAAAATGCTGAATTTAAAGAAGGCAAATGCCAGCCTGCCCCCCCCCTTTGAATATTTAATTCGTAACTGTACTTAATTATAATGTACGTTTCCCTATTCCTGCAGCATCAATTGCTCCTGGAAAAAGAACCAACACAACCAGTAAGTGATTAACATCTCCTGAGGCTGTGCTATGTTCATGCAACTCTTTTCTTGTACTGTGTTCCTTTATTTTTAATTCATATTTTTAATCATGTCATTTTGTTATTTCAATATGCATATTGGAGGAAATAGAAGGATTCTTCCTGTCCTTAACTAAACCAAAAGAGTCTCAGAGTCATTGGAAGAGTTGCGGAGATACAGCACAGAAACAGGCCCTTCAGCTTATCAGGTCCATGCCGAACATTAGATTCAGAATCAGAATCAGGATTAAAATCGGATTCACATTCAGAAGCAGGATTAAAATCAGATTCAGATTCAGACTGAGATTCACATTCAGAATCAGAGTCAGATTCAGATTCAGAATCAGATTCCGACTGAGATTCACATTCAGAATCAGAGTCAGATTCAGATTCAGATTCAGACTGAGACTCAGATCCAGAATCAGATTCAGACTGAGATTCACATTCAGAATCAGTGTCAGGTTCAGATTCAGATTCAGAATCAGATTCAGATTGAGATTCACATTCAGAATCAGAGTCAGATTCAGATTCAGATTCAGATTCAGAATCAGATTCAGATTGAGATTCACATTCAGAATCAGTGTCAGTGTCAGGTTCAGATTCAGATTCAGATTCAGAATCAGATTCAGATTGAGATTCACATTCAGAATCAGAGTCAGATTCAGATTCAGATTCAAATTCAGATTCAGACTGAGATTCACATTCATAATCAGAGTCAGATTCAGATTCAGATTCAGATTCAAATTCAGATTCAGAATCAGGATCAGGTTTATTATCATTGACATATGTCAAGAAATCTGTTGTTCTGTGGCAGCAGTACAGTGCAATACATCAGACATACTATAAACTACAAAAAGCAATATATACAACATATCAAAAATATTTAAATAAATAAGAAGTGCAAAGAGAGCAAGGTAGTGTTCATGAGTTGGTTCATTGTCCGTTCAGAAATCTGATGACGGAGGGGAAGAAATTGTTCCTGAAACATTGAATGTGTGTCTTCAGAGTCCCGTACCTCATCCACACTGATTGCAATGAGAAGAGGGCATGTTCTGGTGGTGGGAGTCCTTAATGATGGAAGCTGCCTTTTAAAGGTGTCCTTGATACTGGGGAGGCTAGTGCCCATGATAGAGCTGGCTGAGTTTACAACTTCCTGCAGCTTTTTCCAATCCTGTGCAGGATGGCCCCTCCAGACCAGAGGTAATGCGGCCAGACGGTGATGCAGCATTTCTTTGTCACATGTACATCAGAGCATGCAGTGAAATGCGTCGTCTGCATAACAGCCAATGCAAACTATGGATGTGGTGGGGGCAGCCCGCAGGTGTAGCCGTTCATTATGGCACCAATATAGCATGCCCACCATGTTCACAGAATAACACAAGTGACAACAACAGAACAACAACAAAACAAGCCCCCTTCCTCATCTCTCTCTCTCCCTCACACACACACACACACACACACACACACACACACACACACACGCAATCCTCCAATCTCAGGATGGCCATCTTCAGCCTTCTGCCGCCTCCACTGGACACAGACTTGCAGACGTAGAGCCTTGAACTTTCCCTGCAGACTTGCAGACCCAGGGCTCCAGTCATTAGGCGTTGAATTTCGGACTTCAAATCAACCTTTGGGCTTCTGATCTTTGGTATCAACCCAGGACTAACCGCTGATGATGAAAGAGGAGCCTGGGTGAGGGCCTTAAACTCCAAGCCTCAATCACCCATTCTCTCTGCACTCTATCAAATAAATTTCACATCATCTAAGTCAGTGATAATCAACCTGATTCTCAAAGGTTCAAAAGGCTCAAAGGTTCATTTATTATCAAGGTATACAACTCTGAAATTCTTCTTCTCCAGAGAGCCACAAAACCAAGAAAGAAAAGAACGGCAGCACAATCATCATCCCCCAAATCCCCCCTCCCCACTCAAGATAATCAAAAATGGAACAAGCACATTGACCTCCATATCCCCCTCCCCACACACAAAAAAATGAGAAAGATTGGGCAACAAACACAGAATGTAAAAAACTATAAGACTGAAAAAGTCTACAGTCCAAGTCCATATCCAAAAACAGAAAACCTGAGTAACATTCTTCGGGCACAGAGACAGGCCTTTCCCTCTCTGGCAGCGAGCTATTCCCCCAGCGATCAAAAAAACAGTCTCCTCTCTCTAGTAGCAGAGCGATCCCCCAGCGATCAAAAGTCAGTCTCCACTCTCTGTAGCAGAGCAATATATCAGCATTAAAAAGGCAGTCTCCCCTCTCTGGCAGCAAGTGATCTAACCACCGATCAAAAGGCAGAGGAGATTTACAAGGATGTTGCCTGGATTGGAGAGCCTGCCTTATGAGAATAGGTTGAGTTTACTTGGCCTTTTCTCCTTGGAGCAATGGAGGATGAGCGGTGACCTGATAGAGGTGTATAAGATGATAAAGGCCATGATTGTGTGGATAGTCAGAGGCTTTATCCCAGGGCCAAAGTGGCTAACATGAGGGGGCATCATTTTAAGGTGCTTGGAAATAGGTACCAAGGGGAGGTCAGGTGTAAGTTTTTCACACAGAGAGTGGTGGGTGCGTGGAATGCACTGCCGGTGTCAGTGATAGAAGCCGATACGATAGGGTCTTTTAAGAGACTCTTAGATAGGTACACGGAGCTTAGAAAAATAGAAGGCTATGCACTAGGGAAATTCTAGGCAGTCTCTAGGTAAGTTACATGGTCAGCACAACATTGTGGGCTGAAGGGCCTGTAATGTGCTGTAAATTTCTATGTTCTATGTTCTATGTTCTATGTTCAGTCTCCCCTCTCTGTAGCAGAGCAATCCCACCAGCGATAAAAAGGCAGGCAGCAAGCGCTCATCTTTCGCACTCAGATGTTTCAATCTCCCTCGTCACATTAATCGGCGAACAATGGAAGCTTTAATCAGCGAAATGGAGTCCAACATCAGCTTGCGCCCCGTAATCTTCTCGCCACAAGGGTCGCGCACACTCTTCTGCCTCCCAGTATCCTCTTGGAGAATGCAGAGGACTGGAACACACAAACGATCTCCAAGTTGCAAATCATAAGCTCCAGAAGTTCCAGAATCACATTCAAGATGAAAAACAAAAGTAAAAGATATAAAAGAAATGAAATATACAGTTTCATGATCTGTACAGAAGATGTCAGCCAAAGGGGTATTGTATGCAGGCAGTATCGTGATCGGAAGTTCAGAAGGATTCTGATTCTCCTATTCATCTGCTCACAGGGGGGAATTTGCAGTGACCAAGGTGGTAAGGGTGGGCTCCCTCACCTCTGCCCCTCTGACCCTCAACACAGGTGCCTGTCAGGGCTGTGTCCTAAGCCCCCTCCTTTAATCTCTGTATACCCATGACTGTGTCGCCACCCACAGCTCCAATCTACAAATTAAATTTGCAGATGATGCTACATTGATTGGCCTTATCTCAAATAATAACAAGGCAGCCTACAGAGAAGTCATCACCCTGCCACACTGATGTTAAGAAAAAAATCTCTCCCTCAATGTTGCAAAAACAAAGTAGCTGGTTGTGGACTACAGGAGGAATGGAGACAGGCTCAGCCCTATTGACATCAATGGATCTGGGGTTGAGAGGGTGAACAGCTTCGAGTTCCTCAGTATACATATCATTGAGGACCTCACTTAGTGTGTACATATGGGAGTGTGGTGAAAAAAAGCACGACAACGCTTCTTTCACCTCAGACAGCTGAAGAAGTTCGGCGTGAATCCCCAAATCCTAAGGACTTTCTACAGGGGCACAACTGAGAGCATCCTGACTGGCTGCATCACTACCTGGTATGGGAACTGTACTTCCCTCATTGCAGGACTCTGCAGAGAGTGGTGCGGACAGTCCAGCACATCTGTAGGTGTGAACTTCCCACCATTCAGGACATTTACAGTGACAGGTGAGTAAAAAGGGCGCAAAGAATCGTTGGGAACCCGAGTCACCCCAACCACAAACTGTTTCAGCTGCAACCATCTGGGAAACAGTATCACAGCAATAAAGCCAGAATAAACAGACTTCGGGACAACTTCTTCCACCAGGCCATCAGACTGACTAGTTCACACTGACACAGCTGTATCTCTAAGCTATATTAACTGTCGTGTTGTGTATCTTACTGTACATACTATTTATTATAAATTACTATGATTTGCACATTGCACGTTCAGACGGAGACGTAATGTAAAGACTTTTACTCCTCATGTATGTGAAGGATGTGAGAAATAAAGTCAATCCAATTAACCTCCAAAGCTACAAGTCTTTGGGACGTGGAAGTATACCAGACCATCCAAGATAACCCACCCAGTCACTGGAAGAATAGGCAAACTCCACACAGATGGTATCAGGGGTTTAGGAATGAACCCAGGCATCTAACATTGTGCCACTCTGCCGCCTGTGTTTCAGGGCGTTAATTAAGACATAATTGTGAAGCTGCCTTAATGAGTAATGCCCAGTAGCACTCACATCTACGACGATGAAATGCTTTGAGAGGTTGGTCATGGCTAGAATCAACTCCTGCCTCAGTAAGGACCTGGACCCATTACAGTTTGCTGTCGCCATGATAGGTCTACGGCAGGCGCAATCTCATTGGCTCTTCACATGGCCTTAGGTCACCTGGACAATACAAAAACCTATGTCAGGATGCTGTTCATTGACTATAGCTCAGCGTTTAACACCATCATTCCCACAGTCCTGATCGATAAGCCACAGAACCTGGGCCTCTGTACCTCCCTCTGCAACTGAATCCTCGACTTCCTAACTGGAAGACCACAATCTGCGCAGATTGGTGATGATAACTCCTCCTCACTGATGATTAACACTGGCGCACCTCAGTGTGGCTAGGTATAGATCAAATGCCATCTATAAATTTGCTGATGATGCAATCATTGTTGGTAGAATCGCAGATGGAGACGAAAGGGCTTACAGGAGCAAGATACACCAGCTATTTGAGTGGTGTCACAGTAGCAACCTTGCAGTCAATGTCAGTAAGACAAAAGAACTGATTGTGGACTTCAAGAAGGGTAAGATGAAGGAACACATATCAATCCTCTTAGAGGGATCAAAAGTAGAGAGAGTGAGCAATTTAAAGTTCCTGGGTGTCAAGATCTCTGAGGATCTAACCTGGTCCCAACATATCGATGCAGCTATAAACAAGGCAAGACAGCGGCTTTATTTCATTAGGAGTTTGAAGAGATTTGGTTTGACAACTAAAACACTCAAAAACTTCTATAGATGTACTGTGGAGAGCAGTCTGTCAGGCTGATCACTGTCTGGTATGGGGGGAGGGGAATGCTATTGCACAGGACCGAAAGAAGCTACAGAAAGCTGTAAAATTAGACAGCTCCATCTTGGGTACTAGTCTCCATAGTACATTCAAGGAGCAGTGCCTCAGAAAGGTGACACCTGTTATTAAGGACCCCCAGCACCCAGGAATTGCCCTCTTCACACTGTTACCGTCAGGAGGGAGGTACAGGAGCCTGAAGGCACACATTTAGTGATTCAGGAACAGTTTCTTCCCCTCTGCTATCTAATTTCAAAATGGACATTGGACCCATAAATGTTGCCTCTCTTTTTTAAAGTATATATTATTTCTGTTTTTGCACTGTTTTTAATCTAGTCAATATACATATCTATACTGATTGTAATGGATTTACTTCTTTTCCATTGAACTGCTGCCACTAAATTAACAAATTTCATGACACACGCCAGTGATAATAAACCTGATTCTTATTCTGAATTAAGTGCATCTCAGGGGCAGAAAGGGACTGAGGAAAAGGACCCTGGCAATTTCGGCAGATCACATCACTGCAAGAATCTTGAGCAACCTACACAAGAAAGTGGGAATAAGATGCAGATAGACAGCAAGCTGTGTGCTATGCTGGAGCAGGGACTGCCCAGGTTCAGAGGTCAGGGCGTTGGAGTGAATATGTCAGAACTTCAAGTGAGTGGAGGGTGGTAGGATGGAAGAGAAATTGGAGTTTGAAAGGTTGTAACTAGACAAGGACAGTTTTCACATTCATAAATTCAGAAACACAGGAGACTCTGCAGATGCTGGAGATCACACAAAGAGCTGGAGGTACTCAACAGGTCAGGCAGCATCTATGGAGGGGAATATTGAGGGCTTTGACCCTCCATCAGGACTGGAAAGGAAGATGGAAGCCAGAATAAGAAGGAGAAGGGGGGAGGGAGGGAGGGAGGGAAAGAAGCGCTGCCTGGCAGGTGATAGGTGAAGCAGGTGAGGGCAAAGGTCAGTGGGTGGGGGAGGGTCACTAAAAAATGTATCCCATTCATAAGATATTCATTTCCCTTCATGGATATGAAATGGTTAATGGTGGTACAGTTCATAACGGTTATGTTAGGCGCCATGGAATTGAAAATAATTGATAGCTGGACAATGCTTATTTAAAGACTAGAATTTCTAGTGAAAATCAAATTATTAAATTAAAGATTATTCCCAACTAAAACTTGAGAGAAATAATATCTTATTACTTTGAAATAATTTGCTGTCCTAAATTTTGCTTCAGGGTAGCACTAAAGTTCTGCCAATGTCCTAGTGTCTTAGGGAGTGTACTCCTTGCTAGACAGGCAATATACAGGAAATGAGTTCACCCGTAAAATAAATTCAATATAATGGGAGATTAACTTAGATCTACCACATATTCAGAAAAAAAAATGAAATGGTGACTGAAAAGTTAAATTGAAAAGGCTTTTGGCGTTAGGTGATAGGTAGTCTGCTGTACGTTCAGTGCAGATCTTAGTCTGCCCAGCTGTAAATTTTAAACCAAGGCACAAGAGAAAAGTGCTGTCAAGAATCCCATCTGAATAGAATCCATTTTCTATCAACATTACTAATAGCAACATGCAGGAACACAAAGAGAGCTGTGGGAGTTATTCAGACATCTCCCTTAATGATTCTGCCTATTATCTCCATACACTTATACATTTTGGCACCCTAGAGGCACCGTAGTTTCACAGACAAATTGGTTACTATTCATTTGAAACTAATAACCAATATCACAATGACAGTTTATCATCAGGAATGCATTAGTTCGTAACTACCTAGTTGAAAATAAAACTTTATGTTCATGATACAAGTCTTTCTTGTTTGTTTACAAGCCTTTCTGTGAGAAATACTGTGTTAGATAATACTGTAATAAAAAAAAACAAAATTAGCTTGAGCCTTTTCCTGGGCCTTTCAAATACAGCAGGCATTTTGTTTTCCTTCTGTGAGGTGTGGACGTTTGTACCAAGGCCACCATTTAATGCAGAATTATAATATGTAAAGTTTAACAATTTTAAAAAGGGCCATTTGCCCTATGACGGCCATGTTGGTCAATAAAGGCCTACTATACTTAGACTAGTTACACTTCTCAGGTATATACCTGCAACTCAGTGGGTTACAGTACTACATGTTCACTCGTGGGCTTAAATGTGATAGGTCTTTATGCCTCTACCTCCCTTCCCAGCAGTGGGAAGAAGAAAAAGTGAAGGTCAACTGCCTTCTCAATTACTCTGTCTCCATATTCAACATACACCAGCAGTGCTTTTAGGTAATGAGTACAAGTTTTTGAACCAATGATAATGAATGATCAAGAAAAGGTTTGCGAGAGGATGGTGTGCTGGACAGTAGGTGAGGGTATACCCATGTTCCTGCTGCGCCCTTGCAATAGAGGCTGCAGATTCAAGTTCAAGTTCATTGCAATGGGCATGCATCATCATCATTACCATGTTGTAAGACATGGGCGATCATGGTCTTTCCCTGGCCATGATTGTTCTTGGCAAATTTTTTCTACAGAAGTGGTTTGCCATTGGCTTTTTCTGGGCAGTGTCTTTACAAGACAGGTGACCCCAGCCATTATCAATACTGGCATCAGCGGTCTCATAGCCAGGACTTGTGATATGCACCAGCTGCTTATACAACCATCCACCACCTGTTCCCATGGCTCTACGTGATCCTAATCGGGGGGATCAGTAGGTGCTACACCTTGCCTGAGACTAGCAGAGGGAAGGAGCACCTTACACCTCCTTTGGTAGAGATACACTTTCACCGCCACCCGAATACATACACGGGGCATAAACTCCATGAAATTAACTCTTTGCAGCAGCTGTGGCACAGTACTTTCTAAACATGACAAACATAAGTTAGCCTAAACTTATATTGACACAAATTATACATAATTTGATAAGATAAACTTAATGACACCAGTGTAAGTTGAAATGGAAGAAAATAATATTTTTTACTCTCTCCTCTTCCTCTATCCAGTCTGACATTTACCTCTTCTCACCTGCCTATCACTTCCCCCTGGGTCCCCTCTTCCTTCCCTTTCTCCTATGGTCTACTCTCCTCTCCTATCTGATTTCTTCATCTCCAGCCCTCTACATTTCCCACCCACCTGGCTTCACCTATCACCTTCCAGCTAGCCTCCTTCCCATCCCCTAATCTTTTATTCTGGGGTCTTCTCCTTTCCTTCTCAGAACTGAAGAAGGGTCTCAGCCCAAAACATAAATTGTTTATTCATTTCCATAAATGCTGCCCGACCTGCTGAGTTCCTCCAGTATTTGTGTGTGGTGTATAGTAAAGAAATATAGTCTGAGGTGGATAAGGATGACAAGAACCTGATGGCAATGGGGAAGATGCTGATCTTGAACTTGAGCTGTGGGTCTTCTGGCTTCTATACCTTTTGCCCAGACAACAGGGGTCCCTGATGATGGGTGTGACCTTCTAAAGACATCACCCCAATGGTGGAGAGATCTGCATCCATGACAGAACTGACTGAGTCCTCCACCACCTGTACCCTCCTGGGTTCCTGTGCGTTGGAGGTCCAAACCAGTTGTTGTAGGAACCAGTCAGAATTCTTTCCACTGTACACCTGTAGGGAATTTGTCAAAGCCTTTGATGACAGGTGGTGTCATCATATACATAAGAATAATGTGAGCTGCCTTAATGACTATCACCCAGTAGCACTCACATCTAAAGCGATGAAATACTTTGAGAGGTTGCTCGTGACTAGACTGAACTCCTGCCTCAGCATGGACCTGGACCCATTCCAAATTGTCTATCACCACTAAAGGTCAATGGCAGATGCAATGTCAATAGCCCTTCACACGGCTTTAGATCACCTGGAGAATACAAACACCTATATCAGGATGCTGTTCATCGACTATAGCTCAGTATTTAGCTCCATCATTCCCACAATCCTGATTGAGAAGTTAGAGAACCTGGGTCTCTTGATCTCCCTCTGCAATTGGATCCTCGACTTCCCAACCGGAAAACCATAATCTGTGCGGATTGGTGACAACATCTCCTCCTCATTGATGATCAACACTGGTGCACCTCAGGGGTGTGTACTTAGCCCACTGCTCTACTCTCTCTATACCCACGAGTGTGTGGCTAGGCATAGATCAAATACCATCTATAAATTTGTTGATGATACAACCATTGTTGGTAGAATCTCAGTTGGAGACAAGAGGGTGTACAGGAGCAAGATAGGCCAACTAGTGGAGTGGTGCCACAGCAACAACCTGGCACTCAACACCAGTTAAGAAGAAAGAGCTGATTGTGGACTTCAGGAAGGGTAAGACAAAGGAACACATACCAATCCTCAGAGGCGAATCAGAAGTGGAGAGGGTGTGCAGTTTCAAGTTCCTGGGTGTCAAGCTCTCTGGAGACCTAACCCTGGCCCCAACATATCAACGCAGTTACAAAGAAGGCAAGACAGCTACTACACCTCATTAGTAGTTTGAAGAGATTTGGTATGTCAACAAATTCATTCAAAACCTTTTATAGATGTACCGTGGAGAGCATTCTGATAGGCTGCATCACTGTCTGGTATTGGGGGGGTGGGGGGGGGGAGGGGTGGCTACTGCACAGGACCGAAAGAAACTGCAGAGGGTTGTAAACTTAGTCGGCTCCATCTTGGGTACTAGCCTACAAAGTACCCAGGACATCTTCAAAGGGTGGTGTCTCAGAAAGGCAGCATCCATCATTAAGGACCTCCAGCACCCAGGGCATGCCCCCCTCTTATCGCTACCATCAGGTAGGAGGCACAGAAGCCTGAAGACACACACTCAGCGATTCAGGAATAGCTTCTTCCCCTCTGCCACCTGATTCCTAAATGGACATTGAACCCTTGGGCCTTGTCTAATATTTCAGGGTTGGGTATGTCTGCACTCCTTCTCTATCACCTGTCTCCCTCCCGCAGTGCTCCACCCTCACCATTCAAACATCCTTTGCACCTGCCAGAATATATATGTATGTATGTATATATATAAGGACTTCTGCACAATACTGTAGTTCTCCTGGAAAGTTGGGTATTCGAAGCTGCTCACTCAGTCCAGTGCAGTCCCTTCAGTGAGGACCGGGGAGTGCTCACTTGACTTCCCCCTTCCTAAAGTCCACAATTAGTTCCTTGGTTGTGCTAATGTTGAGCTCAATTTTGTTGTTACGATACCACTCAACTAGCTGACCTACTTCACTCCGGAACGCCACCTCATCCTCTCTGACAATTCTGCCAACAGCAGTGATGCTATCAGTGAGTCTGTAGTTGGTGTTGCAGCCAGGCTTAGTGACACTGTCATAGGTATAGAGAGCAGGGGGTTCAGCATGCAGCCCCGAGGTGTGCCTATATTCGTGGTTAGTGAGAAGGAGATGATATGCATTGATTGTAAGGAAGTCAAGGATACAAATGCAGAGGGATTGTTTCTTCAAAAGAAAGGTTGCTTCTTCTATCTTTGGGACTATTCCAGGACACTTCTTCTGCGCCATCGCTAAGATTTTGACATCATTCCAAAAATGTAGTGTCTAGTAGATGACCTCAGCTGGGACCCACACAGCATATTATGCAAGCCCAGGTAACAGCCATTCCTGGCACTTCCACTTGGAAGGCTAAAGATCCTATGGGCCTTTGAAAATGTTTTCAAAAGATTTCTCAACATCTTTTCACCTTTGAAAACCTGTGTATTGGCTGTTTAAAGATTAGCTTCATTTGTCTCATGGACTTCAAAACATGCAGTGAAATGCATTGATTTGCGTCAATAAGCAACACAGTCCGAGAATGTGCTGGGAGTAACTGTCACCATGCTTCCAGCTGCAACGTAGCAGGCCCACAGTTTACTAACCCTAACCCGTATCACTTTGGAATGTGGGAGGAGAACGGAGCACCCAGGGAAAACCCACGGTAAGAGCAGCATTCACAACACCAGCCCCTGAAGTTACTTCACTAGTGATTTGCCATGGCTTTGATTTGTTTATTAGCATGCAGGAACATAAGAAGGATTATAAACATTTGGAATACTCTGGCTTAAAGAAATGCAGTTGTTAAGCATATTCAAAGCTGAGACTGCTACAGTTTTGGGCACTGGGGATCAAGGAAATTTTGTTTGAATGGAAATTTGTTGAGGTACGGGATCATTAATGATCTTACCCATGCCAGATGAGCCTCCAAGCCCCATGGTCTAAATCACACCCAATGGTAGATCAGACTCCAAGCTCCATGGTCCATTCCTGCTTCCACTTCTAATGTTCATTTGTTTATCAGTATACCAATCTCAACAGTCCCCAAAAGTGCACAGAAGTGACCGTCTAGAGAGGTGAGACAACCATCATTGAGCCAAACCCTGCAAACAGCAAACTCCAACAACTTTGTGATAGGTTACAAGATAATGTAAAGTGATATTGTAAAAAGGAGATAAAGGAAAGGCCCATATGGTGAATTAGCCTGGGTTGGCTAGAATCAATTCGGATCAACCCCAAATACAAGTTGCTGGTTCCAGTGACATTATAAAACCAGGCTTGAGTACTGCATAACAACCATCCCATAATATTCAGAGAGGGAAGATAACTATTGTACATTGTGCATGTAACCAATGTTTGCTGGGCATTGATGCTTGATATTGTAAATCAATTACCATACTCTTCATGTGGTAGATATTTGTTCGTTCATTATGTGCCATGTCATATGACGTGGGCAATCATGGTCTTTCCATACCATGATTGTTCCTGGCAAATTTTTCTGTAGAAGTGGTTTGGCATTGCCTTCTTCTGGGCAGTGTCTTTACAAGATGGGTGACATAACCATTCTCAATACTCTACAGAGATTGTCTGCTTGGCATAACCAGAACCTGTGATACGCACCGGCTGCTCATACGGCCATCCACCACCTGCTCCCATGGTTTCACGTAACCCTGATCGGGGGCAAGGGGGAGGCTAAGCAGGTGCTACACATTGCCCAGGGTGACCTGCTGGGTAGCAGAGGGAAGGAGCACCTTACACCTCCCTTGATAAAGACATATCTCCATCCTGCCAACCAGTGGTAGATAGAAGGGGATATAAAAGATATGAAATGGGTTAAAACCAGTGGAAACTTCAAATCAATAAACATTCATTTCAGAATCAGAATTGGAAGCTGGTTTAATACCACTGAGATATGTCATGAAATTTGTTGTTTTACAGTAGCAGTACATTGCAATATATAAAAAATATAATACGTTACAATAAAAATAAATATTAAAAATTAAATTAAGTAAGTAATGCCAAAAGAGAGCAAAAAAGGTGAGGTAGTGTCCATGAATTGGTTCATTGATCATTTAGACATCTGATGGCAGAGGGGAAGAAGCTGTTCCTGAAGCATTGAGTGTGTGTCTTCAGGCTCCTGCATCTGCTTCCTGAGGGCAGTAATGAGAAGACTGCATGTCCTGGGTAATCTTAGTGATGTATGACGCCTGGATGAGTTCCACTGTTGTTATCAGATTGTAAAAAAGGTAGTTTTTTCTGAAGGTAAACCACAGAGATCATGTGCATTTTCCCAGCTACAAAGGAGTAAGTTAAACATAACTGTACTCTGCTGGAAGGACCAGGGTTTCTTCTTTGCCACAGTTCAGTTGAGCAGTACTTTAGAATCCAGTAGAGCAGTACTTTAGAAAGCACTGACTCTAAACAGATAAAGTAAGTCTGAACTTATCCAGTGATCCAATTAAGTTTATCCAGTGAAAATCTGGAACTTACACAAATCTGTGAACAGGTTCAATCTCTTTTATCTGCGTTGAGTTAACCAGTCATCAGGGTGGTTGCTACAATTGACTGCACACCCTGATCAGGGAGAAGACAGCTTCTACTCCTGATGCCAGATAAAAACAAGAAATAGATTGACTCTCAGCACCTTTCTGTTGAATACTACTGTGACACTTACTTGTAAGCCTAGTCATGAACATCAATCTAGCTTTTCAGCATGTTCATGCACATAGAATTACAGAATCTTACACTCATTGGCCACTTCATTAGGTACACCTGTACATCTGTTTGTTAATGCAAATGAAAATATCTAATCAGCCAATCATGCGACAGCATCTCAATGCATTAAAGCATGCTGACACGGTCAAGAGGTTCATTTGTTGTTCAGATCAAACATCAGAATGAGGAAGAAGTGTGAGCTGAGTGAGTTTGACCATTGAATAATTAAAGGTGCCAGGTGGAGTGGTTTGAGTATCTCAGAAATTGCTGAACTCCTGGGATTTTCAGTTTACAAAGAATGGTGCCAGAAACAAAAAGTATCCAGTGAGTGGCAGTTCTGTGGGTGAAAGAGCCTTGTTAACGAGTGAGGGAATGGCCAGATGGTTTAAGCTGACAGGAAGGTGACAGAAACTCAAATAACCACGTTTTGCAACAGTGCTGTGCAAAAAAGCTTCTCTTAATGCACAACGCACCAAACCTTGAAGTGGATGGGCTGGAGCAGCAGAAAACCACAAACGTACACTCAGTGCCCCTTTATTAGGCAGTGGAGGTAGAGGATAAAGTGGTCAATGAGTGTATTTAAAAAATGAAATTGAGGAATTAAAGATTTATGGGGAACTGGTAGAGAAGAGGAGTTAAGGCTAGCATAGATCAGCCATGACTATATTAAAAGGCAGGGCAGACCTATTGACCTACACCTGTTCCTATTTTCTTGTGTTCTGGTCACATTTAAGTCTCGCTGTTCTCTTTTTTCAGCCTTGAAGATATCCGCTTTTTAAATATGTAATCCAATTCCCTTTTTTGAAAATTGCTGTTGAATGTTTCCACTGATTGTTCAGCCAGTATATTCTAAACATAATGGGAACATTGCCCAAAAACAAAATACTTTCTTTTGGGATTTTTGCCAGTTGTCTTATGCTTAATAGATCCTTACCACTAATAATGACTCTTCCTTCTCCATTCTGTCTTAACACTCCTCATGGTTTTGAATGTCTGTTTTATCCTCCCTCACCTCCTTTGAAATCTTGCACTTCTCCAGAGATCCAGAGAGAAATCATGATGGGGGTTCAATTCCCACCACTGTCTGTAAGAAGTTTATACTTCTCCCCATAACTACGTGGGTTTCCTCTGAGTGCTCCAGTTTCCACACACATTCCAAAGATATACAGGTCAGAGTTCGTAAATTGTGGGCATGTATGTAGACGACAGAAGCATGGTGACGCTTGCGAGCTGCCTTCAGCTCACCCTAGGACACCTTTGGTCATTGACGCAAACGAGGCATTTTACTGCATGCTTTGATGTTTTAATGTACATGTGACAAATACAATTAATCTTTAACATTTAATTCATGTAAATTAAACTCTTCATTCACTGGTAATTCACCATTTCAAGCTCTCCAAAGCCTTGACAATATTCCAGTAGCTCGGTGCCCTGAATTCATGGTATGGCCTTATTCATTCAACAATGGTAACAACGGCCAGTGATTTTGAAACCTGTTCTATCTATTCTTCTCTATCATTGCTAAGAAACTGATGTTGACTTGGGAAGGTTAAGGAAAGAACTGCTAGGTCTGAAAAGAGGTCATTAAGTAGGTGAAGAAAAACAAAAGGTCACAGAATTAAGGTAACACACAAAATGCTGGAGGAAGTCAGCCGGTCAGGCATCATCTATGGACAAGAGTTAACAGTGAACTCGGGCCGAGACCCTTCATCGGGACTGGAAAGAAAGATGAGAAGTCTGAGTAAGAAGGTAGGGGGAGGGTCGGTAGAAATTCAAGGTATTAGGTGATAAGTTAAACCAGGAGAGGGGGAGGGGTGAAGTAAAGAGCTGGGAAGACGATTAGTGAAAGAGAGAAAGGGCTGGAGAAGGGGGAATCTGATAGGAGAGGACAGAAGGCCGTGAAAGAAAGAAAAGAGGAAGGAGAACCAGAGGGAGGTGATGGGCAGGTAAGGGGATAAGGTGAGAGAGGAAAAAGGGAATGGGGAATGGAGAAGGGGGGGCCAATTACCAGAAGTTTGAGAAATCAATGTTCGCCCCATTATGTTGGAGGTTCCCCAGACGGAATATAAGGTACTTGCCAAAAGATCAAAAGGTGAGAAAAGGAAAAAAAAATTACAAAACAGATTTCAATAATCTAAAAGGTATAACGCAAAATGGGTGTTGAAGCAGATTCAATGGGAAGGAATGCACAAGATAGTACTTGCAATGGGAAATACACAGGACTCATGAAAGGAGCAGAAAATGGGACTGATTGGATTGTTGTCCTAAAGACACAATGGAGCAAATAACACCAAAGAAGGTTTAGAGTTCAAACACCAACCCAGAAACGTCAGTCTGTTACTAGGTTTACACTTCAATTAACTTTTGATGCTCGATAAGCACTCCCAGTGCTTATTTTAAAGACGTGACACTCAATTCCATCTATTGTTACACAGCTTTGTAAAAGTTCTCACATCAGAAGACCAGGGAAGGTTTCCCCAAATCTCGTTCAATATTTATATATCAGCTAGCATCCTAATTAGATGCTTTAGTTATTTAAATCACTGATACATGCACATCACTGATGGATTTACATTTTCTCTATATCTATCCTTCCAAATGTACTCATAATCTTAAAAATAGTTCCCTTCCTCGTGCTTCTTAAAAAGTTGATGACATAGGAGCAAAATTAGGCTATTCAGCCATCAAGTCTCCCTCTCAATCCCATTCCCCTGCCTTCTCCCCAAAACTGCTGATGCCCTTACTAATAAAGAACCTATCAAACTTCACTTTAAATATATCGAATGATTTGGCCTCCACAGCCTTCTGTGGTAATGCGTTCCACAGATTCACCGCCCTCTAGATAAAGAAATTCCTCCTAATCTCTGTACTAAAGGGATGTCCTTTAGTTGGAGGCTGTGTCTCTAGTTCTAGACATTCCCTCCATTGGAAACATCCTCTCTATGTCTACTCTATCTAGATTTTTGAATATTCCATAAGCTTCAATTAGATAACCCCCCCTCCATTCTTCAGCATGTATAAACCCAGTCATCAAAGGCCCCTCATACAGTAACCCTTTCATTTCCAGACTCATTCTTGTAAACCTCCTCCAGACCTTCTCCAATGCCAGCACATCCTTTCTTAGATATGAGTTCATCCATAATTTGATCAGGCCATCCAAAAACTAGGGAGATAAATCAATGACAAACCTACTTACTTGCTCAGTTCTGCTTGCTACATGCAATATAAGATTCTTGAAACTGGACATGCATTCAGGTTCAGGGATTTCCTATAGTAAGGGCATCAAAAGTTTTGGGGAGAAGGCAGGAAAATGGGATTGAGAGAGATAATAAATCAGTCTTCATTGAATGGCAAATCTGACTCGATGGGCTGAATGGCATAATTCTGCTCCCATTTCTCATGGTCTAACTCATTGCCAGTCTATTTCTAATTTCAAATCTATCCCTCACCCACCAACTTTTATGTTTAAGCAAGTGTTCACCAGCCCACGTCAGTCAAAAATATTGCCAATAATTTCCTCACTTTTATCTTTCTACATTAATATTAAACTATATACAGTCGTTATTTCTTACACATCCCTCTTGAACTCAACATGCATTTTGAACTAAAAGAAAAGAACCTTCGTCTGCTTGGTCTTTTCTGATTGTAATTAGAAGTGAGAGGGCTTCAAACTTGAAAGTCATTTTTGCATCTTCTCCAACGCCATTCTGAGGAGCAAACTACAGTGGAAAATAATTTACCTTTTCACTGTACTCTGGAATAGTGTTCTTCTATCACTTGAGAGCTGAAATGAAATGGATTGCCTCCTCAGCGTGACTAGGTTGATCTTTAGCATGAATTTTCAGCTGGCCATTTATCTTGTCTGTGGTGCGACCACGCTCAGATTGAATAACTAATTCATGACACAATTGAAAGTTCTAGAACCAGATAATTGAAAAAAAGATCCACATAATAAAATAGTAACCAATCTGAACGGAAATAACGAGCGGTTATCTCTCTCAGTGGAAATTATTCCTAAAAATATATTATCATCTATTCTCAAATTAAACGTCCAAATAGCATCAGAAGCCAATATGTCACATAACCAACATACCTGAAGGGTTCATGCCTTGTATACATACCGCAAGTGAGCCTGTTATGTAATGACTATGATTTTGTTAAATATAGCTTATAGAAATTGATTAAGTATTAAATACAGTATTCCAAAAAAGTACCAGTTAGTAGGTTAACTTGTCATTGTAAATTGTCCTGTGATTTTGCTGGGGTTTAATCAGTGGATTGCTGGGCAGGAGGAGTCATTAGGCAGGAAGGCCTGTTCCTTGTTATATCTCTAAATAAATAAAAATAAATGCTGTTGATGAAAGTGAGACACAATAGTGACCTCTGTTTGTAGTTCTTTATTTTAATACCTCTGGAAGTTCATGTTCTCTCTACCAATTGTGTGCATGCTTGGTTGTGATGTTAGCTCTCGTATGTCACCAGAGGCAGTGTGGTTTGGGAAGGATTATTATTGTGCATTCCAATCTGGATCTTCAGATTCAGATTTACTTATCACATGGACACTACTGTGTATATATAGCTAGGGTGCCTAAGATTTTTACACAGTCCTGGATTTGTCAACGTGGAGCGGAGAGTGATTTGCAAATCTGGCGGGAGCAAAGGATGTTGGGAATGTTGAGGGTGGAGCGCCACGGGAAGGGTGTGGGAGAGGTATGGCAGGCAAGGAGTGCCAGGGCGGGGGAGGGCACTGGTGCAGAAACACCCAGCTCTGAGACATCACGCAAGGTCATTTGATTCCAAACAATTGGTTTATTCATCATGACAGAATGCGTCTGGTGCTTCCTGCTCCCTCCCCTCTCCCTTCCCTTTTTTCCAACCATGATTCCTCTTTCCCTGCCCACTTCTCATTCTCAGTCCACAACAGGGACCCATTTCAGAATCAGGTTTATCATCACTCACATACAGAATGCCATGTTTTTTTTTTGCAGCAGTTCGGTGCAATACATAAAATTACTACAGCACTGTGCAAGTCTTAGGTACCCTGGCTACGTATATGTGCCTAAGACTTTTGCACAGTACTGTACATGGAAACATACTATGAAATGTAATAATTTGCATTAGCAACCAACATACCCGCATGTGCTGGGGGATGCCCGTTGGTGTCGCCACACATTCTGGTGTCAACATAGCGTGCCCACCATGTTCGGCAGAAAATGCAGTACACAACAAAACTGAACATAGGCAAACAACCAAACAGCAAGAGCAGAATAAGCCCCTTTCTTCCTTCCCACCCTCCCACCCAGGCCTTTAGGACAGGCCTCCAGTCTCCAGTCTTCAACCTTCGGGCTTCGATCTTGGACTTGACAACGATGAGACCCTGAACTCCAGGCTCCAGCTACAGGCTCGCTGACTGACTGGCCCTTGTGCTCCCTGCTCATACAGACATCCAATCCTGGGACCCACCAAGCTGGGATAGACGGACATCCACGGATGGCCTTCATCGCTTGTCCACATCACTGGCTTTTGAGCGCAGGGGCAGAGGCCTAGACCCTGGATCACCTTTGTCCCCTTGCCAACATCACTAGACTTTGATTGTGATGCAGAGGCCTGACCTCTAACTTCAGGGTTTGAGGGAATCCTTTTTTTCACATAAGGACAGTAATTTCTTGTTAACATTTTGAATACCCGGCTTGCAGTTAGCACAACCACAGGAGACGTGGCATTTAAACTGAACACTATAGGAAACATCAACAGGCAAAGAAGACAGCTTGTAAATAAAATAAACGTTAGTGTAATATTGATCTCCTGCCATTAGATGGCACCTAATTGATGTCATATGGAATCAGTTACATAATTTGATCATGCCAACCGGAGCCTAAGCAGATCAATCCATGATAAGCCTCAATATTCCTCTATTCTGCTTGTTACATCCAATATAAGATTCTTGAAACTGGACACATATTTAGATTCAGGAACTTCTTCCAGTAGAACCAATTCCAAAACCCATCCAGATGTCACTCCAATTGCAAATCTATCTGTCACCCACCAAGTTCCTCCTGGTACCCCCCAATCTGGCTCATGGCAGCAACCTTGCCATTTCTTCAGTGTTTTACGAGGCCAAGTTGCTAACTCGACGCTCAACCCAGCACGGGTAAAACTTGTGCAAGGAGCCAGCCGGATTGGAACCTGAGACCTCCTGCTCTGAAGTCTGGTGCAGATGCCACTACACCACTGGCACAGACTTCACCCACTGACTCCTATGTGTAATCAAGGGTTTAAAAGCCAATGACAGTCAAAAAAATGTCAATAGTTTCTTCACTCCTATCTCCCTACATTAACAAAAAACCACATAGTTATTTCTAACACATCCATCTTGAACTCAGCATACATTTTGGACGAAATATAAATATAACACACACAAAATGCCGGAGGAACTCATCATGTAAATGTTCCTTGTTTCAAGTTTGTTTTGTTTCAGTGGTGGTTTAAACTGGACATTAATTCAATCTTTATTTTTTATTTTTATTACTTAGAGTTACAGCACGGAAGAATGTCACGGTGTGCACTGATAGACGACTGAATCTAGGTGCAGAAGAACAATAGACTCCCGTGGTGAGACAGAAACAAGTGTTTGTTCATAGGAATTCCAAATGAACCGAGCTTCACCGAGCGACACCACAAGTTGAATCATCCACAAGACAAGGACCCCGCAATCTGCGCTAACTGGGAGGCCGCTTTAAATAAGCGCAGTAGGCTGAAAACCCACGCTAGTCAAAATAAACTTGACAGGATTAATCAGAAAGCAGAAGGGCTTAGTAAGTCTAAATAAGGAAACAAATAACAAATAGAAGAGCACAGGGGTACGTGACAAACAGGTCCTACCTGTCCAATGAACCCACACTGCCCAGTTAAACCCATGGGCCAATTAACCTACTAACCGGTAAGTCTTTGAGTGGTGGGAGGAAACTGGAGCAGCCTAACTGTGAAGTAATTTAACATGTGTGGGTAATAGAGAATTAACTAATTAATGGAAGTTCCCATCTTAAATAAAGAGAGAAATGAAATAGATTGTGGTAGAAAGCAGAGAGTGCACATATTTGGATATGGTTGACACTAATGTCAGCTGTGGCTGTGTATAGGACTTTGCATAAAAAAGCTGCTTAACCAACTATAAGCTGTCACCTGCCATTACTGCCTATCAACATCAAACGGCTGTTAAGACCATGAGAAAGCGACATGTCAGTCAGCTGAAATCCTTCACATGGTGTTCACTGAGGCTACGTCCACACTAGACCGGATAATTTTGAAAACGCCAGTTTCACGTAAAAACGATAGGTGTCCGCACCAGGCATTTTTGAAAATACCTCCATCCACATTAAAACGGGTTTTTGGGCGAATCTCCTCCTACTGGGCATGCACAGGACATATCTACAGAAAATGAGCGAAGAGGAAACAGTATACTTGGTGCACGTTTGTCCAGTTACAGACTAGAAAAACGTAAAAGGAAATTGCCAAACGACAGACAGCTGTTGGCTCTTGCGCAGGAGGACTTAAAACTAAAAAAAACAAATACTGGAGCGTATGGAGGCAACCAACAAGGAGTTCACGGACAGTATGACCCAGCTGACGACAAACATTGAAAAACTGACTAACCCTGTTGCAGAGGGATTTGCAATGATGAGGAATATGATGGCTCCCCCCGCCCCGTACTTTTCACCGCCACAGTACCAGCCTCACAGCCACTACAATAGATACACATACGGACACACAGACCCCGGGGTGGCCCCACCAACATCTTCTCCACTCCCACAGAGGGGTCACCCTGGAAACATTTCCTACAGCCATAGTCTCTTCACCTAAGGGACGACAGGTTTTTTAAAACCTCTGGTTCCCCGTACACACTACAACGCCCAACCAGCATTTTCAGATTTAAACACTCTGGAGAGCGTTTTAGAAAAGCTCTGTTTTCGGAGGAGGTAAACACCGCTTCAGTGTGGACGAAGGGTCAAAACGAAGAGAAAAAGCTTCGGTTACAGATTTATCCGGTCTAGTGTGGACGTAGCCTGAGACAGTCACACTGATGTTAAACATCAAATCAGAAGTGACCTTAGGAGAGATGGCTACATGGGATAAGTTCAGGAAGGCTAATGGCAAAACCTCAGCTGAATTCTGAGCCTCTACATATTTATCATTGGTCTTGGTTTTACAAAATGAAAGGCAGGCTTTCTTCAGTCTGATTTGGAAAGCTCATACAATCGTTCATAAATTATATAGAAATAATCTTCTATTAGCATAAAAGCAATGTGAAATTGAGACGCTCTGTCAGTAAACCAAATAAACACACTGGTCATAGGCTGAACAACACTTTTTCCTTTTTAACCACGTATTCTGTTTTGTATTTAACATTTCAATAATATCTGAGTAATCTAGTGTATGTGTGTGTGTGTGTGTGTGTGTGTGTATATAAATATAGTTTAATTAAGCTTATTTTTATTTAAATAATTAATTACCAGTTATATGTAAAGATAGGTTAATTGCATACGCCATCACGCTACCACATGATGCGCGCACGTCTCGCTTAAAGATGAAGTTACACCTGCATTTCGGACTCCCCATGTCTCCCTTTGAATTAGTCTAACGCTTTGAAGTTACAAAACATGACATATCCCATTCTCTTTTGAAGGATACCAGTGATATGCTTCCAGTTAGTGGACTTCCATGTCGTAAGGATTTGCCATGTCAGTTCATTTATAATTTTATCCTCATCTCCCTTGCAGATTTGTTTGTTAACTGATAAAATCTGTTCCTTTTCATTCTGTGTTCACCTGCCAGTAGAAATAGTTCTGTCCTCTTTATCAAGCGTTTTATTAGGTACCTACTGTATCTAATAAAGTTGTCACTGAGAGTATGTTTCTGGTCTTCTGATGCTGCAGCCCAAGGTTCAACGGGCTGTGCATTCAGAGGTGTTCTTCTCCACACCACTGTTGTAACGTTGTAACGCGAGTTTTTGTGAGTTATTGTTGCTTTCCTGTCAGCTTGAACCAGTCTGGCCATTCTCCTCAGACCTCTCTCATTAACAAGGCATTTTTGCCTACAAAACTGCCACTGACTCGATGCTTTATTTTGTTGTTTTTTGCCCCACTTTCTGTAAACTCTAGAGACTGTTGTTGTGAAAATCCCAAGAGATCAAAATTTTTTGAGATACTCAAATCACCCTTTCTGGCACCATGCGCAAAGTCACTTAGATCACTTTTCTAATGTTAGTCTGAACAACAGATGACCCCTCTGACCATGTCTGCATGCTTTTATGCATTGAGTCGCAGCCACATGAATGGCTGATTAGATATTTGCATTAATGAGCAAGTGTACAGGCACCCCTAATAAGCTGGTCACTGAGTCTATTATCTTAATTTGGAAAGCTAACAGGCTGCATCTCTGCTCTCTGATTTTTGCACAGAAATTCTCTCATTGTCCCTTCAATACCAAGAGTCATTGAGTTATACAAAGTGGAAAACTGACCATTCGGCCCATCACATGCATGCCGACCAACTTGTCTAACTGAGCAAGTCCTATTTGTCTGTCTTTATCCCATATGACTCTAAAACCTTTCTATCTGTGAACCTACCCAAGAATCTTTTAAATGTCATAGCTGTACTCAGACTACCACTTCCCTGTTCCACGTGCACACCACCATTTCTCTGTGTGGAAATGTTGCCCCTCAGCTCACTTTTATATCTTTTCCCTCTCGCTTTTAACCCATGCTGGAAGAAGATGGCACCAGCGAATGACGCTACCACGGGACAACATCCTCCAGACGGTCCACGACACTGTTTCTTTCACTTCTTTTACGTCTTCTTTTTCTTTCAAAGGTGGATTCTGGTACCGTTGGAGCCTGTGATCTATAGCTTGACGGTGTGCTTTCGGCCGATTGAGTGATCTGGTGCTTTGCTGCCTGCGAGAGGGCTCCAAGACCAAGAAGCTTAGAGACCATGATTGGCTCCATTTCTCGCCGATCTCACCGATTAAAGCATCGAAGAAGATTGAGAACATCGAGATGAGTGCCGAAGACGAGTGCGTGACCAGCACACCTACCAGCCTCTCGCTCACTGCTGCCAGAGGAAGGTGTCCGCGTGTAACGGTCTGTCTCTCCCTCTTGCTCACGGCTCCTAAGAGATGGTCGCTGCATTTGAATGGCGTCTCTCTCTCTCTCTCTCAATGGTGTTTGAGGCCTGCAGGTAATGAACACTGAGCTGAACTCTTGATTGTGTGTAAACATTTCACTCATTCTTTCTTGTTGCCATTTGCACAATTTGTTTTTTTTGCACAAGGGGGAATTGATGTTTTTCTTTGAATGGATTCCACGGTGTTTCTTTGTTTCGTGGCTGTCTGCGAGGAAGATGAATTTCAGGGTTGTATACTGCATACATGCTTTGGTAATAAATGTACTTTGAATCCTTTGAATGCCAGGCTGGCTCGTTTTGTACTCCCCTACCCTAGGGAAAATAAGTGTGGCTATACACCCTATCCATACTCCTCATGACTTTATAAACTTACCAATAACAAGCTCAGCAATGCAGCACAGAGCAAACAGCTCAGTTTTTTGGGAGAGTAAGAATGATTAAAGGAATTGGATAACAGAGTGTGGAGTCATAGAGCAGTACAGCACAGAAACCGACCCTTCAGCCCACCTAATCTGTACCACTAGACACAAAGTGTCATCGGGTTAATGAGCATCAATTGGACAATACCCCAGTGGTTGGAATCTTAACTCTTGTACGAGGAAGATTTGCCGAGCTGAACAAAGTCCTATTTGTCTGTCTTTATCCCTCGTCCCTCTAAAACAGGGGTTCCCAACTTTTTTTATGCCATGGACCAATACCAATACCATGGAACCCCTGATCTAAAACTTTCCTATCTGTGTACATATCCAACTATCTTCTAAATGTCAAAACTAACTCAGATAGCAATTCCTCAGGTAGCTGACCCCATGACTTCAGGAATTCCTCAGGGAAGTGCCTTAGGTCAAATCAGCTTCAGCTGATTCATGAATGATTTTCCTTCCACCAAATGATTGCAGGGGCGGGCTAATATTATTTGCTGATGATTACACAAGTGGCAAGCAACATTATTGCCAGATCAGTACCAGGCAATAGTGATCTCCAACGAATAGCCACCTAGCCTTGAGTTGGATTTTGGGGGGAAGGATTGATGCTTTGCTGCTGCTTGTGCATGGGAAGGGACCAGGGGACATTGGGGTTCTTACATTTTCCCTGTCATTCATTTTTTGGAGTTTTTCTGTTTCGTGGATGTCTGCGGAGAGTAACAATTTCAGGCTGTATACTGTATACATTCTCTGATAGTAAGTGGAACCCTTAATCCATTGAACCATTGAATACATAATTTAAGAACCTATTTCTGAAGTGTGATATTAAGAAATTTGCAGAGCAAAAGACCATAGGCAACAATGATTTAATGAGAAGATAACTTGTGTTTTTAGTAGCATGGTTGGAGAGATAAATATCGATTGGAACAAACCAGAAATATATTGTTCTTCTGTAAATTAGTACCCTTGGAATTCTTACATCACCAGACAGAGGTAAAGCTTTAGTTTAAAATCCCATCTGAAGCCAGCAGCATTGACTGTGCAATGGTTCTTCAGTGTTAAGAATTATGTTCTTGACATGAGTAATGCACAGAAATAGGAAGTTATAATTTTTAAGTCACTGTTTAAGCCTTGGCTGCATCTCTGGCCTGTTTTTCGCTCATCCGGATTAAACTAAATGAAATTTTTAATGCACTTTTCCTTTAATTTGCCTTAAATAGATCCTTTTGTTAAGTTACTACATAATTGCAGATGTAGAAAAGGCAGTTGACTTGCAAGGAAATAGGTTCCAACTCATAAAGTGGCTGCTTTGCGGCTGTACAACTTAAAATGCCAATGAGCATTTGATCGAAGTTCCAGAGTGCAAAATAGATAGTGAGAAACGATTTCCAGTGTTCGGGATCAAAGAGTAGAGTTTTTACCCGAAAATATGTTTCAAAAATAAATTCTATAAACATTCCTTTCATAAAAGATGGTAGAAGCTTGGAGACAATGTGCCATCAAGGAAAGCCACCTCTCCTCCTGAGGAACAGGCACTGTCTGGCCACCACGGAGGTGAGGAGGATCCTGGCCAGAGAAAACCCAAGCAAAACTGCGGGGCCACACAACATACCTGGTCAGGATATTGAGGGACAGTGCGGCCCAGCTAACAGAGGTCTTAATGGACATCTTTAATATCTCTTTGCAAGAGTCTACTGTCCACGTAGGCTTCAAGACAGCACCATCACCCCAAGAGGGTGATGGTAACTGGCCCAAATGACTACTGCCCAGTGGCACTGACCTCAACAATCATGAAGCGCTTTGAGCGGCTGGTAATGAGTCGTATTAAATCTCAGCTACATCAGACCCTTTCCAGTCCTCTTGCTGCTCAAACCAGTCATAAGAACATAAGAAATAGGAGCATGAGTCAGCCATCTGGCCTGTCGAGTCTGCTCCGCTATTCAATAAGATCGTGGCTAATCTGGCCATGGACTCATCTCCATCTACCTGCCTTTTCCCCTAACCTTTAATTCCCCTACTGTGCAAAAATCTATCCAACCTTGTCTTAAATATACAAACGCATTTACTGAGGTAACCTCCACTGCTTCATTGGACAGAGAATTCCACAAATTCACCACTCTCTGGGAAAAGCAGTTCCTCCTCATCTCCGTCCTAAATCTATTCCCCCAAATCTTGAGGCTATGTCTCCTAGTTCTAGTCTCACTTACCAGTGGAAACAACTTTCCTGCCTCTATCTTATCTATCCTTTTCATAATTTTAGATGTTTCTATAAGATCTCCTCTCATTCTTCTGAATTCCAGTGAGTACAGTCCCAGGCGACTCAATCTCTCCTCATAGCCTAATCCCTTCATCTCTAGAATAAACCCGGTGAACCTCCTCTGCACTGCCTCCAAAGCCAATATATCCTTCCTCAGGTAAGGAGACCAGAACTGCATGCAGTACTCCAGGTGCGGCCTC
This sequence comes from Mobula hypostoma, assembly GCF_963921235.1. NCBI lineage: Eukaryota > Metazoa > Chordata > Chondrichthyes > Myliobatiformes > Myliobatidae > Mobula > Mobula hypostoma. The sequence continues at coordinate 15,322,934 of NC_086109.1, read as the reverse complement.
ACCAGTACCCTGTACAGTTGCAATATAACCTCCCTGTTCTTAAATTCAATCTCTCTAGCAATAAAGGCCAACATTCCATTTGGCTTCTTGATAGCCTGCCGCTCCTGCAAGCCAACTTTATTTGATTCATGCACAGCAGCATGCTGCAATTCTTTTTACCATTTAAATAATAATTTGCTCTTTCAGTTCTCCTTCTGAAGTAGGTGACCTCGCATTTACCAACATTGTACTCCATCTGCCAGATCCTTTTCCACTCACTTAACCTATCTATATCTCTCTGTAGCCTCTCCATATCTTCTGCACAATTTGCTTTTCTACTCAATTTACTATCATCAGCAAACTTAGATACACTACACTTGGTCCCCTCTTCCAGATTGTTAATGTATATCATGAACAGTTGTGGGCCCAGCACCAACCCCTGCGGTACACCGCTCACCAGTGATTGCCAACCAGAGTAACATACATGTATCCCAACCATCTGCTTTCTATTAGTTAGCCAATCCTCTATCCATGCTAATACCTCACCCCCAACTCTATGCATCCTTACATTGTGGATATGTGTTTTATGCGGCACCTTATCGAACGCCTTCTGGAAATCTAAGTAAATAACATCCATCCATTCCCCTCTATCCACTGTGCTCATTATATCCTCAAAGAACTCCAGTAAGTTTCTCAAACAGGACCTGCATTTGCTGAATCCATGCAGTGTCTACCTGATGGATCCATTTCTTTCCAGATGCCTTGCTATTTCTTCTTTAGTGATAGCTTAAAGCATTTTTCCAACCTCAGATGTTAAACCAACTGGCCTATAGTTACCTATCTCTTGCCCATATCCTTTTTTGAACAGTGGCGTGATATTCGCTGTCTTCCAATCCGCTGGGACCTGCTAGAGTCCAGAGAATTCTGGTAAATTATCACCAAAGCCTCTACTATAACTTCTGCCATTTCTTTCAGTACCCTGGATGCATTCCATCAGGACCAGGGGACTTGTCTACCTTCAGACCCACAAGTAGGCACAGCACTACCACTTTAGTGATAGCTATTGTAACCAGGTCTTCACCTCCTATCGTATCCATAACATCTCTCCAGCATGTTAGATGTGTCTTCCACCAGGAAGACTGACACAAAATAGTCTTTCAAAGCCTCTGTCATTTCTTCATTACCCAATATCAATTCCCCCTTCTCGTCCTCCAAAGGACCTACATTCACTTAAGCCACCCTTTTCTACTTTATATAACTATCAAAACTTTTACTATCCATTTTTATATTTTGTGTTGGTTTATTTTCATAATCTATCTTTCCTTTCTTTATTGCTCGCTTAGTGGCTTTTTGTTGCTTTCCCAATCTTCCAGTTTCCCACTAGTCTCGGTGAATTTGTATGCACCAACTTTTAGTTCGATGCCTTCTTTTATTTCCAAGGCTGGCTCTCCCCACGTTTCATATGCTGTGCGTGATTTATGTATTGTGGGTGCACCAGGGACCAGAGGAACGTTGTTTTTTTTATTGTATATATGTACAGTCAGATGACAATAAACTTGAACTTGACTCTGAGTTATTTTCTGCATAGAAATACAACGTTTGATTTAAATTTGGGAGAAACAGGTTTTTGTTAACCAAAGCTATAAAAGAGATAAAGGCCAAAGCAATGTTTGGAGCTAACCATCATTTCATGAAAAGGCTAATTGGGCGATTACTGTCCCTTGGTTTCTCTAGCACCCTCTCCCAAACTAGTGATGTTATATGGTAGGCCTCCAATGGTCAGGGTCAACCATGGACGTTGTGTCCTAGCTGTCTAGATACGCAAACCTGGGCAGTACGATATGGAGAGCAAGCTGTTGACCATGTAGCAAGCTCCCTTCTCCACATATCTGATGAACCCAAAGGAACGGCAGAGACCAATACGGTTTGATAACAGCAGGAGTTGCCAGTCAGCGCTGAACTCAATGTAGGACTGACAGCCTTAAGGACTCCAGCTCTGGATTTTTCCCTCAGGGTTTACTCCCAAAGCCTTCACCACCGGAGGTTTGAGATCAGAGTTTTCCTTCTCCTAGATGAGCTGCCAACCATGGCTGACTAGTACCATCTGCCCAAATAGGCTGGTTTTAAGGTGCCGGTAACCCACCTTTGCCCCCTTCTCCTGTCAGTAGAAATGGTTCTGTGGTTCTGCCAGGATTAGCAGCTAACCACATGTGAAGTCCAGGAGCTGGACCTGTTTGTCAAAGGCTTTTTGAGACACCCACCATTTGACACATTTAATAGGTAGTGGGAGTTTGATACCATTACCACTCTCAGCTATAACAAATTTTAAGAACCAGGATATACAGTAAAATCCTTTTAATGAACATTTATTATGGCCCCAATATATCATAAATTAAACAAACTATGCTGGGAATATTTAATAAATCTGGGAGGGGTTGTAGAGAGTGAAAATAAATTAATGTTTCAGGTAGGTTAGCAATCTGAAACATGATTAGGTTTCTCACTGCACAGATGCTTCCTGACCTACTGAATATTCTGGCACATTCTGTTTCATTTACTTTGCAGTACTTGCAATATTTCACTCCTGACTACCCTGGAATGCTATATTAGAAATAATTGCATTTTCTATATCGGCTCAGGATCGTTTGAAGCTCCTTGTCGGAGTATCATTACATTACCCATACAATCTTTTTAATGAGGATTAAAGAAATCTCGCACATTCCAAATCATTTATAATTGAAAAGAAGAATCTGAATTTTTTTTTTAAAAAAAGGATATAAAATACAATTCAAAAGGAAGTCTTCCTCCATCATTCATTTTAATATGTGGTCAGACAACAGATTAATCACATGAAAAAATAGAGAAGAACTATCCTACTTGCACTTCCATCGATTTCTTTCAGGCACGCAGAGGCTTTCAGAACTATTGATGACCAGATCACTTTAGCTGCAGAAATGTAATGGTGCAGTAAAGAACAAGACAGTCTTGCTGTCCCCTAGCACAGAGATGTATGACCCCAATTTTGAGAATACTGAAAATGAAGAAGCATAAAAGAGAGGGAGAGAGAGAGAGAGACAATGCCTGTGGCTGAATTTCTCGTCTCCTCTTTCCAGTTCAACACTACTTTATTTATTTAGAGATACAGCACAGAACAAACCCTGCTGGCCCAACAAGCCACACCGCTCAGCAATGCTGATTTAACCCAATTTACAGTGACCGATGAACCTACTAACCGGTACATCTTTGGACTGTGGAAGGAAGCTGGAGCTTCTGGGGAAGACCCACGAGGTCACAGGGAGCACGTACAAACTCTGTACAGCCAGCGGCAGAACTGAACTCGGAACTCCGGAATGCCCCGAGCTGTGGTACAATCGTGCTAACCACTACATTACCGGACCCCATCCATTTGTTATATTTATTTATTATATCAATTTATTCCAATCTAATGCATCATTTTATTTTATTTCATTTATTTTATTTAGAGATCCAGCACTGTAACAGGCCCAATGAGCCTGCACCACCCAATTACACACACGTAATCAATTTATCCTACCGAATGGTACGACTGTGGACTGTGAGAGGAAACGGGAATGGCAGGAGGAAACCCATGCAGTCGTGGAGAGAATGTACAAACTACTTACAGACAGTGGTGGATTTGAATCCAGGTTTCTGGCACTGCAATAACATTACGCTAACCACTATGCTACCATGCTTTGATCACAAAATGTCTTTTGTTTGTTGCTTAGCCTTCATCTCCGGCATCCAAATTGCGATTTGTTATTGAGAGAGTATTTTCAGAACAAGTTCTGTAACTGGGTATTCAGAATTTTAGTAAAGTATTTGCTCTGTCTCTAGTGGTGATATTTCTTTTCAACATGTAGCATTCTCAATTCTCTGTTGTGCTAGTAAGGCTCCTCCTGTCCAGTGACACAATATCGTCCTATCCAAACATTTGTCCTAATCACTCATCAGCCTGTATTGTCCCTGCTCACCCAGCACCCTTGCACATCTGCAGACTTATGTTAGCACTTTTTGCTGCATTTAATGTAGCTTCTCCAGCCACGCAGTTAGTCGGGTACCTCATGAAATCACCTGTTGCCCACTTGTGAGCTTCGTCAATTCCACAAGACCATTAAGATACAGGAGCAGAACTAGAAAATTTGGCGTATCAAGTCTTCCCCACCATTTAGTCATGGCTGATTTCCTTCTCAATTCCATTCTTTTCATCTTACTTTCTCAATATTTTTGCTTATTTATTTACTTATTTTTTATTATTGTTGTATTTTTATTTTTTCTCAGCTCAAGCTGGTAAAGCCTGAGGTACAGGCAGAACCGAGCACACTCATTTCTCAATTGCTGGGAACTTTCGGACTATTCTAGTGGTGTTTATTATTGTGGCTTTCTGAAGATTTACCTAACTATTTACATGAAGGACTAATTGTATAAATCTATTGTGTAGTGAGTTTGGGATGTTACCAGTTTTAGGTATCACTAATGGGACAAGGCATACCCTGTTCATATTCCATAGCCTTTCAATTTCCTGTTTGAATTCAACATATTTCTAGTGTTTTTCACTTATTGATTTCTGCATGTTATGTGTATTTGGAATAGCTGTATGTATTAAGTAACTTGTTCTTGCTTTTTTATCCTGCATTGTTCTATCTAGATGGCTATTATAGATTGCCTATCTGAAATAATGGATTGGTCATAATATAATTTGTGGTAGTCTCTCTCTAAAACTGGATCAAGCTTGTATTTATAGTAAGGTATGGTGTCTTTTATGAGTTTGTATTTTAAAGCAAGATCTTGGTGAATGATGTTTGCTACTTGATTGTGCCTGTGTATGTAATCAGATTGTGTTCAACTGCTGCAGAATCCTGTAGTGTGTTGGGTTGCTTCTGGTTTCTCTAGGCATTTTCTGCATTTATCTTCTTGAATTTGTTGGTCTTTTATTACATATTTGTAATCATTTTTGCTGTTAACCACCTGTTCCTGTATTGCCAAAAGGAAGACGTTTCCGACTCTGAGCCAGGATTTCCTCGCTTCATGTTCAACATCTAGTCTGCTCAGATCATGGGGATGTCTTCCATGGAAGGTCATGCTCTTCCATTGGTTGACTTTTTCTTCTATAGTGATAATTTATTCGCATTTCTGTGTTGTGATCTCATTTAAGTTAAATGGTGTGTACTTCTTTATCAGAATTGCAAATACTCACATGGAGTGCTGAATCCTGTTTTCATTGATGAAAATCTATCCTTAGGATTTTTATCTGACTGTTGCATAATCTTTTTATGTCTTTTATCCCTCTTCTTCCTTCTGTCCTAGGTAGTGTTACTCTAAGTGTGTTCAAGTGTACATAGTGTTCTCTAAAATTAGTCATTTCTGTTCTTATTTTTCTTTGTAAATTTTCCAGATTAGTTTCAGACCAAGATATTAGGCCAAAAGAATACATTAGTACGGGTGCAGCAAAAGTGTTTATTGCCTTTGCTCTATTTTTACTGTTGGGTTCTGTTTGGCAGATTTTCTTAAGCCTTGAAGTAAATTCTGTCAAAAGTTTTCCTTTTATTGGACTATGATCTATTTTCTTTGCTTGTTGAAAATCTAAAATACTTACATGTTTCATATTCATCCATCAGTTGTATTTTATCCCGCCACTCTGTTTTATATTCTACTAGCTCTATTGCATCTTTCTAGATGTTTAATGTTCTGCACTTCTCTAGTTCAAAGTTCATGTTTATATCTTTCAGAAATAGTTCTACTATTTAAATTAATTGCTTTAGCTTTATCGATGAAGGAGCATGTAATTTCAAATCATCCATGTATAGAAAGTGTGTCAAGGTATAATTTGCTTGGTTGTTTCTCATTTGCTACACTATTTTTTTCCAATTCAGTAATTTAGAAGTGGGTTTAAAATGAGACAAAACCATAATCGGCTCGGAGAGTCACCCCGAAAAAAATGTCTCGGTTTATTTTAATAACGGTGTTGCTCTTTTTTGGTTGTTAATAGATAGAGTGATTACAGTACAATGTGTCCAGAGACCTGAGTTCTTTGGGCACAGACCTCAGAAAAAGTGACACAACAGACTTTTAACACATAAATCAGCGAGTTGTTTTGTTACATCTCCCTTCTTGCTGTGAAACGGGGACACCTCTTTTTCCCTTATTAGGGAGAGAGAGAGAGAGCCTGTGGTATGTCGAATACTGGGTGAATGAGTAGTCTTTGGGGTAACTGCAAGTCGGTGTCTTTATTGATGCTTTGCTGCACATTTGAGTGCTCGGTGGGGGTGCTGATGCTTTTTTGCTGGTGGGGGAAGGGGGTCATTGCTTTACTGCTGCTTATGCATGGGTAGAGGGGTGGGGGGAGCTGGGGGGGCCTTGGGTTTCTAACATTTAACTGTCATTCATCCTTTGAGGCTCTCCTCTGTTTTCATGGATGTTTGTGAAGAAAAAGAATTTCAGGATGTATATTATATACATTTCTCTGTACCTATTGAAACCAATGCTTCATCAGAAGTTGCAGGAATTTCACAAGTATTGGGTGTAGTTTATACATATTAAGTACTTCTATTAACCATGATATTGGGAGAAAATAAAATTGTTTTTAGTAGTCAATAGAACAACATGAAAGATTTCCACTACGGTATCCTTTCTGCTTTTCTGTAAGTATATTGTGGTTATCTGAGTGAGTGATGATTACTTGAGCAATACGTGATGTAAACAAGTGATAGGTTCATGAAATAATAATAAAGTTACTGTTATTATTAATTATAAACACATTTTTTTCTCAGCTCAAGCTGCTAAAATCTGAGGTATGGGCATAACCGAGCACGCTCATCTTTCAATTGCTAGGGACTTTCAGACTATTCTTGTGGTGTTTAGTATTGTGGCTTTCTGAAGATTTACATAAATATTGCTGTGTAGCTCTAATTGTTTAATGCTATTGTGTTGAGATCTTGGGATGATACCACTTGTAGATATTACTATCTGGACAATGTATACCCTGCTCATGTTCCAAAGTTTTTCAATTTCCTCATTTTTCAGCATTTTTCTGTTCTTTATTCACTTATTGTTTTAGTAAGTTTTGTGTGTATGGAATGGCCATATATATTAAATAAGTTGTTCTTGCCTGTTTATCCAGTATTATTATATCTGGACTATTATTATCTGCATTAATGGATCGATTGTAATATAATTTGTGGTATTCTGACTCTAAACTAGATCAGTTTTGTATTTATTGTAAGGTAGGATTTCTTTTATGAGTTTGTACTTTAAAGCAAAATTTTGGTGAATGGTGCTTGCCACTTGATTGTGTCAGTGTAAGTAATCAGATTGAGTTAAACTGGTACAGGATTCTGTAATGTATTGGATTGTTTCTGGCTTTCCTTTGCATTTTCTACATTTATTTTGAAATTTTTGGTTTTTTATTACATATTTTGATGATTTTTTGTGTTAACCACCTGATCTAGTATTGCCACAAGGAACCCCTCTGTTTCAGGGAAGAGGGCTCCAACTCTGAACCAAGAATTTGACATATCCTTGTTGATATCTAGTCTGCTCAGATTGTGGGGATGTCTTCCATGGAAGGTCAAGCTCTTCCATTGCTTAACTTTTTCTTCAACAGTGATAATGTCTTCATTTTTCTGTGTTGTGCTCTTATTTAAGTTTAGTCATGTATACTTCTTATCAGAAATGCATATGCTCACGTGGAGTGCTGAATCCTGTTTTCATTGATGAAAATATGTCCTAAGAAGTTTTATCTGACAGTTGTGTAGATTTTTAATGTCTGTTATTCCTCTTCCCCCGCTGTACTAGGTTAATTTAAGTGCAGTCGAGTTTACATAATGTTTTCTGAAATTTGTCATTTCAGTTTTTATTTTTTATGTAAGTTTTCCAGATTTGTTTCAGATCAAGATATTGTGCCAAAAGAATATGTTAATATAGGAGTGGTAAAAGTGTTTATTGCTTTTGTTATATTTTTACTGTTGAGCTCAATTTGGCAGATTTTCTTAAGGCCTTGAATTAAGTTCTGCCTGATGTTATTATTAGTATTAATTTTATCATTTATTTTTTTCTTTCTTTTTGCATTTAGATTATGAAAACACGCAGTCCTCTTTTATTGTCATTTAGTAATGCATGCATTAAGAAATGATACATTATTTCCTCCGGTGTGATATCACGAAACACAGGACAGACCAAGACTGAAAAGACTGACAAAACCACATGATTATAACAGATAGTTACAACAGTGCACAATACCATAACTTGATGAAGAAGTCCATGAGCACAGTAAAGTTCAAAGTTTCTCAAATGTCCCACATCTCATGCAGACGAGAGACGGAAGAAAAACTCTCCCTGCCATACCCGACCACGGTCCGACTCTGAGTCGTCCGAAAACTTCGAGCTCTGATCAGCTATCCGACACCAAGTACTGAGCGCCATCTCTGTCCGAATGATTCGACCTCCTTCTCGGTCGCCAAAAGCAGGCAAGGCTGGGGATTTTGAGGCCTACCCTCCGAAAGATTCCCAACCACACAGCAGTGAACAGGCGTTTCAGAAATTTCTCCAGATGTTCCTCTGTGCTTTCACATCCATTCTCCATCAAATCAGAATTGTCCATGGCCCCTATTTAACAGATATGATATCATTTTTCACGGGAGGGCTGCGCACACACAGGCGCGCCGCCATCTTCAAACTTGCACAGTTTGTCTTTTACACACTGGTTGTTCACCCTGTCGGTGAAGTCTTTCATTGATACTATAATGAAAATGCCTGCAAGAAAATGAACTTTGAACCTTTTTCCCTGTAAGGTTTAACACTCTTATTAATCATAGCTCTCAAACTTTGCATTAAATGTACTTAATAACTTCGCCTCTACAGCTGTCTGCAACAATGAATTCCACAGAGTCCCCACCTTCTTGCTAAAGAAATTTCTCATGATCTCTGTTCTAAAGGGTTGACCTTGTATTCTCAGGCTGTGCCATCTGGTTCGAGACTCTCCCACTATCGAAAATATCCTCTGCCCATCCATTCACCATTTGGTAGATTTCAATGAGATTCCTTAATTTTTCTAAACTTCAGAGGATGCAGGCCCAGAGAGATCGAGCCACAGAGTGGAATGGCTGCATCTTAACTGATGTCCACGTGGGCAGAGTCTCCAGCTGAAGACATTCAGATCAGGGGCAGTATCCCCAGTGCATTTTCCCTCCAGTAAAAACACAGCAGGATGGCAGGGTGGAGATACAGCTCTACCAAATGAGGTGTAAGGCACTCCTTTCCTCCACTAGCCTGTAGGTTACCCTTGGGCAAGGTGTAGCACCTGCTTAGTCCACCACCCCCACCCCGATCAGTGCCACGTGAAGCCACGAGAGCAGATGGTGGATGGCCGTATGAGCAGCTGATGCATATCAGACGTCCTGGTTATGTGACCACTGACGACAGGTAGACAGTCCTTGAAGACTATTGATAATGGCTGAGTTCATCCATTTTGTAAAGACCCTGCCCAGAAGAAGGGAATGGCAATCCTCTTCTTTTGAAAAATTTGTGAGGAACAATCTTGGTCATGGAAAGATCATGATTGCCTACGTCATACGAAACAGCACATAATAATACAGAAATAATAAAACTAATGCTGGCTTCCCTGTGTCTGCACCCATGTATTTTGGCCAACTCAGCATTTTCTTGTAACTATACTCAACAGCACCGATGAAACTCAAAGCATCAAGATCCTGCAGCCTACCCTGTCCTCCACCCTAAACACCCTTTCCCTCCACCTCTGCCTTAATACGTATCATCTCCAACATCCACTGTAGTTACTCTCGCAAGTTACTCAAACAGCATGGCCCAACAAAAGAAATTAAAAGATTAAAAACGCAAACACGAGGAAATCTGCAGATGCTGCAATTTCAAGCAACCCACATCAAAGTTGCTGGTGAACACAGCAGGCCAGGCAGCATCTCTAGGAAGAGGTACAGTCGACGTTTCGGGCCGAGACCCTTCGTCAGGACTAACTGAAGGAAGAGCTAGTAAGAGATTTGGAAGTGGGAGGGGGAGGGGGAGATCCAAAATGATAGGAGAAGACAGGAGGGGGAGGGATGGAGCCAAGAGCTGGACGGGTGATTGGCAAAAGTGATATGAAAGGATCATGGGCCTAGGCCTCCCGTCTTTTATGTGTGTAGGTTAAAAGATTAGTTTTATTTGCCACATGTACTTCAAAAGTTCAAAGTAAATTTATTATCAAAGTAGATACCGTATATGTCACCATATACAACCCAGAGACTCATTTTCTTGTGGGCATACTCAATAAATCTATAGAATATTAATCACAACTGATTGATTGAAAGACCACCCAACCAAGGTGTTCAATCAGAGTGCAGAAGACACCAAACTCTTCAAATACAAAATGAAGAAACAACAATAATAAATAAATAAATAAGCAATAGGTATCTAGAGTATGAGATACAGAGTCCTTGAAAGTGAGCCCATTGGTTGTGGGAAGTGAAGTTGAGTGAAGTTACAAGAGGACATGGCTTTAAGGTAAGGGGTGGGAAGTTCAAGGGGGATATTAGAGGAAGGTTTTTTACTCAGAGAGTGGTTGGTGCGTGGACTGCACTGCCTGAGTCAGTGGTGGAGGCAGGTACACTAGTGAAATTTAAGAGGCTAGACAGGTATATGGAGGAATTTAAGGTGGGGGGGTCATATGGGAGGTAGGGTTTAAGGGTTGGCACAACAATGTGGGCCAAAGGACCTGTACCATGCTGTGCTATTCTATGTTCTATGTTAAGTTATCCCCTTTGATTCAACAGCCTGATAGCTGAGAGATAATAACTGTTCCTGAACCTGGTGGCGTGAGTCCTGAGGCTCCTGTGCCTTCTTCCTGATGGCAGCAGGGACAAGAGAGCATAGCCTGGCTGGTGGGGTCTCTGTTAATGGATACTGCTTTCCTGCAATAAAGCTCCATGTAGATGTGCTCAATAGTGGGGAGGGCTCGCTCAACTTTGGTCCCAACCAGACACTCAGCTCTCACCTGTGGCCAACTCGTATGCCAACTAGTGGAATGATGCCGCAGCAAAAACTGGCACTCAATGTCAGCAACATACTCAAAAAATGCTGGAGAACACAGCAGGCCAGGCAGCATCTATAGGAAGAGGTACAGTCGACGTTTCGGGCCAGGACCCTCCGTCAGGACTAACTGAAAGAAGAAATAGTAAGAGATTTGAAAGTGGGAGGGGGAGGGAGAGATCCGAAATACTCAATGTCAGTAAGACAAAAGAGCTGATTGTGGACTTCAGGAAGGGTAAGACAAAGAAATACATACCAATCCTCATAGAGGGATCAGAAGTGGAAAGAGTGAGCGGCTTCAAGTTCCTGGGTGTCAAGATCTCTGAGGACCTAACCTGGTGCCAACATATTGATGTAGTTATAAAGAAGGCAAGACAATGGCTATACTTTATTAGGAGTTTGAAGAGATTTGGCTTGTCAACAAATACGTTCTAAAACTTCTATATTGTGGAGAGCATTCTGACAGGCTGCATCACTGTCTGGTATGGAGGGGCTACTGCACAGGACCGAAAGAAACTGCAGAAGGTTGTAAACCTAGTCAGCTCCATCTTGGGCACGAGCCTACAAAGTACCCAGGACATCTTCAGGGAGCGGTGACTCAGAAAGGCAGCATCCATTATTAAGGACCTCCAGCACCCAGGGCATGCCCTTTTCTCACTGTTACCATCAGGTAGGAGATACAGGAGCCTGAAGCACACATTCAGTGATTCAGGAACAGCTTCTTCCCCTCTGCCATCCGATTCCTAAATGGACATTGAAGCTTTGGACACTACCTCACTTTTTTTTCCATATACAGTATTTCTGTTTTTGCACGTTTTTTAATCTATTCAATATATGTCATTAATTTACTTGTTTATATATTATTATGCTTCATTTTAATTATTTTTTCCCTCTGCTAGATTATGTATTGCATTGAACTGCTACTGTGAAGTTAACAAATTTCACGTCACATGCCGATAATAATAAACCTGATTCTGATTCCAAGTAGCTGTTTACATACAACAGCATCCATACCCTGGTACACTGCTTCGACAGGCAGACTAAACCATGTAGTGGTAGCCAGTGGCCTCAATCCCCAGTGAGACAGGGACTTGCCCGTCCTAACATGCAAAATCAGCTCCGGCGGAGTGGCTGGATGAGATCTACAGTGAAAGCCGACAGCGAGGAAAGCAATACAGCGATGCTCTGTGGAGAGCAAAGGGCAGGACAAGACACAGAAGACATTGTGGTCATCCACTGCAACCAAGGAAAACCCCAGTTTGTCACGCTCATTCATACCACTGGACCAGAACTTCCAAGGTCAAGACAGTGGTTCTGCCCCAGTGCAACGACTTTTCTACTTTAAAGCTCACCCACACAAGCTTCCTGTCAAAGTCGGACACGATGGACAACCCAGTAGATCTCCAATATCCCACACAAGTAAAATGCAGGTCTTTAAAAATACATTTTTCTTGCTCTTGGAGTTAAGATGTGGATGAAACAGGAAATTTCAACAGTTGCATTGAATAAGTACTGATGAGTCTACTGACGTCGACATTTTGATTTTCACTTGCTAAGTGATAAATGAAAAGCCAAGCCTTTCCTTGCAGACCATTGGGTGGCTGCATCAAACTGACCAGTTCTGAGTTAATCACCTTGTACTTGTACTTACAACTGTAACACCCTGGTTAAGACTTCTACTGCTATGCTGCAGGTATTTCATTTCAGCAGTTTTATAAGAACAGTTTGTTCTGCTTTCAGCTGGTTTGGGTTTGAGTTAAGATAAGAGACTTTGTTGTTCACCTTAGGAATGTGGTGTCAGCCAGTCAGGATGATAGAAATGGGGCAAGATTCAAGAGAACGCTCGGGGGCGGGGGGAGGTCTTTGTTGACAGGAGCTGGGAGAAGACAGGAAGGAAGGTGGTGGAGGATGCCGTCCCTGCTGCACTAGGAGCTTTGTGCAGATGAATGGCTTCAAAGAGGAAGGACCAATACTCCCATGGGAGAGCCCGGTTCTTCAAAATGGATTTCAAGCAACATTGGAAAGGTGGTGTAAGCTTCTGTGCAGACCAAAGGTCCAGCGTGTTTGAGATTAGAGCTCCACCATGCACATGTGACCGAGTATAATGGTCCCTTTTGGATTTTTTCTTTCTTTCCTTTAATAACTGTTTGCTTGAGTTAAATTCTTAAATATACTTTTTATTAATTTTATGTAGTGTGCGACCTGTTATTTCTTGCTGACGGGTGACTGCCAGGGGCAGTAAATCACACAGCATTCACGCAGAGTGGGGTGCGAGATATTCCCAACCTCAAAGTCATTTACTCCCTAGACGTATGAAGCCTGAGAAAGGTGGGTTTCTTGCCGCCGAATCCAGTGGCTGTTAGCGAGGGGCTAACGAGTCGCATTTCCACAGGTGCCCAGTAGAAGGGGGTTTCACAACAATGCAGAAGGCCATTTGGCTCCTTGGGTGGACGCTGGCTTGCAGCAGAGCTGTCCCATGAGTTCCCTTCCCATTCTCCTTATTGGATTGAAATTACTGTGAGGACCCTTCAGTCACCAACACCACCCCCCCCACATTGCACACACTTGTCCCCACTTCCCCTTTAAGCCCCACACCTGCACCGACCCATGCTGCTTATGCGCAGAGTGAGAACAACAATGGAGTGGTAGGATTACTTTACTGAGTCGTTAGGTGGCGGGGTGGAGCTGTGTCTCCTTCCGAAGGAAGTGTAAGGCGCTCCTTCCATCCGCGAGCCTGCAGGTCACCCTTGGGCAAGGTGGAGCGCCTGCTTAGTCCCCCATGGGAGCAGGTGGTGGATGGTGGTATCAACAGCTGGTTCATATCACAAGTCCTGGTTATGCGACCACTGACGCCAGGCAGACAATTTCTGAAGAGTATTGATAATGGCTGGAGTTGCCCATCTTGTAAAGACACTGCCCAGAAGAAGACGATGGCAAACCACTTCTGTAGAATTTGCAGAGAACAGTCATGGTCATAGACCATGATCACCTACGTCATACAACACGGCACATAACGATAATGAGAACTGAGTCATGCTATCCATGGTACACACTGGGCAATTTACAGTGCAGCAGCTATAAACCAGACCTGCTGAGACAAAAAAACGTGAACACTCAAAAGCTTTCCGTACATAGGAAGCCCAGTTGATTTACCGTGCGATCGATCAGCCACGTGTGCACCTGCCACATTCTCTCAATCGATCCGATACCATTCAGTGCTGAGCAGTACCACCCTTCGCTGGTTCCACCTTCACCCGACAGCCTGCATCCATTCAGTACCTCCAGCTATTGAATACTACTGGTTCACTATCCATCCTTTGCAACTCTACGAAATGCCCAGCCCTCAGGCCCACCGGAACTTCGAGCCAGATAGTGAAATGCAAACTATCATTTAGAAGCACAGCGGGAAATAAACCAAAAATGAGGGATGAGCATAAATCCTTCAGACTATTTTGGTCTTCTTTTGCACATTGGTCGCTTGTCAGTCTTTATGAGTCATTTTTCATTGATTCCGTTGTATTTCTTTTACTGTGAATGCCTGCAAGAAAATGAATCTCAAGATAGCATGTGGTGACATGCAAGTTCTTTAACAGTAAATTTTGAACTTTGAACTTTGGATGGGTTTTGCTGTCATTTTTCTTCTAGCCCCGCTGAAAAGTTTATAAACTAGTGTGCTGTATAAAGAACTCCAGGAACAAGTTCAAAAAAGAAGTTCAATAAACTGAAAATTATAAATAAAGGACAAGGCAATCCAATTATTGCCATTTATTAGAAGGCATTATTGGGTAAAATTATAGCCTGTGGCAGCTGTGACCCATATTTCAATCCTGCTGTGGAATTGCTTTCCTAGCTTTGAATATGAATGCATGGATTTTAAATGGGGAGTAGTCCCTCCTGGAGAAAAGGAGGAGGGAAGGGGCTGTGATTCAATATTTTAAAACGTCAGCAGCTTCACCCAGACTTTTCTCACTCAAAGCATATGCAAAGGAATTGCTTTTGAGAGTGGCAGTGAATACTCCATTGAATTTTAGCATGTTGTTATCACTCCCCTGAGTTCCCAAATCCCAGCTGATTTGACAACTCTGAAGAATAAAGCAACTCATATCTCTCTGCTGATATATTCCCACCAAGGCTGCAGTGTGGAGAAGATATCTCCTGACCTACTCAGCAACTATCAAGTTACCCAACAGAAAGCTTATCGAAATATGCTCAGTGGCCAGTTTATTGGGTACACCTGTACACCTGCTTGTTAATGCAAATATCTAACTAACTAATCATGTGGCAGCAACTCAATGCATAAAAGCATGCATGCATGGTCAAGTGGTTCAGTTGTTGTTCAGACCGAACATCAGAATGGGACGAAAGAAATGTGATCTAAATGACGTTAACCATGGAAAGATTGTTGGTGCCAGACCAGGAGGTTTGAGTATCTCAGAAATTGCTGATTTCCGGGAATGTTCACACACAACAGTCTCTAGAGTTTACAGAGAATGGTGTAAAAAACAAAAAAAAATTCCAGTGAATGGCTGTCCTGTGGGCGAAAGTGCCTTGTTAATGAGAGAGGTCAGAGGAGAATGTACAGACTATTTCAAGCTGACAGGAAGGTGACGGGTTAAAACAACGTTGTGCAAAAGAGTATCTCTGAAGTGGATGGATTACAACAGTATAAAACCACGAACATACACTCGGTGACCACCTGCGATCACATTTCTGAATGGACATTGAATCCATGGACACTACCTCGCTATTTTTTTATATAGATATATATATATTTACTGTAATTCACAGTTTTTATTATTATATATCGCATGTGCTGCTGACACACAACAACAGATTTTATGACATATGCTGTTGATATTACACCTGATTCTGATTATAGGATGTACCTAATAAAGTGGCCATTGAGTGTACTCATCCATACAGTCTCTGGCGCTTGATACACACTATTGGAGTGGCATCGTGTTGTATTTTGTTTTCAGATTCATATGCAGATTTACTCATCATGAGTACGTTGGAAAAATACAGTGAAATGTGTCAATTGTGTTGACAACCAACACCTAGGATGTGCTGGGGGGAGCCTGCAAGTGTCGCCACACATTCTGGCTCCGACATAGCGTGCCTACGATGTTCTGCTGAACGACACTAGCATCAACAACAGCAAAGCAAGCCCCTTTCCCACCCACTCACACACACAGTCAGGTCTCCAGCCCAAGGACAGGCTGCCTTCAGGCCTCCAGTCCTTGGCCATGGACTCTGAGATTTGCAAACATCAGGCCTCCAACTTCCAGTCCCTGGCCTGGACTTACAGACATCAGGCCTCAAACCTCTGGAGAAGCCTACCCAGGGGCTTCATACTTCAGCCTTTACCTCTGGACGCTGAGCATTGGACTTCAAACTTTAGCCTTTTCACCTACCTCTGGGTATCATCTCCACAACTTGTTGACCATTGGTCAGACCTTGGAGCTTCAACTTCTGGACTCGCAACCCCAGTGACCATCGGGGGTAGGGGCTGTGGAGTCACCAATCCTCTGTGACTCCTGCCCATATGGACCTCCAGGAACAGCAAGGAGAAAGAAGGATTACCTCTATATTTCAGTTCAAAGTTTGCACCAGCTATACCCACTATACCTAGGTGCCAGAGAAGTCTGACACAACTTTGGTCACCTTGAATTCATAAATCTCAGAAACTTGGAGACCCCAGAGACTGTAGACACTGTAATCTGGAGCAACATGCAAACTGCTGGAGGAATTCAAAGTACAAAAGTCCAAAGTTCACAGAAAAGGTATTTTCACCATATACTACCTTGAGATTCATTTTTTGCAGGCATTCACAGTAATTCTAAATGTAGCCCTTAGGTTCTCTCGGCTGCGTAGGTCTAGGGAAGATCATCTCCGGCCCCGCCAAACGCGTGAAATTGAGGTGCAAAACCTCCTGTTTGTGTGGATGCTGTGTGATTTGATACCGCTACAAATCAGTACCACGAGAAAACAGACAGTACACCTGTTATGTAACCGGCAACAATGAATATCAATCGAGACAGGTTATATAAAAACAACTAAACATTTATTAAACACAGATAAACAATAAATAAAAACAAACGAAAACCTTAACCGGAAGTTAACCACTATGCAGCCGTTCAACAAATCTTCACTCGGCACTGGTTCTTAAAGCGTTAAATGTGAAACCAGTTCTTAAAGCGGTAAAGTCAGATACAGTTCTTAAAATGGTAAATTTGAAAGTCCAACAGATTTATACGTTCAATTGGGAGAGACTTCTCTGGAGAAGGATTTCTTCAAAGACGCGACTTTCCTGTTGGTTCTGTCCAAAGGATTCACGATGCAGGAAATAAACAGTTTAAACTCAATAAGGTCGATCCTTTGTTAAACTGCCGAACGATACCGACTCCTCTCAATCCTTCGGGTCCTGTACTTCGATAAGGTCTTCACTCTCCCGTACTACTGCCTGAATAAGGTACATCAACACCTCTAGCAAAAATTTCCAGTCCGGCACTGTTTTACTTTGCAACAGAACGTAACACTGCGTTTTAAAATTGAAACGGCGTCATAAAAACAAATACGCAACAGAAACAGAGACACATCAACGTTCTAGCTGGAAAACTAAAAACTAAAAAACTAAAAACTAACTGCGTCATCTGAGGCCTTCCCTTATATACCCGTGGTGCACATGTTCATCACGTGACCTCACATCGGCGGGAAAATTACATCAGGTGACCTCCAAGAGACCATTACATCATTCTCACAAAAAAAAATCACAGATCTCCTTGAGGTATGTAACACACCACATGCAATTAAATGATTTAGCTTTGTAATTCTTAATTTGACTGAAGGGTTAGTAAAGAAAACAAAAGGAAATAGTCTAATGTGCACAAGTTGGAGATTATGGTTTCCCTTTTGTTGATCCTCTTTTGAGTTCCCCGGGCTTCGTCGACTCCTGGCCCTGCTCCAAGTCCACTCCTTTCTGCTGTCTACGACCTCTTCATTCTGGTGGCTTCTCTCTCCATCTCCATCTGGGTGGAACTACATCTGGAGGTCCTGGTGAAGGGTGAAAGGTGAAAAAGTTTAAGGGGAACAGGAGGGCAAATTTCTTCACTCAAAGGGTCGTGAGAGTGTGAAGTGAGCTGCCACCACAAGTGGTGCGTGCAAGCTCGATTTCAACATTTACGAGAAGATTGGGATGGGTACATGGATGGTAGGGGTATGGAGGGCTATGGTTCCGGTGTAGGTCAGAGGTGGTTTGGCATGGACTAGATGGGCTGAAGGGCCTGTTTTAGTGCTGTGCTTTTCTATGATTCTGTAGGTAAATAAATAATACTGATGATATGAGTTGCAGAATCCTTGAAAGTGAGTCCATAGGTTGTGGAATCAGCTGAGTGCTGGTTCAGGAGCCCAATGGCTGAAGAGTAATAAGTGTTCCTGAACCTGGTGGTGTGGGACGTAACCCTTCCCATGGGAGCATGGCCTGGATGATGGAAGTCCTTGACAATGGATACTCAGCAGAGCAGGCAGCATTCAGATCCCCTCTCCATTTTATAACCAACATACAATTGCTTTAGAAATCTCTCAACAAGCAAAAACAAACAGCACCTGCAACATTGTGAATTTAGCACAGGCAGCTGAGGGAAAATCTTTATATTATGCCAGTCTTTCATTTTTGTTTTCCCTTAAGTATTCACTGGCCGAAGCTCCTTTCAGAAATTCTAATAATTATTTAGCGAATGGCTGTGTGTGTGTTTACGGCAGTAAGAAAATTGAGAGCAAATCGATAAATTCTCAGAATTTATCAGAAGTGTGAGTTGCTATAGGCACAATATTGATCTGCTTTCCTAAAAGATCATGTAATTTGCTCAGATTTCATACTTCTCAGGAGATTATTTTTATATACTCTGCTCCCTAGATATTGCACCTCAAATAAAACAAGTTAAAATGGGTCTGTGAGGAACCCATGTCCATTTCATCTGTCCTTGACCAAGATGTAATTTTATTTTTCTGTGTGGATCAGGTGTAAGATGAAGTCTGTGAAAATAACACAATTTTCAAAGCACTAAAATATTGACCAAACATAAATTTTTTGGGGTTACCAGCCCCATGGCTCCCAGTCCACATCCCTAGTGCACCCCTCTCCTTTTCCAGCCATTACATAAAACTACAAGGAATTTTGATGTGCAATGCACAGTGAAAAAAAAATAGAAACCCCAAATTCAAAATAGTGACAAGTAATTGGAAAAAATATGCAAATCTATTTAAAGCTACAAATAAATAAATTTATTTAATTACAGATAAAAGCAATTTTCATCAACAATTTTCGAGTGTATGTTAGTAGTCCAACTATTCACTACTTCATTGCTTTTTCACCTTTCAATAAGATCAATGGGCTTGGTGCAGTGATATCAGCTTCTCAACGTCAGGATAAATGTCACTCTGAAGAAGTCTCAAATCCCCACATTCAGTAATTTGCAATTTGCTTTGTTGCTTTGAAAGAAGTTGGGCAACTGCACTGAAACCACTCTTCGCTAAATATATTGTTGGAAAGGAGATAAAGAACTTCTTGATCCTTTTCCACAGTGCAGGATAGTGTTCAGAGATTTCTTTCTGCAGCCAAAACTCTTGATATGATTTTTTGAACCTCAGCTTCAGCTCAAAGTCATTTTGTAGTGAGATTAGTTCTTCCTCCATCTTCCTGTTAATTCCTCGTTACAAGTGTTCAAGAATAGATTTATTACCCATCTGGAAATTGGATCGAGAGAAGATATTGAAATTTCTCTGGCGTGTCTTTATGCAGCTCACCCAAGAGGGCACAGTATACCTGAAGATCATCATTTTCTCTCTCAACTCAGAGAGGCTCAAAAACTGGAAAAGGTCACAATTGCCAATGTTGCAATTAAATATGGTTAACTTGGACAGAAATGTGTAGATGACTGATTTGTCTTCGATAAGAGTCCCATCATTTTGATGCAATAGAAGATTGAGTTCATTAAACTTAGCAAATAATTCTGACAATTAGTAATGTCGTGCCTAACATTCTTGAGTTGATGACTATATGAAGCAAGTCTTCAACAAATTTAATCACAGTTTCAGAAAATGCATAAAAGCATCTCGGGCAGTTTCTTTTTGAGAGTCGTCTGACTTCTGTGTGCAACAGCAAGTATTCAAACTGTTTATCATTCTCAATACAAAACTTGCAAAATAGTCGAGAATTCAGAGCATTGGACTTGGATTTTATTTATGGCTGTGATAGCAGTATTTAATAATTTGCGCAGTCGATCACGTGGGTTTCTTGCAGCAAGGTGTGGTCTGTGAATTAGATAGTGAGAGGTAACTACGTTAGGTATGGCTTTTATCAAGAAAGTAATAACCCCTCAGTAGTGGCCTGTCATTGATGGTGCCCCATCTGTTACACAACCAAGAATGTTGGTGAGCAGAATGTTCTTCTCTTTGAAAAATTGCACACAACCCAAAATATTGACTGCCCCTTCATATCTGAACCATGCTTTCATCTTTTATACAGTAAACATAACCAGGAGGCAAGGATTTATTTCCTGGTCAAGTTGACTTATCCAACTACAGAGCAAATTCTTTTATCCAAAATATGTTGCATAATGTATCTTCCACATTCTCAGACATTTCATCTATTTGTCTTTGAACAGATTTGCTGCTGAATGAAATCATTTAAATTAAGTGGTCTGATGACTAATGCAAAATCGTACTCAGAATATGCTGGCAGAATCGAAGCAAAACTCACAAAGTGCTGGGGGAATTCAGCAGGCCAGGCAGCATCTATGGAAAAAAGTAAACAGTTGACATTTCAGGCTGAGTCCTTTTTACATTTGTATGGGTCTTTCCAGGTTTAGCAATTGAGCAATGAAATGTTGTATGAAGCATACAAACCATCATTGTTTTGTTGCGAAGTGCTGACAAACAGTATTTGAAATGTTTTCTTATTCTGAAATTTTCATGAAGCCACTGAGTGTATTCTCTTCAAATGTTCAAGGAGTCTGGATGGTTTCATTGCCTCATTAAAAAAAAACTTTATCATACAACAGACACGTTAGCTGGTTGCTTGGTGCTGGTATAAATCCATATTTCAGATTCTCCACACTCTACTGTCTACACTTCTTTGGTCTCCTTCTGTCATTTTCATTATGGGTTAACGACGACACTCAATCACCTATTGTTTAATTCCAACCTCAAGCACTGCGATCAATAAAGGGGAAAGTTATGATGTCATCATAACCGAGGTTAAACCTGACTCCTGCCTGAAGGTCCATAATGTGGGGCAGAAATTAACTCAGGTGAGATGTGGGCTAGAGAATGCAGCCAAGACCATTGGAAAGGGTAGATTCTGAACTTTACCCCATTGAAAATCATATCCTAATTGACAGGAATTGCAGCAGTGTGTGATTAGAGTATGGGAATCATACTAGCTAACACTCTACTACAGTAGTGAATGGCCAGCCCCAGATATAACACAGTTTTTTCAGTCCAGATTTACAAATGGGCCAACTACCTATTAAATGCCCCCAATGGCATGCATCTCAAGTAGCCTCTGACAGCCAAGTGCAGTTCCTGGCCTTCATGTGTGACTTAGTTACTAAGCAAGGCAGAGCTGTTTCACCTGACAGAAGGGGCAAAAGTGTGTTACTGGCACCCTAAAACCAGTCACTTCAGTCAGATAGGGCTCATCAGCCGTGGTTGGCAGCTCATCTAGGAGAAGGAAAACTCTGATCTCAAACCTCTGCTGGGGAAGGCTTTACCCACTCACGGGGAAGGCTTCGGGAGTAAACCCCAAGGGAAAAATCTGGAGCTGGCATCCCCAACACAGTCTCACATTGAGTTCACTGCTGATTGGTAACTGCTGCAACGCTGCTGGTACAAAACTGTATCAGACTCTGCCATTCCTTTGGGTTCATCAGATGCTTGGAGAGGGGGAGCTTGCTACATAGGCAACAGCTTGCTCATACTGACCAGGGTT
Organism: Mobula hypostoma; assembly: GCF_963921235.1. NCBI lineage: Eukaryota > Metazoa > Chordata > Chondrichthyes > Myliobatiformes > Myliobatidae > Mobula > Mobula hypostoma. The sequence goes on along the minus strand of NC_086109.1, from coordinate 15,300,907 downwards.
GTGTATCTAGACAGCTAGGATGCAATCTCCATGGTCAGTTCTGACCAGTGGAGTCCTCAGACAGTCAGACAACAGTGGTATGCAGAAGAACATTTCTCAATGCACAACACGTCCATCATTAAAGTGAAAGGGCTACAGCAACAGAAGACTACTTCCTTAGAAGCTTACGAAGATTCGTCGTAACATCTGGAACTCTGAAAAATCTATATAGATGTGCGGCAGAGGGTATATTGACTGGCTGCATCACAGCCTGGTATGGAAACTCCAGCGCACTCAAATGGAAATTCCTACAAAAAGTAGTGAATATGTCCCAGTCCATTATGGGTGAAGTCCTCCCCACCATTGAGCACATCTACACAAAGCATCATTGCAGGAAAGCAGCATCTGTCAGCAGGGGCTCCATCACCCAGTTCATGCTCTCTTCTCACTGCTGCAATCAGGAAGGTGGTACAGGAGCCTCAGGACCCACACCACCAGGTTCAGGAATAGTTATTCCCCTTCAGCCATCAGGCTCTTGAACCTAAGGGGATAACTTCACTCAACTTCATTTGCCCCATCATTGAAATGTTCCCACAACCAATAGACTCACTTTCAAAGATTCTTCATCTCATGTTCTCAATATTTATTGCATATTTATTTATTATTACTATCTCTTTTCTTTCTCTCTTTTCATATTTGCACAGTTTTTTGTCTTTTTTGCTCTAGCTGTCCATCCCGTTGGGGCAATCATTCATTGATTCCATTATGGTCACTGGTCTTATTGAGTATGCCCACAAGAAAATGAATCTCAGGGTAGTATATGTGACATACAAGTACTTTGATAATAAATTTAGTTTGAATTTTGAACTTCAAACACTCATTGACCTATATGCAAAGGTGAATTATAAGCACGAATTTTCAATTCAAACTCGTATCCATGTTCTATTCCCAGGAGGCAGCAACAGAATATTCCAATTTTATTTTAATTCATTTCTATTTGTGGTCCATAAAAACCATGCACTGCATGCCACTATTTTTTGGTCAAAGCAACTTAAGTTTTAATTGACGTGTCTGACAATCTTTTTTTACTGTTTTTGCTTATCTAGCAAAACATGAAAACTTATCTTCCAAAACCATAGCAAATTATACTTTGATATAAAGAACACAAATATCATACACAGGCAAGGAAGGATATAAAATTCATTTCTATTCATGAGATGGTGGAAATCTCACACATGATTATATTGCTGTGTCCCTCATGAGTTATCAGGATGAGCTCACCCATTGAAATAAATGTTATAACCTTCTGCCTTCTGAAGTCTACCCTCAGAATGCAACGTGACTCATGTAACGACCAGCTTTGCACAGTATGCCTGAGGTAAAGCATACCCACACATTCACCGCATGATCGCTGTTAGTTCGGGTAAAATTCAATCATTTGAATTTATATAGTGCTTTTAACTTAGTAAAGCATCCTAACAAGCTTCACAGGAGCGTTATCTGTCAGAAAATAGCATGGAACAAAATAAGGAGGCATTAAGACAGTGACTAAAACCTTAATCAGATGGTAAGTTTTTAAAAATGTCTTAGAAGAGGAAATGTGGAGAGGAATTTTAATGAGGGAATTGCAGGGCATGGATTTGGAGGAAGATAGCTGAAGATATAGTGGATGAAAATGAAGCAAAAGATGTGAGGACTGCATAAGAGGCAAAATCAGATCAATGGTCCTCAGATGTTTCTGCAGAATCTCTTATGTTTAGTCACTGCAATACCATGGTCAATTGTCTCTCAGACAGTGTTGATTGGAAGCATTACAGCCTGGTATGGAAACACCAATGTCTTTGAACAGAAAATCCTACAAAAGGGAGTGGGTTTGCTCGGTGCATCATGAATAAAGCCCTCCCCACCATTGAGCACATCGACATGAAACACTGCCATAGGAAAGCAGCATCCGCTATCTGAGATCCTCACCACCAGGGCCATGCTCTCTTCTTGCTGCTGCCATCAGGTAGAAGGTACAAGAGCCTCATGACTCGTGCCACCAGGTTCAAGAACAGTTATTACCCCTCAACCATCAGGCTCTTGAACAAAAGAGGATAACTATACTCATCTATTGAGATGTTCCCACAACCAATGATCTCACTTTAAGGACTCTTTATCTTGATATTTCAGGCTCTCATTATTTGTTATCTATTTATAGTTACATTTGCACAGTTTGTTGCCTTCTATGCTCCTGCTCTTTCATTGATCCTGTTTACTGTTACCATTCTATAGGTTTGCTGTGTATGCCCACAGAATAAAGAATCTCAGGGTTGTATGTGGTGTATGTACTCTGATAATAAATTTTTCTTTGAACTTTGAACTAGATCGTATTACAAGTTTCTGGTCATTATCATTCAATATTTATTAAATTGTGCTCATATTGGCTCATCTTTTCCTACATTACAATTGTGAGCCCTCTCCCAACTGACTTGGTCATCTGTAGTGCACTCTGAGACATGCTGAATGGAGCTTAACAGCAGAACAGCCATGATCTAATTAAGAGACATAACAGGCTCCTGGTCTGATTAGCCTGTCTCCATTCCTATGTAACTATGACAGCTACCAAAGAACTACAAAGCTTTCTTTATCTCAACAATAACTTCCATTGATGTAATGCCTGTAAAAGTGGCAAAAATGTTCTTTACTGGAGCATCATTGTACAAAATTCAACATTCATTGAGCCAGTGATTCGATAAAAGAAGATCAGACCTGCTAAAGGTCACCGAATACCTCTTTAATTTTTGGAAGCTGTAATCACTGTCCTTGGACATGATTATCACAACTTAAAGGTCATGAAAAGGTTTAAGAATATCCCTCAATACTCTTTAAAAGACATTTTTATCTTTTCATTACTTGCTTGAGTTATCACTGATTGATTTGGCCATCCAGAATAATATTAGGCAGTGAATCCTTTTGTGAAATCTGTATTAATTTTGTGTTATATTGAGCTCCGAAAGGTTCGGTTCTTTTCTTCTCTTCCTTTTACAGTCACTCTCAATGAAATTCTGTCAATCACCCTCACTGGATAAAGAAGCATGACCACAGTGGTAAATGGAGTCAATATCCTGCTTTCTTGAGATGTCATCAGCAATTTTGGTTGCATGCAATTTCATTGAAAAGGATAAATTTTCACACATGTACTTGGCCAACTGATTGAATCTCAGTGCCTTACACAGCAAGGAATTGGTTATTGACTTCAGAAGGAGTAGCAGACTACACAACCCAATTTACGTCGGTGGTGCGCAAGTGGAACAAGTCAAAAGCTTTAAGTTCCTCGGGCTCAATGTCACAAATGACCTGACTTGGTCCAACCAAGCAGAGTTCACTGCCAAGAAGGCCCACCAGCGCCTTTACTTCCTGAGAAAACTAAAGAAATTTCGCCTGTCCCCTAAAACCCTCACTAATTTTTATAGATGCACCATAGAAAGCGTTCTTCTAGGGTGCATCACAACCTGATATGGAAGTTGTCCCGCCCAAGACCGAAAGAAGCTGCAGAAGATCGTGAACACAGCGCAGCACATCACACAAACCAATCTTCCAACCGTGGACTCACTTTACATGGCACGCTGTCGGAGCAGTGCTGCCAGGATAATCAAGGACACAACCCACCCAGCCAACACACTTTTCATCCCTCTTCCCTCCAGGAGAAGGCTCAGGAGCATGAAGACTCGTACGGCCAGATTTGGGAACATCTTCTTTCCATAAGACTGCTGAACGGATCCTGACCCGGATCTGGGCCGTACCCTCCAAATATCCAGACCTGCCTCTCGGTTTTTTTGCACTACCTTACTTTTCCTTTTCTATTTTTTATTTATGATTTATAATTTAATGTTTTAATATTTACTAATTTTTACTATTTTTAATATTTAATATTTGTAATCCAGGGAGCAGGAAGCGCAGAATCAAATATCGTTGTGATGATTGTACATTCTAGTATCAATTGTTTGGCAACAATAAAATATAAGGTATAAAAAGTCAGGAGACTGAACAGTGCAGGATTGTGATCAATAGAAATCAGGAAATTTTGCTCAAAGTACAAACGTGTAGATCGAGAGGAGAGCTAGAGACTATTTCGCAGGTTGGGGGTGACCAATACCAAGGGGCATAATTTTAAGGTGTTTGGAGGAATGTAAAGGGGGGATGTCATAGATAATTTATTTTAGACAGAGTGGTGGGTGCATGGAACACCCTGCCAGGGGTGCTGGTAGAGCCAGATACGTTGGGGGCATTTAGATAAGCACATCAGTCACTGAAAGCAAGCATGCATGTACAGGAGGCAGTGAAGAAAGCTAATGGCATGCTGGCCTTCATAACAAGGGGAATTGAGTATAAGAGCAAAGAGGTCCTTCTGCAGCTGTACAGGGCCCTGGTGAGATCACACCTGGAGTACTGTGTGCAGTTTTGGTCTCCAAATTTGAGGAAGGACATTCTTGCTATTGAGGGAGTGCAGCATAGGTTCACAAGGTTAATTCCTGGGATGGCGGGACGGTCATATGTTGAAAGATTGGAGCGACTGGGCTTGTAGACACTGGAATTTAGAAGGCTGAGAGGGGATCTTATTGAAACATATAAGATTATTAAGGGATTGGACACGCTGCAGGCAGGAAGCATGTTCCAGCTGATGGGTGAGTCCAGAACCAGATGCCACAGTTTAAGAATCAGGGGTAGGCCATTTAGAACGGAGTTGAGGAAAAACTTTTTCACCCAGAGAGTGGTGAATATATGGAATGCTCTGCCCCAGAAGGCTGTGGAGGCCAAGTCTCTGGATGCTTTCAAGAAAGAGATGAATAGAGCTCTTAAAGATAGTGGAATCAAAGGTTATGGGGATAAGGCAGGAACTGGATACTGATTGTGGATGATCAGCCATGATCACAGTGAATGGCGGTGCTGGCTCGAAGGGCTGAATGGCCTACTCCTGCACCTATTGTCTATTGTCTATCAGCAATAGAAAAATGGAGGGCCATGTAGGAGTTAAAAGGCCAGCACAATGCCATGTACTGTGCTGTGATGTTCCATGTTCTATGCTAACTCATCACCTTACATTGAACATTATAAAAATCTGGTCATTGTCAGTTTGCTCTTTGGATAACTTTGCTTGTATACAAACTGGCTGGTGATTTCTCTTTTATACTGGTAACATATGATGCTCAAGAAAGGCAATAAACAAAAATGCAAGTTTTCTGCTTCCTTTACACCCCACTCAATGTTTCCATCCACTGAAATCTGTTGAAAGAACATTGCAGGGTATTAAACAGGAATTTGACTCAATTGTGTAGATTTTCTGGCTCAAGGGGAGGGTAAAATTAATCTACTCAATTTATTATACATTGGTGGACAGAATAGTAGAGTTTGCAGTGGCAGGGTTAGTGTAACATAGAAGAGAAGTTCCAGAGGAGATCGAATGGCTGGGAATCAAATTATATGGAATTGGATGGCAGGGCGGATTGGACAAAGGAGATTTTCAAACAGAAGGGCATGGATGACGGAAGCTTTTCAGATTGCTGGGATCAGCATTAGATTACATGGAAGGAAGTAGATTAAAGTGAATTAGCTTGTGCAGTCAAAAAAAATTACTCACCTACATCTTGCATCCCTCCTCCAAATCTGTCTTTTTTCAAGCAATTATTCATGCTTTGACAGTAGGTTTATGTCAGCCATTTAGTTCCCAGCCATTCAATCTCCTTTTTGATACAGTTACCCTGCCACTGTAAACTCTATTATTCTATCCACATGTGTATAATAAGTTTAGCATTCTAATTTTACCTTGCCTCATGAGCCAGAAAACTTGCACAATTGAGTGGAAGTTTCTTTTTTTATACTGTAAATCTCTCTCTTTCTTATGACTCCCTTCCTCTTTCTCTTTTTTTATCCTCATTCTCTCTCTTCTCTCTCCCCCACCTGTTCTGTCTCTATCCTCTCCCACACTTCCTCACCCTCCTTCTCAGTCTCTCTCTCTCCTGCGCTCTCTCACCCATCTTATCTCTTTCTCTCTCTCTCACTACCCTCTCCCTCACCCTCTCTCTCTCTCCCCTCCTCATCCCTATCATCCTCATCATCGTCATTATGTGCCATGTCGTATGGCATGGATGATCACAGTCTTTCCATGACCATGATTGTTCTTGGCAAATTTTTGTACAGAAGTGGTTTGCCATTGTCTTCTCCTGGGCAGTGTCTTTACTAGATGGGTGACACCAGCCATGATCAATACTCTCCAAAGATTGTCTGCCTGGCATCAGTGTCACAGAACCAGGACTTGTGATATGCACCAGCTACTCATGCAACTATCCACCCCTGCCCCCATGATTTCACATGACCCTGATCAGGGGAGCTAAACAGGTGCTACACCTTGCCCAAGGGTGACCTGCAGGTTGGCAGAGGGAAACAGCACCCTGCACCTCCTTTGGTGGAGACGTATCTCCATTCTGCCACCCTCACCCCTATCCTACCTGACCTGTTAAAACGATTGGGGATGAAGGTATAGAGAGTCATGTTAAACTCCTTTGCAGTATATCTGGTATTTTACTTTGCACAGCACTCTTCTTTCTTTCTATCTCAGGATCTCTTGACTGAAAAACAAGAAACATTGTTGACCAACCAGATCACCGGGCCATTAATCACATTGTACAATAGCAGTGTTATTGATCTGCTTCAGAAGTCAAAGATGTACAATTTATCATTACGATGAGCAGGCAGAGACATCTGTAATTATCTTCTGTAAATCGCAGTGTGCCAAAAGGACAGACCAGTTATTTGTGCAGTTTTCTGCCAACCAACAATGCAAAAGCAGGTGGGAAAAGCTGCGAAGCAGACAATTTACACCTGACACTTTCCCAAAGCACATTTCTCCCTCCCTAACCCATTAATCCTTGCCAAATGCTAGACATTAGCAGAAGGAAAACAGGTTAATTCTTTATAATGAGATTTCATCGAAGTTTCCTCTTCTTAGTTTAAATAGACAAAATTCTAATATAAAGTTAAAACAATTCTAAAAGTGATCTAATAGGGGAAGCAATTGCAATTTGTGTTTATTACTTTTGAATGTTCCAGGGAACACACAAGAGTGGAGAAGAACAAAATTCAACTCTGGTCTACGTGAGATGTTAGTGCAGATAAGAACATAAGAAATGGAAGCACAAGTAAGCCACTGGCCCTTTGAGACTCCTCTACCTCTCACCAAGGCCACGACTGACCTTCTCTCTTGATGCCATTTTCCACCATACTCCCCACCTTCCCTGATTTACTTATTTTCCAGAAATCTATCAATCTCTGCTTTGAGTTAACTCAGCGACTGAGCCCGCACAGCTTTCCGAAGGTTCATCGCTCTCTGACCGAAAGAATGTTTTCTCATCTCATCCTAAACTGTCTGACCAGCTGCATAACCATCATATATGGTGGGGTGGGGGATGGGGGGTGCACTGCAAAGGATCAAAGTAAACTGTAGATGGTTAAACTCAGTCAACTCCATCATGGCAATAGCCTCCCCAGCATCCAGGATATCTTTAAGGAGTGATGCCTTAAAAAGGCAGCACTAATCACCAGTACATGCCTACTTCTCATTACTACCAGTAAGAAACGCCGGATTTCACAACATATACCAGTGATATTAAACCCAATTCTTATTCTGAAACTATGCTCTCCTTAATTCTGAACTGTTCAGTCTGGGGAAACAGCTTCCCTACATCTAGTCAGTCAAGTTCTTTAAAGATATTTTTGCTTTGATGAGATATTCTCTCATTCTTCTAGAGAATCCCAATGCACTCAAGCAAACACCCCATTACTGGAATCAGTCTCCTGAAACATTGCTACAGTTCCTCCAGAGCTAAATCATACAATCTGAGGTAAGGAGACTAAAATTGTCCACAATATTCCAAGTATGGTCTCATGTAGATACAATTCAATTCCAGTAAGACTTCCTCATTTCTGGATTCAAATCCGCTCTTTATAAAGGCGAACATGACATTTGCCTTCTTAATCGCCGCAAGATGGGATTTAAAGAGAATTTTAAAGGAAGACAGATGTAGAAGGTTGGCGAAGACAGATGTAGAAGGTTGGCAAAGACAGAGATGAGAAGTAAATGTTTCACATTCTCTGCTTAGGAGGGCCATGGAAGTTTAGAGGATCTCTCCAGGATTGCTCTATAGGCTCACACTTCTTTGGCTCTTAAGGGTTCGTAGATGGCATCTATTTGATATGTTTGTTTCTTTTTCATTCTAATTGTGTTTTCTTGTAAAAATTATGTATATATTTAAATATGTTTTTCTTGCGAATGCTGCTTCTATGATGCTCTGTGCCTGTGATGCTGCAAGTAAGTTTTTCATTGTATACTTTTGCTTGTGCAAATGAGAATAAATTCAACTTTGACTTTGTGCGGGAAAGTGACACTTGGCTGAAAAATCATCCGCGATCTTATTGAATGATGGGCCAGGTATTCTATGTATATCCAATGATGTCATAGATTTTATAGCTTGCCACTGCACTTACATAGCCATATTTAGTTACTCCAATAAAACAGAATGGTCCCAGTTTATTGTCACTTAGTCATTGTTGTGCAGAGGCAGCATTTTCCACCAGCAAAACTGTTTCAAACTCAGTTTTCATAATCATCTGATTTACACCAAATGCTCCCAGATGAGGCACATTACCCAAAACTTCTTTTACAACCAATAACCGGTCCGTGTTGAATGGATAAAGCCCTGCCACAATAATAGAACATAGAACACAGTCCTTCAGCCCACAATGTTGTGCCAACCTTTTAAGTTACTCTAATATCAATCGAACAATCTCTCCTGCAAAGGCCTCTGCTTTTCTTTTATTCCTGTGCCTATCTAAGAATCTCTTAGAAGTCCTGGAAGTATCTCCCTCTACCACCACCCTGATAGAGCGTTCCATGCACTTACTATTCTTTGTGTATAGGATGGTGGGACCATAAGACATAGGAGCAGAATTAGACCATGCAGCCGATTGAGTTTTCTCCAGTATTCCATCATGGCTAACACATTATCCCACTCAACCCCATTCTCCTGCCTTCTTCCCATAACCTTTGACTCCCAAACTAATCAAGAACCTATCAACCCCTGCTTTAAATATACTCAATGAATTAGCCTCCACAGCCATCTATGGCAATGAACTTCACAGACTCACTACCCTCTGACTAAAGAGGACACAGCCTCAGAATAGAGGGGCATCCACTTAGAATGGAGATGAGGAGGAATTTCTTTAGCCAGAGAGTGGTGAATCTGTGAATTCTTTGCCATGGGCAGCTGTGGAGGCCAAGCCTTTATGTACAAACGTATATCTAAGGCAGAGGTTGATACATTCTTGGTTGGTCAAGGCATGAAAGGATATGGGGAGAGGGCTGGAGAATGGGGCTGAGAGGAAAACTGAATCAGCCAAATGAAGAGGTGAAGAAGACTCGATGGATCAGATAGCCTAATTCAGCTCCTATATCTTATGGTATCCTGCATCTTTTGGTCTTTATTCCTCCTACCAAAACGCATGACCATACACTTCCCTACACTATATTCCATCTGCCACTTCTTTGCTCATTCTCCCAATCCGTCTAAGACTCCCTACTTCCTCAACACTACCGGTCTGTAGTTGGGGGGCGATCTAAGCGCTAGGCCAGATTGAAAAGGTCAGGGTGTCTCGGCTAGAGGCAAAGGACATGCCAGTTCATCACGCTGTTCCTCAAGGTTTATTCACCTCTGCAATGAACTGAGGTTGTGACCTGCAACTAACGAGCTTCTGACTCAGCTGCAAAAATGCCCGACTTTTGTGAACTTCAGTTCTGAATGCTATTTGCTTACTTCTACTGTTTGTGCAATTTGTTAGTTTGCTCTCTGCACATTGGATGTTAGGTGGTCTTTTTTGTTTTAATGGGTTCTGGAACCTACCAGCCTTCTCCTTCCCACCCTCCCCCCACCTTCTTTATAGGGCCTGTGCCCCTTCCCTCTACAGTCCTGACGAAGGGTTCTGGCCTGAAACATCAACCGATCTTTTCCACGGATGCTGCCCGACCTGCTGAGTTCCTCCGGCGTGTTGTGAGTGCTGGTACCCCATCTGTTTTATGTTTATCACAATAAAATAGTTGAGTTCAATGAGCTTCCCAGTCTGTCATTATGGACCAAATCCTCACCATAATATCAAGGGTGAAGAGTCAGTGAAATGTCCTGCAGTATGACAAGTGGTGAAAGTGCTCTAGGAGTGAATATTTATCACTGATTCAAGAAATACATTGAATAGATTTCGTAGATGATTAAGATGCATTGGATTTGTGATGCCTTGGCCATCTGGATTCAGAATTGGCTTGTCTATAGAAGACCGAGGCTAATAGTCAACAGGACTTATTCAGGCTGGAGATCCATGGCTAGTGATGTTCCACAGGGGTTCATGCTAGGATATCTGATGTTTGTGATGCAACATGGACGAGTGGGTTGGCCAGCTCGAAGATGATCCACAGGTTGGTGGTGTTATGGATAGAGTAGGAGATTGACAAAGAAGACAACAGGATATAGATCAGTTAAAAATGCAGGGAGAGAATAACAGATAGAGTTTAATCCAGCCAAGTGTGAGGTGTTGCACATTGGAGTTAAAATACAAAACGTACAGTCCAGTAAATGGCAGGAGCTTGAAAAGCATTGATAGACAGAGGTTTTTAAGGGTCCAAGTCCATAGCTCCTGAAACTAGCTACACAGACTGATAAGCTGGTGAAGAAGTTGTATGACATGGTTGCCTTTCTTTGTTGAAGCACTGAGTTCAAGAATCGGGAAGTTATAAAACTCTGGTTAGGCCACATCAAGACTATTGCATTCAGTTCTGGTCACCCCATTACAGGAAAGATGTGAAGGCTCTGGAGAGGGTGCAGTAGAATTGTACCAGGATGCTGCCTGGATTTGAGCGAGAATCAGAATCAGGTTTAATATCACTGGTATATGTCATGAAATTTATTATTTTAAGACCATAAGACACAGGAGCAGAATTGGGCCATTTGGCCCATTGAGTCTTCTCCACCATTCTATCATGGCTGATTTATTATCCCTCTTGACCCCATTTTCCTGCCTTCTCCCAATAACCTTTGACACTCTCACTAATCAAGGACAACACATACATATATACTTGCTCTCTTTCCCATATGGAAAACCAATTATTGTTCATATCTGTTTTATATAACCAATGCAAGTTAACACCTTTACTGTACAGTGCAATCTATAATGATTTTTAAAAAACCTATAAATTGCAATAAGAATTTGAGGTAGTGTACATAGGTTCATTGTCCACTCAGAAATGAGAAGTTAGAAGAAGCTGTTCCTGAAACATTGAGTGTGTGCCTTCAGGCTCCTGTACCTCCTGCTTTATGGTAGGAATGAGAAGAAGGGCTGGGGATGAGACTCCTTAATGGATGGACTCCTGTATGCCTCCTCTTCACCAGCTGAAACGCTGCCAATAATAGTTGTGTCATCAGCCGATTTACAGATGGTGTTTGTGCTGTGCCAGACCACATAATCATGGGTGTAGGGGAGAGTAGAACAGTGGGCTAACCTTATGTCCTTGAAGTGTATTAACATTAACTGTCAGCAAGGAGGACATGTTATCTCAGATCCACACTGACTATGAACTGCCAGTGAGGAAGTCAAGGATCCAGTTGCAGATGAAGGTACAGAGGCCCAGGTTTTGGAGCTTGTTGATTATTACTGAAGACATGCTGGTGTTGAACGCTGAGCTGTAATTAATACAGCAGTCTGACGTAGGTATTGGTATTGTCCAGGTGTACCAAGGCCAGTGAGTGGAGAGCCAGTGAAATTGCATTCGCTATAGACCTATTGTGATATGGGAAAATTACAAAGGAGCAGTTGGACAAACGTGAGTTGTTTTTTTAATGGGAATGACAGGGACCGAGAGTGGCCTGATAGAAGTTTATAAAATTATGAGAGACATACATAGTATTGGACAGCCAGTTGCTGAAATGTCCAATTGTAGAGGGCACACACTTGAGGTGAGAGGGACTTAATTCAAAACAGGTGCATGGGGCAAGTTTGCTTTTACACAGAGTGGTGGGTAACTGGAATGCACTCCCAAGGTGGTAAAGGAGGATTCTTCTTCTTTAGAGCTAATAGCAGCTCGTATCTATCAGGAAGGTGCATTACCGCCACCTACTGTAATGGAGTATGACAGGAGCCGTGACGTGGATCAGATATTACCTCCCAAACCTGTTTTAATTAAAAAGTTCACCAAGGCCCTAAATGACTTAATCGTCTCTGTCTTAGGTGCCAGAATACCCTGAAAACTAGGCATCTCAGATTTACCCAACAATTGTCTAAACCACATTCCAATGAATCTCTGTGGCACACCATGATCACATGTTCCACCGTCTCTAGGTGGTAGAGGAGATATACACAATAGAGACAACTAAGGGGTTCTATGCAAGAACGCAGGGACATGGTCATAGTGTTGGCTGTAGGGATTTGTTAAATTAGGTATTTAATTACTAGTTAATTAACTTGGTGCATTGTGAGCCGAGGACTGTATTGTATTTTTCCATGTTCTTCGATATCCTGATACTTCATTTCATCAATTGACAAGAGTTAAATATTGCCAAAATTAATCAGGAGAAAATAGACACTGCCTCATGTTGGATATGCCAGATGATTCTTCTAACTTCTCATTTCCACATTCTCAAATGGTTATTTACAACCTGCAGTAAATTAAACCAACATATTCAGATTGATGCCAATATTTGTGTTAATTAGTTTACTGGCCTGACAGCATGCTCCTGCAACAGCCCAAAATGGCAAAATGTGGTTTCCTCTCAAGCCTAGCTCACTGAACAGGAGGTGGAATTAATAATGAATGAGTTGCTTAAGAGATGGTCTGCTAATTTTGATACCAATGTGGATCAGATATGTGACAATGCATGGAGAGAGACAGCAGAGCAATTAAAATCAATCTGCCAGAAGAAAACAACTTTAGATGCCAGGAAAAGGATCCAATAATAACATGATTTAAAAACAGTGCAGAACTCTTGGCAAAGTGATTTACTCCAAATGCTAATCCATCATATTCCTTAATTTTCCTTTTGTGCATTTTTATTTCAGATTTATTTTCTGAAAGTTTAGATAAAGGCAAGAGCTTTGTTCCTCTTCATCATGGATTGCATGAGAAACTGGCTGAACATAACATCCATCACAGGTAGATGCTTCTCTGTCTGTTGACCTACTGTTATTGCTGAGGCAGGCAATAAAATTCATGCCATTTTCAAGCAAGTATTCTATATCTTAAACAAGGCTGCACCAGATAAATTGTAAACACAAGAGATTCTGCAGAGGCTGGAGATCTTAAGCAGCACACACAAAGTGCTGGAGGAACTCAGCCACTTGGGCACCATCTATGGAGGGGAAAAAGCAGTTGACATTTATGATCAAAGTAATTCACCAGAAAAAACTGGCAATGCATTGTTCTGCAACAATGTGGAGCAATTTAAAATCCATGCCAGCGGTACATGATGTTCAGGTGGAAGTGAAGCTACATTTTTGAAAGCACCAGTACATTCACAGGTTCAAAATGCAGAGGTGAGCCCTGCAGTGACAGGAGGAAGATGTGGTATGGCAAGATACAGTTGCCCCTCTTTGCAGATACTAAAGTCTACACAAAACTGGTATATGGCATTAGGCCCTGGCTCAGTTGTAGCTCTCCTTTCTACAAGACAAGATGTCACAAGTTTCAAAGCTCACTACAAAGACTTCAACACAAATTTCAGATTCATACCTCATTACAGGAGAGTTGCATTATCCCAGGACTCATCTTTCGAAAGAAATATTAAACCACCACTCCAAAAATTCCACGTTTGCCAATGATTCATTGTTAAACTCATCACCTCAGGTTGAAGCAAATTGTTCCTCGCAGTGGCAAGCTACATAACTACAAGCTGTGCTTCCAAAGTGCCCAAAGGATTGTCTTCTTCTCCATCTGGGTTGTCGGCGCACCTCCTCCAACACTTAATCCAATGCTTAGATCAAAGTCAAAGTAAATTTATTATCAAAGTACATATATCGCCATTCACTACCTCGAGATTCATTTTCTTGCAGCTACATACATGATTTTTAGCACTGTGGAGGAATAGAAGGATCTAAGGCATTTCTCCTTGGAGAGAAGGAGGATGAATGGTGACTTGATAGATGTGTACAAGAGACATGGATTGAGTGAACAGCCAGAGACGTTTTCAAAGAGCCAAGATGGCTCATATGAGGAGGCATAATGGAGGGCATTGGAGGAAAGTATAGGGGAGTATTTTTACACAGAGAATAGTGAGTGTGTAGTCAGGGGTGGTGGCAGAGGCAGATACATTAGGGAGATTTAAGAAACTCTCAGATAGGCACATGGATGATGGAAAAATGGAGGGCTATGTAGGAAGGAGGGGTTAGATTGATCTTTGAGTAGGTTAAAATGTCAGCACAACATCGTGGATTGAAGGGGCTGTACTGTGCTGCAATGTTCTATGCTCTATATCCTGAGAGGAAGGAATTTCATCTCCTGTCCTTTTAAATTATAAATAAATGAAAGAGGAGCCATTCATTTTTTCTACAAATATGGCTGAAGCAGAATGAGCTTTAGCAAGGTCAAGAGCAAGAAATGCTCCTCGATTCATGATGCATCCAAAGAATTGTGGAGAAGCTACCAGCAGACATTAAAGATAGGGGAATTAGGCACTAGGTTCCATGGGAGGTGAGAGCCAACCAATCAGATGAGCATGCATAGCCCAAAAGGAGAAATATGTCACATAGATTGTTTCAATCAACATGGGACACAATGGGGCAAATGGCCTTGTACTGTCATGCAAGATTTCAATCTCGACCTATCTCATGAGTTTGGGGAATTCCTACAAGTCACCTTAATACATTGATACAAGTCAGAATAACTGGCACATTGTGCTGTGATGGAAATATCATGGTATTATGAAAGTATTAGAGCATCGAGAACATCTTCAAAAGGACAATGCCTCAAAGAGGCTGCATCCATTTTTAAAGAACCCCCCCCATCCCATCACCCAAGACACACCCTCTTCTCATTGCTACCATTAAAGAGGAGGTACAGAAGCCTGAAGACACACGCTCAATATTTTAGGAACAACTTCTTCCCCTGCGCCATCAGATTGTTGAGTGGACAATGAACCCATGTATACCAACTTGCATTCTTTTTAACCTTTAAAAATTACCTCACTATTTTTTCTTTTTTTTTGCTTTTTAAACTACTTACTAAATTTAATTCATATATAGATATATATATATTCTTATTGTAATGTACAGTTATTACTTTATAAATTGCACCATACTGCTGCAGCAAAAAAATTTCACAACATACAGAATGCTAGTGATATTAAACTTGATTATATAAGACCATAAGACATAGGAGCAGAATTAGGCCATTTAGTCCATTGAGCCTGCTCCACCATTCTCCCTATAACTTTTGATGCCATGGCCAATCAAGAGCCCATCAATTTCTGCCTTAAATACGCCAAACAACCTTGCTTCCACAGCTGTAACCAGATCCACAAATTCACCATTCTCTGGCAAAAGAAATTTCTCCGCATCTCTGTTTTAAATGGACACCCCTCTATCCTGAGAATGTGTCCCCTTGTCCTAGACTCTCCCACCATGGGAAACATCCTATCCACATCTACTGTGTCTAGTCCTTTCAACGTTCAAAAGGTTTCAATTAGATCCACCCTCATCCTTCTAAATTCCAATGAGTATAGGCCCAGAGTCATCAAACTGTCCTCATATGATAACCCTTTCATTCCTGGAATCATCTTGGAACCTCCTTTGAGCTCTTTTCAATGCCCGCGCACCTTTGCTAGATGATGAGCCCAAAACCATTCGCAATACTTAAGATGAGGCCTCACTAGTGCCTTTTAAAGCCTCAGTATCACATCCTCGCTCTTGTATTCTAGACCTCTTGAAATGAATGTTAACATTGCATTTGCCTTCCTCACCACTGACGCTACCTGCAAATTAACTTCTAGGGTGTTCTGCACAAGGACTCCCAAGTCCCTTTACACCTCAGATTTCTGGATTTTTCCCCATTTAGAAATCAGTCTGTACATTTATTTCTTCTATAAAGTGCATGACCATGCATTTTCCAACATTGTATTTCATTTGCCACTTTCTTGCCCATTCTCCTAATTTGCTTAAGTCCTTCGGCAGCCTACCTGTTTCTTCAACACTACCTGCCCCTCCACCAATCTTCATATCATCTGCAAACTTGACAAGAAAGCCATCTATTCCATGATCTAAATCATTGATATACAGCATCAAAAGAAACGGTCGCAATACCAACCCCTGTGGAACACCACTAGCTGCTGGCAGCCAACCCAAAAAGGATCCTTTTATTCCCAATTGCTGCCTCCTACCAATCAGCCAATGCTATAAACATGCTAGTAACTTTCCTGTAATACCATGGACACTTAACTTGGTTAGCAGCTTCACTTGTAGCACCTTGTCAAAGGCCTTCTGAAAATTCAAATATACATCCACTACATCCCCTTTATCTATCCTAATTGTAATCTCCTAAGAAAATTCCAAAAGGTTCATCAGGCAAGAGTTTCCCTTAAGGAAACCATACTGACTTTTTCCTATCTTGTCCTGTGTCACCAAGTACTCCATAACCTCATCCTTAACATTTGACTCCAACATCATTGCAACCACTGAGGTCAGAATAACCAGTCTATAAATTCCTTTCTGCTGCCTTCCTCCTTTCTTACAGAGTGGAGTGACATTTGCAATTCTCCATTCCTCTAGCACCCTACCAGAGTCCAATGATTCTTGAAAGACCATTATTAATGCCTCCACAATCTCTACAGGTACATCTTTCAGAACCCTCAGGTACAGTTCATCTGGTCCGGGTGACTTATGCACTTTTAGGTCTTTCAGCTTTGTGAGCACCTTTTCTCTTGTAATAATAACTGCACTCACTTCTCTTCCCTCACACCCTTCAACACCTGATACACTGCTAGTGCCTTCCACATTGAAGACTGATGCATAATACTCATTTAGTTCATCTGCCATCTCCTTGTCCCTTGTTATCGTTTCTCTGGCCTCATTTTCTAGCGGTCCTATATCCACTCTCATCTCTCTTATTTTTTATATACTTGAAAAAGCTGTTTCTATCCACCCTGATATTGTTTGCTAGCTTGCTTTCATATTTCATCTTTCCTTCTTAATGATTCTTTTAGTTGCTTTCTGTAGGTTTTTAACAGCTTCTCAGTCCTCAATCTTCCCACTAATTTTTGCTTTGTTGTATGCCCTCTCTTTTGCTTTTACATTAGCTTTGACCTCCACTGTCAGCGATGGTTGTAGTATTTTGCTATTTGAGTAATTCTTTATTTTGGAATACATCAATCCTGTGCTTTCCTCATTTTCCCCAGAAACTCAAGCCATTGCTGCTCTGCTGACATCCCTGCCAACATCTCCTTCCAATTTACTTTGGCCAACTCCTCTCTCATACACTGCAATTTCCTTTACTCCACCAAAATGCTGCTACGTCAGACTTTACTTTCTCCCTATCAAATTTCAGGTTGAACTCAATCATATTGTGATCACTGTCTCCTAAGCGTTCCTTTACCTTAAGCTCCCTAATTGCCTCTGGTTCATTACATAACACCCAGTATGTCATCGAGTGTAGCTGATCCCCTAGTAGGCTCAGTGACAAACTGCTCTAAAAAGCAATCTCACAGGCATTCAAAAAAAAATCACTCTCTTGAGATCCATCACTGATTTTCCCAATCTACTTACAGGTTAAAATCTCCCATGACTATCATAACATTGTCCTTTTCACACACCTTTTCTGTTTCCTGTTGAAATCTGTAGTCCACATCTCAGCTATTATTTGGAAGCCTGTATATAACTGCCATCAGGGACCTTTTACACTTGCAGTTTCTTAACTTAACCCACAAGGATTCAACATCTTCCGATCCTATGTCACATCTTTCTAATGATTTGATGCAATTCTTTTACCAGCAGCTCCACATCATTCCCTCTACCTACCTTCCTATCCCTCCGATACAATGTGTAGTCTTGGACATTCAGCTCCCGACTATAACCATCCTTCTGCCACAATTCAGTGATGGCCACAACATCATACCCGACAATCGTAAAAGTGCAACAAGATCATCCACCTTATTTCTTATACTCCATGCATTGATATATAACACTTTGAGTACTGTATTTACTACCCTTTTTGATTCTGCATCCCTAATGCACTGATACTCACCCTGCTGGTTGCAATTTTGTACTTTCATCAACCTGCCCTTCCTAACAGTCTGACAGCATGCTATCTTTGCTTTCTTTATCATTGGTCCTATCCTGTGTCTCTTCATTCCAGTTCCTTTCCCCTTGCCAAATTAGTTTAAACCCTCCCCAACAGTTCTAATAAACCTGCCCACAAGAATATTGGTCTGATTCAACTCCAGAGACTACTGGCATTAACCACCAGGTTAAATTGGTTAGCACTGACCATGGGGAATAGTAAAACCAAAGGGTTGTATTTGTTACATTTTCTTCCATATTTATTCTTCAGTTTGCTGGTTTCAGGTGTCTAGGGCTTTAATTTTCACACTGTCACAAAGAGCAATTTTGTCTGGGCAGGATTACATTTCTTCAGCTGAAAACCATGTTAAAGTAACCAAGTGATGTTGACAAATCAATATATTTCCTTCCAAATTCTTACCAGCTAAAGAAGTACACTCGAGAGTACAATGAAAAAAAAAGTTTTAAGGAATTTTTTTCCTAGTTCGTGATGCAAATCTCAGAGATATCCAAAGAGATGCAGAATGATTAATAAGTAATATCAGCAAAATGACAGCTTGGAACGAACAGGAAAAAACTATCAAGACATAAGGCAGTGAGGCTTTCTTTTTTCTAGAAAAGAGAAAAATATAAGATGCTGTATTATATGTATAAATGATTTTGACAATAGTATGGGTGGGTCAATTCATAAGTTGCTGATGACATGCAGAGAGAGGAAGATTGTCAAAGGATTCAGCAGGATATAGACTACTTAAAGATATGGGCAGAGAAATGGCAGATGGAGTTTAATCCTGAGTAGAGGCCCCTCCATTGGTTAGGGTTGTCCATGGATGTTGAATCTTAGCTGTATATGCAAGCCAGTGCAGTACAATATGGAGGGCAAGTTGTTGCCCGTACAGCAGTCTCCCCCTCTCCATGCAGCTAATGAATTAAAAGATAAGGAAGAGACAGATACAGTTTGGCACTAGCAGTGTTGCAGGAGTTGCCAATCAGCATTGAATTCAATGTAGGATGCCTTAGAGACTCTTTCAAAGGTGTCAGTCTGAAATGCCAATTCTTGATTCCTTTTCATAGATGCTGCCCGACCTGCAAAGTTCCTCCAGCATTTTGTGTGTGTGTGTTACTCTAGAATTCCAGTATTTAAGCAGGGGTGCCCAACCATTTTTATGCCATGGACCCCTTCCCATTAATGAGGGGTCCATGGACACCAGGTTGGGAAACCCTGATTTACAGAATCTCTTGTGCTTTGGCATTTAAATTGACAAGTGTGAGGTGCTACACTTTGTAAGATCAAATATGCGAGAACGGTGCAGAGTTTTTGGCAGGTTCAATAGGAGCACTAACGTAGAGAGGGATCTTGGGATGCAAGTCCATTGCTCCCTGCAAGTTGCAACACGAGTAGATAGGGTGTAAGAAAGATGTAAAGCATACTTGCCTTATTGAGCTGTAAATTACAAAAGTCAGCAATTCATGTTCTAGTTGTATCAAACACTGGTTTGGCCACATTTGGAGCATTGTGTGAGTCTTGGTCACCCCATTACAAAGAGGATGTGGAGGTTATGGACAAGGTGCAAAAGAGACCCACAAGAGTCTACATTAGGGAGCAATAGCTAGATGGAGAGATTGGACAAAGTTGGACTGTTTTCCCTGGAACATCAGTGGCTGAGGGGCAGCTGAATGAAGTGTGTAAAAATTCTGAGAAACATAGATAGGGTAGTGAGAATCTTTTTTCTAGATGTATGTCAAGTAGGAAAGGACATAGCTTTAAGGTGAGAAGGATAAATATTGAAACTGTCAGTACCTCCAGTTGATCTTCATCTTTTTGTGTGTTTTCCCCAGCTGTCAGTCTGTGGTTTTGTATTGCCATGTGCTCCTGTCCCCACTCCTGCTCTACTCCGGCCCCTGTATTACTGAGTACTCCGTCTCTCACCTGTTTCTCATTATTACCTGTTTTGCTGCCACTTCTGTCTCATCGTGCTCCACCTATCATCTGCCTCTCTGCTTATTGCTCAGTGTATTTCAGTCCTGTGTTTTCACCTGTTTGTTGCCAGATTGTGCCAGTGAATTCTCCTGAGCCTTTCCAGCATTTGTATCTGTACTCTATCCGTCCGAATATCAACTCTGTCTGTTTCCCGATCCTGGTTTTTGAATTTCTCTGGATGTTTTGATCTCTGCCTGAACTTTGATGCTGACTTTGTTTGCACCTCGGGAGTTGTTAGTCAATTAATATTACTGTGTGCACAGTACTGGGTCTGCGATTGGATTCCTGCTCCAGCGTCCTGACAAAAACATGAAAAACAGTGACTGGAACAACCCATTCATTTAATACAGTCATAAACAATCCTCAATAATCCTCCTCTCCACCATACTGCTTGATGTTTTTTATGTCACAAAGTCTCTCCATCTACTGTCTTTTTATTCATTCAATGGATGTAGACTTCACAAGGTGAGTCAGATAAGACACAAGCTTTGTTTGTCACATGTATGTTGAAACATCCAAACATACAGTGAAATGCATCATTTGCATCAATGACCAACACACCCAGGGGTTCCCAAACGTTATTACGCCTTGGACCCCTACCATTAATCCAGGGGTCTGTAGACCCCAGGTGTGGGAACCACTGAACATACCGCTCTTCCAACAAAGTCTCTCCACCATCTGGAAGGCTCAGGTCAGGAGTGAGATGGAATGCTCCTCACTTACCTGGGTGAGTGCAACTTCAGCAACGCTCAGGAAAACTCTAAACCATACATGGCATTGCAATCCACTTGGTTGTCCCAAATGCAGCCATTACCTTGCTCCACCACCAATGCTCAGTGATGGTTGTCTTTTCTTGGAGAGAAGCAGCCTACAAGTGTCACTGTGCTTATGGTGCCAACATACAATGCCCACAATTCACTAACCCTCACGTTTTAGGAATGTGGGAATTAACCGGAGCACCCAGAGAAACCCCACAGTAAGAAGAGCATTCCCAACACCGATCCCTGAAGGAACATCAATGCATGTTTCTCTTCTGAAACTGGAAACTTTCCACAGGCTTTTAATTATGACAATTAAATTATTCACTACTTTCACAGCTATCTCTCTTTGAATGCAGATTGTTGGGTTTTGGTACCATTAATTTCTTTAGCACTATCTTTTTACTAACGTTAATTTCCTTTATTCTCTCATTTTTATTGAGTCCTGGTTGCCTAGTTTTCCCGAGAAGGGATGTAGACTTACTTCCATGAAGATGTATCTAATTGTTCTGCCGTTTCTTTGTTCCCCATTATAAATTTTCCTGTATCTTAATGTCAGGGACTTAAATTTGTCTTTACTAATCCTTTTCTTTTTATATACTTACAAAAGCTTTCACAATCTATTCAATACATTAATTTTAATATTGGCTGTGACCTCTTGGTTGAACCATTATGAACATGTTATTGGCTCATTCTTGACATAAGTATTCTCAATAGAGCGTATGATTCCCCTCAATGGCATTATTTCCTTTTAGAAGTGTCTGTCTTCCCTAAAGAAAGATTATTTTGTACTCTTGGCAGATGTCTGTGAGCTCACAAAACAAACAAATGCCTGTCAGCCATCAATGGGTCTATTAATACCAAGTCTTCAAATGTCAACAGTCTGGGGGTTACTATTGATCATAAACTCAACTGCACCAGCAACATAAATCTTATTGCTAAAAAAGGCATTCAGGAGCTGGATATCACATATTTCTTGACATGCTTAAGAGTGACTCACCTCTTGATGCTCCAAAGTATTTCCACTGTCACTGGGTCATAATGAAATATTGTTCACTTAGAGTCATAGAAAAGTACAACACATAAACAGGTCCTTCGTCCCAACTAGTCCATGCCAAAACCATTTAATCTGCCTATTCCCATTGACCTGCTCCAGGACCATAGGCCTCCATACCCCTACCATTCATGTATTCACCTATCTATCCAAAATTCTCTGAAACATAGAAATCGAGTTCACATGCAGTGCTTGTGCTGCCAGCTCATTCCACACTCTCACGACCTGCTGAGTGATGAAGTTTCCCCTCATGTTCCCCTTAAACTTTTAACCTTTCACACTTAACCCATGACCTCTGGTTGTGGTCCTACCTAATCTTAGTGGAAGAAGCCTGCTTGCATTTACCCTATCTATATCCCTCATGATTTTGTATACCTCTATGAAATCTCCTCTCAGTCTTCTATGTTCTAAAGAATATAATCCTAACCTATTCAATCTTACCTTATAACTCAGTTTCTCCAACCTGACAATATCCTTGTAAGTTTTCTCTACACTCTTTCAACCTTGTTTACATCTTTCCTGTAGGTTGTGACCAAAACTGCACACAATACTCCAAATCAGTCCTCACCAACATCTTACACAACTTCAACATAACATCCCATCTCGTTCGTTCCTACCTGCTTGTGCCTTCTATGCAACTCCTTTTTTCTCATAACCAGAACCTCAATATCTCTTGAAAACCAAGATTCCCTGTACTTATTATCTTTACCTTTTATTCTGATAGAGACATACAAGCTCTATACTCTCAAAATTTCACTTTTGAAAGCCTCCCACCTACTAAGTACACCTTTGCCAGAAAACAGCCTGTCCCCATCCACACTTACCAGATAATTTCTGATACCATCAAAATTGATCTTTCCCCAATTTAGAATCTCAAATCGTGGACCAGATCTTTTTTTTTAGCATACTTACTTTGAAACTAATGACATTGTGGTCACCAGATGCAAAGTGTTCCCCTACACAAACTTTTGTCACCTGCCCTGCCTCATTCCCCTATTAGCAAATTCAGTATCGCACACTCTCTCCCAAATTACGCGAACAGCATGCCCCAACAAAAGAGATTAAAAGATTAGGTTTATTTGTCACATGTATTTCAAAAGTTCAAAGTAAATTTATTATTAAAGTACATATATGTCAGCATATACAACCCTGAGATTCATTTTCTTGTGGGAATACTCAATAAATCTATATGATAATAACCATAACCAATGAAAGACTGCACCAACTTCAGCACTTAACCAGTGTGCAAAAGACAAAAAACTGTACACATATATAAAGAAAGAAATAATAATAATAATAAGTAAATAAGCAATAAATATCGAGAACATGAGATGAAGAGTCCTTGAAAGTGATTCCATAGGTTCTGGGAACATTTCAATCATGGGGCACATGAGTTGAGTGAAGTTATCCCCTTTGGTTCAAGAGCCTGATGGTTGAGGGGTAATAACTGTTCCTAAACCTGGTGGTATGGGTCCTGATGGTCTTATCCTTCTTCTTGATGGCAGCAGTGAGAAAAGATCATGTCCTGGGTGATTGGGTTCCTGATGATGGATGCTGCATACCTGCAACAGCATTTCATGTAGGTACATTCAATGGTTGGGAGAACCTTACCTATGATTGACTTGGCTGTACCCTTTACTTTTTGTAGGATTATTCAGTTAAGGTTACTGGTGTTTCCATACCAGGCTGTGATACAGCCAGTAAATATACTCTCAACTATCTATAGAAGTTTGCCAAAGTTTTAGATGTCATGCCGAGTCTCAGCAAAATTGAAACTTATGGTGAAATGCATGGTGTGTATCACTGATCAACATATCTGAGGATGTGCTGGGGGCAGCACACAAATCTCACTGCACTTCCAGTGCCAACATAACATGCTCACAACTTACTGACTCCCATCCACTACATAATGTACTGGGTGGGCACAGGAGTACATTCAGCCAGAGACTCATTCCACTGAGATGCAGCACAGAGCATCATAGGAAGTCATTCCTGCCTGTTGCCATCAAACTTTACAACTCCTCCCTTGGAGGGTCAGATACCCTGAGCCAATAGGCTGGTCCGGGACTTATTTCATAATTTACTGGCGTAATTTACATATTACTATTTAACTATTTATGGTTCTATTACTATTTATTATTTATGGTGCAACTGTAACGAAAACCAATTTCCCCCAGGATCAATAAAGTATGACTATGACTATGACTAACCCTAACCGATACATCTTTGGAATGCAGGAGGAAACTGGAGCACCCACAGGAAGCCCACATGGTCACTAGGAGATCGCACAAATTCGCAAAAACAGCGGAGGAGTTGAAGCCCAATTCATTTTACAGCCACAATCCCTACTATCAAAAAGAAAAAAACTAACAGGTGAATGAGATGCTACTTTATAGAGGATCCTTTCTAAGTCGCATATTACCCTGTTCTGGGCTAAGACCCTTCATCAGGACAGGAAAGGAAGGGGGAAGGAACCAGGATTCCCTTTGGGCCAAGACCCTTCTTTTCCAGTCCCGATTAAAGGTTTCGGCTCGAAACATCGACTGTTTGTTCCTTTCCATTGACGTTGCCAGACATTCTGGGTTCCTGCAGCACTTTGTGTGTGTGTGTGTTGCTCTGGATTTCTAGCATCTGCAGAATCTCGTGATTAAGAAAAGGCTGTCAATAATGGCCTGCCAGCAACTCCCAGATCCGGAACAATGAATTTTAAAAAGGTGCATAGAGTTTCCAATAACTCTTGGTGTCAAACCAGCAGCTGGCACCTCTACTTCACTCACTCAGAGTAGTAGTATTAATTTTTCATCAGCTGATTCTCTGTTCACCATCATTTAACTCAATTCTTGGTCCCCCTTGACTCCATTATCAGCATTACACCTTTCTTCAAGGATGCAAAGAGTGGAGCTTGACAGTTTGTTGGGAGGTCAGCATTGACTTAAATTAGATTGTTGTCACAGGAGAGTATCAGGGTATAATAGCGAAGTGTGAAAAGTGAATATTGCTGCACTTAAGTACAGGTACATCTAGTTCTCTGTGGTATTCAGGCATTGCAGTGCTGAGGTGAATAATGTAGGCAGCACTAGCCAGAGCAGTTGGTGGAAAAATTAGTTAATTAAACAAAATTTTAAAATGGGCAATAAAGAGGTCAGAATAAACATATTTAAACTATATTTAGCACCAGGATTATTTTCTGGACTATATGTCATCTCTTAAAGAAAGCTGAATTTCAAGTTCCTACACTAGGAAGTCAAATATCTCATAGTTCAAAGTTCAATGTAAATTTATTATCGAATAATGTTGGAAACACTAGTCAGAGCAGCTGGTGGAAAAATAGTTAATTGAATTAAAAGTCAGAATGGGCAATACAGATCGGAATAAATATATTTATGTTATATTTAGCACCAGGACTTTTCCTGGACTGAATGCATCTCTTAAACTAAACTCAATTTAGTCATTCAGTTTCTACACTAGGAAGCTAAATATCTGGATTTAATTTTAGTATATCTTATGGAGGTATACAAAATTATGAGGGGTATAGATAGGGTCGGCTTTTACCACTGAGATTCAGTGAGACTAGAACTAGAGGCCATGTGTTAAAGGTGAGAGATGAAAAGTTTAAGGGAGGGTTTCCCAAACTGCAGTCCACAGACCCCTTGCTTAATAGTATTGATCCATGGTATAAAAAAGGTTGGGAACCCCTGGTTTAAAGTGAACATGAGGGGGAAACTTCTTCACTCAGAATGTGCGATGAGCTGCCAGTGGAAATGGTAAATGTGGGTTTGATTTCAACATTTAAGGGAACTTTAGATAAGTATGTGGATGGGAGGACTATGGTCCTGGTGTAGGTCGATGCGATGAGGCAGAATAATAGTTCAGCACAGACTAGGGGGCCAAAGAATCTGTTTCTGCGCAGTAGTGCTCTGTAGCTCTATGTCTCTTGAACTTACAGAGCCATAGAGCTCAGAAACAGGCCCTTTCGGTGCTGGCAATCAAGTACATGTCAATACTAATCACATTTCCAGTACCCAGATGTTAATCTTCTAAGCCATAGCATTTTAATTGTTTATCTAAATACTCCTTAAAAGTTATTAGGGTTCCACTACCTCCGGCAATGCATTACAGACTTCAACCAACCTCAGTCTGAAAGAACTCTTCCTTAGGCCCCCTCCAAATTTTCTACCCCTTACCTCAAACTGTGTGCTCTGGCTATAGGCAACTCTGCTAAGGCAAATGTTTCTCACTATCTATCCCATCTATGCCCCTCAAAATTTTGTATACCTCAGTCATGCTCTTCTCCCTCAGCCTATTCCACCTCAAGGAAACAAACCCAGCTTGTCAAGTCTGTCCTCATACACTCCATCCCAGGAAACATCCTCTGCACACCCTCCAATACAATCATGCTTTCTCTGGCCTAATGATCAGTAATGTAATCAATACTCCAAATGTGGTCTAACATATGTTAAATCGTTATACCCTAATCATCATGCTCTTACATTCTATATCCTTCCTCCTGGAGAAGGAAACCATATGACCTTTTATCCATGTGTGCTGTAGCCTTCAGTGAACTTATCTAACCTCCAGTAATTTCTCTCCCTTCTCTCTTTTTCCATTCCCCATTCTGGCTCCACTCTTCTCCCTTTCCTTCTCTTCATTACCTCCCTCTGGTGCCCCTCCTCCTTCCCTTTCTCTATGATCCGTCCTAGCAGATGCTTTCTTCTTCAGCCTTTTTTGCCCCTTCCACTTATCTTCTCACTTCTCCCCCCCCAAACCTTCCCCCTGCCTGGTTTCACCTATTACCTGCCAACTTGTACCCCCTTCTCTACCCCTCACCACCTTATTCTGGCTTCTTCCCCCTTCCAGTCCTGAAGAAGGGTCTTGGCCCAAAATGTTAATTGCGTATTCCTCCATAGATGCTGCCTGCCTTGCTGAGTTCATCCGCATTTTTTGTGTTATCAAGTAAAAAATTCATCCCTCCCATCTATTATTAGATTAGATTAGATTCTACTTTATTGTCATTGTGCCGAGTACAGATACAAAGCCAATGAAATGCATTTAGCATCTGACCATAAATGCAAAGAATAGTGTTATTTACAAAATAACTGCGAATTAAAGTAAGTGCTACAGCACACAAATATGAAAGTACTGAGACAGTGCAATATGGGTGCAAAACTGCTTAGCACTGTGATGTGAGGTTCAGCAGTGTCACAGCCTCAGGGAAGAAGCTCTTCCTGTGCCTGCTGGGGCCACTCTGGTCTGTTACCTTTTCTCACCTGGGACTCCTCCTCCTTCCCTTTCTCCTCTGGTCCATTCTCCTCTCCTATCGAATTCGTTCATCTTCGGCTCTTTCCCTTTCCCACCCACCTGGCTTCCCCTATCACCTTCTAGCTAGCCTCCTTCCCCCTTCCTCCACCTTTTTTAACTGGTATCTTCCCCCATCCTTTCCAGTCCTGAAGAAAGGTCTCAGCCTGAAACATTGACTGTATTCATTTCCACAGATGCTGCCTGACCTGCTGAGTCCCACCAGCGTTTTGTGTGTGTTGTTGTGGATTTTCAGCATATGCAGAACTTTTCATGTTTATGATCTGCAAAATGTCTCGCATTTATGCCTTCAAAGATCCTTACCTCTGTTTGTTGCCTCAGGCAGCAGTGGGGGCCAAGTCATTACATTTATTTAAGGCAGAGGTGGATGGATTCTTGATTGGTCAGGGCATGAAGGGATATGGGGAGAAGGCAGGAGATTGAGGCTGAGATGGAAAATGGATCAGCCATGATGAAATGGCGGAGAAGACTCGATGGGCCAAATGGCCTAACTCTGCTCCTATACCTTATCATCTTATGGTTCTTTCATATTGTCTAGGCTCCTACCAGCAACTAGGAATATCTCAACCTTAATAGTCCTCTGTAAATGCATAAACTCGAGAAACGCACACAAAATGCTGGAGGACGTCAGCCGGTTAGGCAGCATCTATGGAGAGGAATAGATGGTCGACATTGCTGGCAGAGACCCCATTGTCAGGAGGGTCTCTATCTATTCCTCTCCATAGGTGCTGGCTGACCTGCTGAGCTCCTCCAGCTTGTTGTGTGTGTTGTTCTCTAAATGCATGACCATTTTACAAAATTTTATTTTCATCTGCCACTGATCTGCTCATCTGATCTGGAGATATGTGTTCAAATCCCAGCATGCCAGAAGATAAATTTAGATTGAGTTAAATGAAAAATGTGCAAAAAAAAAAAGAAAATCATGTTTAATTCATTGGTGTCCTGATCTGAAAATCGATCTTCTTTTGTTACCTCTGGGCCTCCATCCTGGAACTCACTAACCAATAGCATTACAAGTGGACTTTTACCGTATTAAAGATCGTAGTTCAAGAAGGCAGTTCTCCATCAACTTCTCAAGAGTAATTTGGGAGGTGAAATAAGTATGACTTTTCCTGCAATCTCAACGTCCTGGAAAATGATTAAAAATCAATCTCATGTTGTACCAGATAACTGCCATACCAATTGCAAGTGGCCATTTTCAGCTGTTAAGTCTACTTAAGAGGAAATTCAATCGTTGCAGCTCTGATTCAAACCCCATCATCACTCATCACCAAGTACACAGATTCTAAAAGAAGGAACAACTTGAATTTTTATCACTTTTCATCATCATAGTGCATCCCAAAGATTTTTACAGCCATTGTGGATGGGTAGTCCATGCTATAATATTGGAAACATTCCAGTCAGTTCACACAAGGCAAATGTGATGCATAACACATCTATCCACTTCATACATAAGATATCTCAGAGCCAATAAGTTTTAGAAGTCACTCTCCAATTCGTCAGCTTGCTACTCATTGACCACTTGAGAAAGATTGCAGTGATATTGCAATAAGTTTGAGGAGATTTGGTTTATCAACTAAAACACTCAAAAACTTCTACAAACGAACTGTGGAGAGCATTCGGACTGGCTGCAGAATGGCTGGTTGGGGGGGAGGTGGTGTTGCTACAGCACGAGATCGGAGTAAGTTGCAGAAATTTGTAAAATTAGTCAGCTTCACCATGGGTACTATCCTCCATAGTATCCAAGACATCTTCAAGGAGCGGTGCCTTAGGAAGGTGGCGTCCATCATTGAGAACCCCCACCACCCAGGACATGCCCTCTTCTCATTGTTACCATCAGGAAGGAGGTACAGGACCCTGAAGGCACACACTCAGTGATTCAGGAACAGCTTCTTCCCCTCTGCCATCAGATTTCCAAATGGATATTAAACCCATGAACACTAGCTCACTACTTTTATGTCTATTATTTTGCACTACTTAACTTAACTATTTAATAAACATTTATATACTTAATGTAATTCAGCTTTTTTCTCTATACTTATTTATCATCTATTGCATTGTACTGCTGCAAAGATAACCAATTTCATGACACATGCTGGTGATAGTAAACCTGATTCAGATTGTTGCTCGTGTGTCTAATGAAGCCATGGGACGTAAATTATAACTTTTTTCACTAAAGCGGTACTTGCGTTTCCCAGGGATGCGCAAGGACCCCTTCACTGTCAGCTTTATCTCCAAATTCTTTTTCTCCTTACGTTCCAATTAGCATGTTAGTGCACAATGCCTGATAGAATACTTCAGGGAGTAATTAGGCATGACAGCAATTGATTGGTCAGGAAAACGTGTTGTTCAAGGTGCTGTCAATGCCAGTCAAAGACTGATTAATCCACCAAGAAAAGTGTGTTATATATCCAGGAACTGTGCTTACATCGCCGATCCCAAAGCAGTGAATGATCATCACACAGGGAATTGAGTCAAAAATTACTAAGTATCAGAATCAAGTTTAATATCACCAGCATATGTCATGAAGTTTGATAACTTCGTGGCAGCAGTACAATAGAACATATGATAAATATAGAAAAAATAATTAAATGAACTACAGTATACATATTTTTAAAGTGTATATTAAATAGTTAAATTAAAAATAGTGCGAAAACAGAAATAATAAGAAAAAGTGAGGTGGTGTTCATGGGTTTAATGTCCATTCAGAAATCGGATGGCAGAGGGGAAGAAGCTGTTCCTGAATCGTTGAGTGTGTGCCTTCAGGGTCCTGCACCTCCTTCCTGATAGTAACAATGAGAAGAGGGCATGTACTGGGTGATGGGGTTCCTTAATGATGGACAACATTCAATAGTCAAGTCTCAAGATTATTTAATTTCATTTCTAGTACACAAGTGAAAAGGAGAATGAAATAATTGTTATTCCAGATCTGATTCAGCAGAAAAAATAAGATAAAGAACACAATAATAAAAAATGCAATAAATGCATTTATATACCTATAAGCTATAGAGGATGTGTGTAGGTGTTTATATACATATAAGCTATAGAGGTAGTGTGTGGAGGTTTAGTGGCCTGCTTGCTGTGCAGAACTTATTCTCTCCATGGCACTACGGGCGCTGCAAAGAAAAGAGCCATCAGGACTGTCACAGAGGCTGCTGGGTGGACCTTCAGATGGCTATGGATGAAGAAATGTGGCTCGTGGACCAATGCTACTGGGACACAAGCCAGGGGCTGATCAACCCTGACTGGGTCACCAGGGCAAGAGTGTCTGTTGTTGAAAGACCCCAAATACCCAATAACCCCAGGTTACATCACTGATGATCTGTGCCAACACATCCTAGGATATATCTCAGCGTCATAGATTGATTGTTTGACCATAAAGTGATACTCGGCACAGGAGTGCCTGTATATAAGGTGTCTCTGACAGGAAATGATAAAGTAGTGGTGGAGGTGTTGAACAACATTACTGTTTGAGGAAAGTAACCATTTTTGAGTCTGTTGGTCCTGGTGTGGATGCTACGTAGCCTCCTCTTTGATGGAAGTGGAGCCAACAGTCCATCAGCCGGGCAGGTGGGATCCGTCATGATATTGCTGGCCTTTATCGGTCACCTTTCTGTATATACATCCTTGACGGTGGATAGGCTGGTGCCGGTGATGCTTTGGGCAGTTTTGGCTACAAGATCTGGAGCCTTCCTGTTCAGCGCAGAGCAATTTCCATACCATGCAGTGATGTAGCATGTCGGGATGCTCCGCACTGCGCATCTGTAGACTTGATGGTAGATTTTCATTTTGCTGTGACTCTAAGGACAGAACAGGGTAAAACAGACAAAGGTTCATAAGGACAGTGTGATTATTTACAAGGATACTTGTGAAGATTACTTGTAAGGATAGTATGGTTAGAGATGGCACAGTAGAGTCGCGGTTAGTGCAACACGTTACAGAACCAGCGATCCCCGACCGCGGTTCAATTCCCACACCTCCCACATTCCGAAAATAACATAGGTGTTAGGGTTAGTAATTTGTGGGCATGCTATGGACATGTCAGAAGCACGGCAACACTTATGGG
Organism: Mobula hypostoma; assembly: GCF_963921235.1. Taxonomy (NCBI): domain Eukaryota; kingdom Metazoa; phylum Chordata; class Chondrichthyes; order Myliobatiformes; family Myliobatidae; genus Mobula; species Mobula hypostoma. Next base: position 15,269,414 of record NC_086109.1, on the reverse strand, counting down.
CTGTCCTCCACCCCTCCCCAGCACAATCCTCAGATCGTGTTGGTTGTCAACACAAGCAACACATTTAACAATATGTTTTGATGTCTTGATATACACGTGACAAATAAAGCTCATTTTAAATCTGGCGAAATAGGAATTCTTTGGTTAGGATGGATCACCAAAGGGTCTCTTGTTACTATATTGACAAGATTCCGTGCTGCCAATGAACTTCTATAGCCAAAGAGAGCTATTTCTGCAGCCAAGCAAAAAATCACTGTAAAGTAAAGAAACACATTGAAACGTTGAGAGAAGAGGTCACCCTGAAGCAAAGACATTTTGAAATTTAGTCAATGGAAGATCTGGAGTCAGCTTGTTCAAACTCAGCAAGAATGAGAAAATCTTCTGTATTTTTGTTGAAATAAAAACATTACAGATGCCCCCCCACCCCCCGTAGTCAGCAGGAACTTGAGGCGCCAATGTATTGAGAAAATGCATGTAGTTGTGAGAATAGTTGGGTAGTAATAGTGGGAGATATTAACTTTCCCTGTGTCAACTGGGTTACCAGAGTACAAAGGTCTTGGAAGGGGCAGCACTTGTGTGATGTCTCCAAGACAGTTTCCTGACACAATTTATAGAGCAAGGGTTCCCCACCTTTTTTATGGCATTGACCCCTACCATTGACCGAGGGGTCTGTGGACCCCTGATCCAGAGGAATCTACTCTGGAAGGAGCAATAGAGGACCTTCTCTTAGGGAACAAGGCAGGCCAAGTAACTGAAGTGGCAGCTGGGGAGCATTTTGTGTCTGTGACCACAATTTCCAAGGATCTCACCTGGTCCCTGAACTCCTCCATCCTGATCAAAAAGGTGCAACAGCGCCTTTATTTCCTGCAGAGCATCAAGAAAGCTCACCTCTGTCCCAGGATACTGATGGACTTTTACCACTGTACCATTGAGAGCATACTCACCAACTGTATCTCAGTATGGTATGGCAATTGTCCCGTATCGGACCACAAAGCACTCCAGCGTGTGGTGAAAATTTCCCAGTGGATTATTGGCACCCAATTGCCCACCATTGAGATCATCTACTATAAATGCTGCCTGAGCAGGGCGAAAAGCATTATCAAGGATGCATCTCACCCTAACCATGGACTTTTTACTCTCCTCCCATCCGGTAGGCGCTACAGGAGCCTCCGCTCCCGCACCAGCAGGCACAGGAAGAGCTTCTTCCCTGAGGCTGTGACCCTGCTGAACCTCACATCACAGCGCTAAGCAGTATTGCACCCATATTGTACTGTCTCAGTGCTTTTATATTTGTGTGCTGTAGCACTTTTTATTCATGGTTATTTTGTAAATAACACTATTCTTTGCCTTTCTGGTCAGATGCTAACTGCATTTCATTGGCTTTGTATCTGTACTCGGCACAATGACAATAAAGTTGAATCTAATCTAATCTAATTCCATTAGTTTTTAAATACTTATGGAAAAAGAACAGGTTCACAGGTTAAAGTCCTGAACTGGAGCAAGGCCAGCTTTCAAGGCATTAGGCAGGATCAAGCCAGAGTTGACTAAATGACTCTATTCAAGTAAAAGGAACAGTCGGGAACTGGGAAGCTTTTAAAAGGGTTATATCAAGAGTCCAGCAGCAGCATGTTCAAACACCCTCAAAATAAAAATAAATATTCCTCAGATTCCTTTTAAACCACCTGTGTCCTCCAGTTTTAAATTTAAATTCAAGTTTATTGTTATTCAATTTACATGTATTTATTTGATGTATCTACTTATTGGCATAGAGCATGGAATATGCCCTTCCAGACCTTCAAGCCACGCTGCCCAGCAATTCCCCCGATTTAATCCTATAAGAGAAGGATTATGTTGCACAGGATATTCACTAGCATGTTGCCTGGAATGGCAATTTTCAACCATTGTTGGTAGAGATGAGAGGGCGTACAGGAGCAAGATATACCAGCTAGTTGAGTGGTGTCGCAGCCACAACCTTGCACTCAATGTCAGTAAGACCAAAGAGCTGATTGTGGACTTCAGGAGGGATAAGACGAGGGAACATGAACCAGTCCTCATAGAGGGATCAGAAGTGGAGAGAGTGAGCAGTCTGAAGTTCCTGGGTGTCAAGATCTCTGAGTACCTAACCTGGTCTCAACGTGATTAAGTTTAAGAGCTGAGAGGTAATGTTGCAGCTATATAGGACCCTGGTCAGATCCCACTTGGAGTACTGTGCTCAATTCTGGTCACCTCACTACAGGAAAGACGTGGAAACCATAGGAAGGGTGCAGAGGAGATTTACACGGATGTTGCCTGGATTGGGGAGCATGTCTTATGAGAATAGTTTGAGTGAACTCGGCCTTTTCTCCTTGGAGTGACAGAGGATGAGAAGCACGAGTGGGCATAGTTTTAAGGTGCTTGGAAGCAGGTACAGAGGAGACGTCAAGGGTAAGTTTTTTACGCAGAGAGCGGTGAGTGCATGGAATGGGCTGCCGGCGGCAGCGGTGGAGTCGGAAATGATAGGGTCTTTCAAGAGACTCCTGGATGGATACGTGGAGCCTAGAAAAATAGAGGGCTATGGGTAAGCATAGGTAGTTCTAAGGTAAGGACATGTTCGGCACAACTTTGTGAGCCGAAGGGCCTGTATTGTGCTATAGGTTTTCTATGTTTCTATGTTTTAATATCGATGCAGCTATAAAGAAAGCAAGACAACAGTTATAATTCATTAGAGTTTGAGGAGATTTGGTTTGTCAACTAAAACACTCAAAAATTTCTATAGATGTACTATGGAGAGCATTCTGACAGGCTGCATCACTGTCTGGTATGGGGTGGGGCCTACTTCACAGTACCGAAGGAAGCTACAGAAAGTTGTAAAATTAATCTTGGGTAATAGCCTCCATAATATCCAAGACATCTTCAGGAGCAGTGCCTTAGAAAGGTGGCACCAATCATTAAGGACCCCCATCACCCAGGACATGCCCTCTTCTCACTGTTACCATCAGGAAGGAGGTACAGAAGCCTGAAGGCACACACTCAGCGATACAGGAACAGCTTCTTCCCCTCGGCCATCTGATTTCTAAGTGGGCATTGAACCCATGAACATTACCTCTCCTTTTTTAATATACATTATTTCTGTTTTTGCACTATTTTTAATCTATTTAATATACATATATATACTTACTGTAACCTCCCGGGAGCGGGGAGAAGATGGCGGCGCGACGGCTGTGTCGGCTGTGGTCGGCTGCTTCCAAGGTATCGGCAAGTTGACGGTACCTGGAGGTTTATGGCAGGGAGTTTCTCCCTTTTGCCGCCTGCTATCGGGGACTCGGAAGTCCATCGACTCGGGACTTTGAGACTATTTTTACTGTGCTTATGGTCTGTACTTCATCAAATTATGGTATTGCTTTGCACTGCTGTAACTACATGTTACAATTATGTGGTTCTGTCAGTGTTAGTCTTTGGTTTGTCCTGTTTTTTGTGATATCACTCTGGAGAAACATTGTATCATTTCTTAAGGCATGTATGCATTTCTAAATGAATAAAAGAGGACGGAGTGTTCTCATAATCGAAATCTAAATCTAAATCTAAAATGCATTTACATTTTTTTCTATATTATCACGTATTGCATTGAACTGCTGCTGCTAAATTAACAAATTTCATGACATATGCTGGTGATAATAAACCTGATTCTGATGAGATAAGTGGGTTTCTATTCCTGTCACTAAGTCTGATCTCCTTACTTTCAACACCAAGTTTTCTGTAATCTGTGAACTTACTTATCATACTTTCTACATTTGCATGCAAATCATTCATGTGTATTACAATCAGCAGGACTTCTGGCACCAGTTACTGTGGTACCCCACTGGTCACAGGCTCCCAATCACAAAAGCAATCCTGCACAATCACCCTTTGCTTCCTATTACTGTAGCAAGACAATTTTGGATCCAAAGTATTTGTCCTGCTTCCCATGGGCTCTGCCTTTTAAACAAATCTCATCAAAGACTGAAGCACATGTAGACTTCATCCATTCCTCCACCCTTATCAAAAACACTTTATGACTTCTTTGAAAAATACCATCAAACTGGTCAGACTGGATTTACCCAAGCAAGGTGAAATTGAGCTCCACTTTTCCAAGTGAGGATTAATCTTGTTCCTCACAGTCTTTTCCAATAACCTCCCTAACCGGCATTAGATTCTGACCTGCTACTGCTTCCTCTTATTTGGCACCTCACTTGGGCTGATGAATTTTTAAAAATCTCTGCTAAGGTCCCAGCACTATCTTCCCTTACACCACTCCACAAAGCAACCCAGGATATATCTCATCAAGCCTTCAGGGTTTCAACCCGCCGCAATATTTAATGCCTTTTTAATGATAACTTGTCCCAGAAGTTCACCATCTTCCTCCCTGAATGCTACGACTATAATGTCTTTGTCCTAGCGACAGCAGATGAGAAGTATTCATTTAAGATCTCACCTATCTGCTTTGTATCAACACACCATTTGCCCTTTTGCTCCTAAGGGGCCCTGCTCTTTCCCTGATTACCTTCTAACCCTTAACATACTTAAAAGTGATTTGCAATGATTCTCAGCATTGACTGCTAATGATATATCATGACACTGCTTTGCTCAGCTCATTTCGTTTATAAGTACCCCCCACCTCACTGTTTCTACGGTCCTGTCAGTCCTATTCTGTTTTCAGTTCTCTGTACCTCCCGAGGTACAGAGAACTGAACCTCAATATCCCTTAAGATGCAGCATTCCTTGGAGGTTATCTATATCCCACATCCTAAGGTGTTTATGTTTTGATTTTTCTCATTTTATTCCATAGGTCTCACCATTTCACATTCTCATCCAGAGAAATGAGTTCCAGAGTCTCACGGCCCTCAGGGTGAAACCTTTTTTAATGAATTCCTCTCTAATCCTTCTACCAATTACTTCATATCTCCTCATCTTAGTTACTGAGCTCTGAGCCAAGAGATATAGGTCTTTCATGTGCAATCATTCTCAACCTCTAATTTATACACTCCATTAGCTCACTCCCATGTTCCACAGAAATTAACACCAACCATTTAATCTTACCTCATAACTAAATTTCTCCCACCCTGGTGGCATCCTTCTAGTTCTCCTCTGAGCACTGCCTGGTGTTATCTCACCGTCCAGATGGATCCATTGAATGAGACAGCAAGTGGAAATTAAAAAGGGTTCGTCTCAACAAGAAGATTCCTGACACTTTGTGATAATGTTGGCACTGTGCAATAGAAGATATACTTAATGAGAGAAGACCTTTAATGGAACTGACCCATGATCTCGGAGAGCTCCTCACTAAGAAATACAGAAGATAGAACATAGAACGTGATGATGTGCCAACTTTTTAACCTACACTGAGCTCAATCTAACCCTTCCCTTCTACATAACCCTCCATTTTTCTATCATCCATGTGCTTATCTAAGAGTTTCTTAAATACCATTACCACCATCCCTGGCAGGCCATTTCATGCACCTACCACACTCTGAAATAACCCCCCACCCCATGCTTTGCTCCAATCACCTCAATATTATGCCCCCTTGCACTAACCATTTTTGCCCTGGAAAAAAGGCCTCTTACCATCATGTACTCTCCAAGCAAGTCACCTCTCATCCTGCTTTGCTCCAAAGAGAAAAGCCCTAGCTCACTCAACCTACCTTCAGAAGATTTGCCCTCTAGCCCAGGTGGCATCCTGGTGAACCTCCTCTACACCCTCTCTGAAGCTTTTACACCCTTCCTATAATGAGGTGTCCAGAACTGAACACAATATTCCAAGCGTGATCTATCCGGGTTTTATAGAACTGCGACATTAACATGCGACTTCTGAATGCATTCCCCCAACTAATGAAAGCCAACACACCATACACCTTCTTACAACCATATTAACTTGACAGTCCTATGAACATGGACCCCAATATCCTTCTGTTCCCCCACACTGCCAAGAATCTTGCCATTAATCTTGTATTCTGCTATAGGTCAAATCCAATCTTCCAAAGCGCATCAGAAACCAAAAATGCAAACACCTAAAATGTAGGACTGATGCTCTACAAGTCTTCTACATTATGAATTGGCTTCAACAGGTAAAATTCATGGGTCTGATAATGTGACAGACTTCCTATAACTGATATTTGCTTCGCTGGAGGCCCATGGAGCTAGAAGTATTACAGCCTGGGAGAACCGATCACCAAGAAACCCGTAATACATGTACAATACAACAAGCTCAGTGTACAAGTGATCCACAATGGACAAGGATCAACTTTATTCACCAGATACATTTACATATATTAGGAACTTGCTGAGGGAGAGAGAGCTAGGGTGGCAAAACGTTTGCATGATAGATAGATAGATACTTTATTGATCCCAAAGGAAATTTATACAGTGTTGCAATAGCATTACAAGTGCACAGATATACAAATACATAAATATTAGAAGAGAAGTAAGAAAGAATTTTTAAAAAGTTACCTCAAACGGTCTAACAGGAGGGGATCATCACTTCCCCAGCTATAGGTTTACTCATTATAGAGCCTAATGTGTTTGTTAAATAGGGGCTATGCACAATCCTGATTTGATGGAGACGGACGTGAGAAGCACGGAGGAACACCTGGAGAAACTCCTGAAATGCCTGCTTTGCTGCCACTGCTACTGTGCGATCGAGAATCTCTGGAGGGGAAGGCCCCAAATCCTCAGCTTTGCCTATTGCCTGTTGCCAGGGCTGGGGTTGAAGCGCTCAGCAGAGATGGTGCTCAGTACTCGGTGTCGGAGGCTCAAAGTTTTTGGATGGACTCAGAGTCGGACTGTGGTTGGGTGCTTCCAGAATGCTGCATCGACAAGTTTGCGGCGCTGGAGGTTCATGGCAGGGAGAGTTTCTCCCTTCAACCGTCTGCGTGTGATGATGGGACTTTCGAGAGACTTTGAGACCATTTTTTACCGTGCCCATGGTCTGTTCTTCATCAAATTACGGTATTGCTTTGCACTGTTGCAACTATATGTTATAATTATGTGTTTTTTGTCAGTTTTTTTAGGCTTGGTTTGTCTTGTGTTTCTGTGATATCATTCTGGAGGAACAAATTGTATTATTTCTTAATGCATGCGTTACTAAAAGACAATAAAAGAGGACTGGGTGTCCTCATAATCTAATCTAATCTAATGGCCGAGGTTAACAACGTTATATAGCACTCTTTGGAACAGCGCTGTTGTATTAGTCTAGTACTAAAAATGTTCCACTGTTCAGCCAAGATGGCTTACAGAGAGTGAGAAACATTGTCCAGAATTGCCAGGATTTTCTGTATGGTCCTTTGCTCTACCACAGACTTCAATGCGTCCAGTTTGACTCCTATAACAGAACCAGCATTTCTAATCAGTTTATTGAGCCTGCTGGCATCACCCGTGATGATGCCGTTGCCCCAGCACTCCACTGCACAGAAGATTGTACGGGCAACAACAGCCTGGTAGAACATGTGATGGAGAGGCCTGCATACTCCAAAGCACCTCAGTCTCCTCAGGAGGTAGAGGTGACTCTGGCCCTTCTTGTACACTGCCTCTAAGCTGGTGCTTCACTCAAGTCTGTCATTTTGGCGCACCCCAGGTACTTGTATATTATGTCTTTACAGTTGCCAAATAACACTTAATACTACTGAGCAATACAAAGCTAAGTAGTCTTATTGCTGTTTCCAAACCAGCTCCCTATTTATCCAGTATAGAGTGCTGTGCAAAAGTCTTAGCCACCCTATCTATATATGTACCCAAGACTTTTGCACAGAACTGTACAAGAATAAGGAATTATATGGAAAATAAAGTTAGTTTAAAGTACAGATATGGAATAAATGTGCATAAATACATAAATACCAGCATGTATTTACTATGTAAATAGCATTGTAAAAAGTGGTTTTATGTGTCTACAGTGCAGCACAGCGACAGGGGTAATAGATAGAGGGGGGTGGGGTGGCTAACTAGAAGGGTTGATCAGATTATCTGCCTGGGGAGGAAAAAGACTTCTAAATTGGCATGATGCTTTTGTTTTAATATCCCTGTAGCACTTTCCAGAAGGGAGTTTTTTGAAAAAGGCAGTTCTCCGCCTGGTTCCTATAATCTATAATGCATGAGATGTACTTCATATTCTTTTTTTAAAAAATTCTCATATTTACTTAAGATACAACAAGAGTCCATTCATTCCATTAACCGTATGCTGACTCTCAGAGTATTACATAAGTCATGTTACTCCACATAACAACTCCTTAATCTACTCTAGCTCACTTGTGCATCAATTTCACTTCCATTTTCTGAATCTCCTGCCATTCACCTACACCAGAGGATACTTCAAAGGTCAAAGTAAATTTATTACTGAAGTACATATATGTCACCTGAGACTCATTTTCTTGCGGGCGTACTCAATAAATCCGTAGAATAATAGCCATAACAGTTGAGTGAAGTTATTCCCTGTGGTTCAAAAGCCTGTTGATTATTGCTCCTGAACCTGACAGAACCAGAATTGGTTACAGTAACCAATTAACCTTCCAGCATGACTTTGGGAAAAGGGAGAACACCAGAACATTCCAGGAAGATTAGGTGATCACCCGGAAAAAAATGCAAACTCCATCTGAAGAGCAGGCAAGGTCAAGTTTAAACCAGATCACCAGGTCAATGACACTGCCTGTTGTAACACTGTGCCACCCCTTACAACAGGCTTGATGCAAGGGACTGGAACGCAGGAAATCTGCAATATATGTGATGTAACCTCAGAAGGCAAATAATGGAACAAGTCTGCCCTGGTGGAGGAAATGGTATTTATTTATTTATTCAGAGGTACAGCACGGAACAGGCTATTACAGCCAAATGAGCCACACCACCCAGCAAGCCACCCACTTAATCCTAGGGCAATTTACCTACTAACCAGTACATCTCTGGAATGTGAGGAGAAACTGAAGCACCCGGAGGAAACCCACGAGCTCACAGGAAGCAACACACATAAAAGCTGCTGGTGAACGCAGCAGGCCAGGCAGCATCTCTAGGAAGAGGTGCACTCGACGTTTCAGGCCGAGACCTGAAATGTCGACTGCACCTCTTCCTAGAGATGCTGCCTGGCCTGCTGCGTTCACCAGCAACTGTTATGTGTGTTGCTTGAATTTCCAGCATCTGCAGAATTCCTGTTGTTTGCATTTTAGCTCACAGGAAGGATGGACAAACTTCTTACACACAGAGTCGGAACTGTACTCCAAATTCTGACGCCCCGAGCTATAGTCGTGTTGTACTAACCACTCACTACCATGGTGACCCAAAAAAAAAGCAAAATCAATGCAACAGATTCAATATAACTGTGATAGGGATGACCTGCAATGCAGAGGCCTATCACTAGTAAGGCTTAATACTAGATGAATAATCCATGTGAAGAGCCATGGAGATTGTATCTGCCGTAGGCCCATTGTGGCAGGTCCCTGTTGAGGCAGGAGTTGGTTCTGGCCATGACCAGCCTCTCAAAGCATTTCATCACAGTAGATGTGAGAACTACTAGACGATAGTGATTAAGGCAACTCGCACTACTCTTCCTGGGCACTGGTATAATTGTTGCCTTTTTGAAGCAGGCGGGAACCTCCGACCATAGCAGTGAGAGTCTGCAACCTAGCATCAAGGTTTCCAGAAATAAGAGGCAGGTAAGTCTTCTTACCCTGTACAACTGGTGTCTTCTGGTGTCACTCCTACAAGGCCCAGTGCAGCATTAAGCTGGTTGCAGCTCCTGAATTTACCAGGTCCATTTCTTCCAGAAACCAATTTTTGTGTGGCTTTATTATTGTGTAGAGGATGAAAGTATTTTCAGTAACTACATGACTCTCTTTAGATCACAGCATGTAAGCAATTGCAATACAACTACTTCTACAAGTGACTTGGCTCTGACAGTAGTTATGGAATATTCCAAGGATGCTAAGATCAATATGTTGACAAGAATATTCATCAAGAGAATCAGAAATATTCTTAACCTCTTCATCTTACCAACTCATTTAAGAATAATTTCCAGCCTACTCCCAGTCTATTACTGAGAACTAATTATACTTAAATTTGCTCACCAAAGACCAAGCTATTTAAACTATATTTTTGTTTACACATTGAGCCTCCCAGTAGTACCGTAGTGAAAGAATAAATTACATCCGGGAAGAACTCAAACATCAAATCAGGATCTAGCAATTTAAAATGAAAGACACATTAGCAGGTCAAGCTTCAATCTAAAACTTGGGCAATCTAAAACATAGCGTATTGACTAGCACGATGCTTTTCAATACCAGCAAGTGGGTTCAATTCCAGATGCTTCTGTAAGGAGTTTGTACGTTCTCACTGTGACCGCGTAGATTTTCTCCGGGTTGTCCGGTTTCCTCCCACAGTCCAAAGAAGGTAGGTTGATCATTGTAAATTGTCCCATGGTCGGTCAGACTAGGGTTAAATCGGGGGGTGGGGTGGGGGAGTTGCTGACCAGAAGGGCCTGTTTCACACTGTATCTCAATGAATGAATTAAAAGAAGGTTTCATAAATCAATATGTAGATAGTTCAACAACAGGAGAGGCTGTACTGGATCTGGTGTTGAGCAATGAGCCTGGCCAAGTGACTGATCTCCCAATGGGTGAACAGTCAGAGAGCAGTGGCCACATCTCCTAAAGTTTTTAGATAGCTGGAGAAAAAGGTAAGTATGGACTTTGCAGAAGTGCATTAAATTGGAAAATTGGAGCAGGGCAAATTACGAGTGAATTGGGAACAGCTGTCTTTGGGCATGTCTACATCTGACATGTGGAGGTTCCATTCAGAAGGAAGGACAAAGATGGCAAGGTAAGAGAACTTTGGATGTTGAGAGAGATGATGAATTTAGTCAAGTAGTAAAAGGGAAAGTATGTAAAGCTCAGAAAGATAGAATCAAACAATGTCCTTGAGAATTACAATGAAGTCAGAATTGAACTCAAGAAAAAAATTAGGAAATCCAGGATGGACCACGAAAAGTCCTTCGCAAGCAGGATTACAGGGAATTCCAAGGCAATCTATACGTACATCAAGAGCAAGACGATAACTAGGGAGCGGTTAGGACCACACAAGGATAATTGGGGAACGTTTGCTTGGATGCCAGAAATGTGGGGTAAGTCTTTAATGAATACTTTACATCAGTATTTACTAAGGAGAAGGATGTGCAGAGTCCCTTTAAGAGCATTAAGGTGGATAAGTCCCCAGGGCCTGAAGGGATATACCACAGGTTACTGGGAGAAGCAAGAGAAGAGATTGCTGGTCCCTTGACCAACATCTTTATGTTCTCTCTAGCCACGGGAAAAGTTCAGGAGGACTGGCATATAGCTAATGTTGTTCCTTATTCAAGAAGGGAACCACCAATAATCCTGGAAACTGTAGACCAGTGAGTCTCACATCAACAGTAGGGAAGTTACTGAAGAGAATTCTTGGGGATATGATTCATGAGCATGGCCTGATTAAGGAGAGCCATCATGGCTTTATGCGGGGCAAGTTGCCTCTTACTAAATTGATTGAGTTTTCTGACAAGGTGACTTAGGTGATTGATGAAGGTAGAGCTGTGGATTTTGTCGACTTGGATTTTAGTAAGGTATTTGTCAAGGTCCCTCATGAGAGGCTCATCCAAAAGATTAAGATGCATGGGATCCACGATGAATTGGCTGTTTGGATTCAGAATTGCTTGCCCGTAGTGGGCAAAGGGACTTATTCTAGCTGGAGGTCTGTGATTAGTGGTGTTTCACAGGGATCTGTACTTGGACCTCTGCTGTATGAGATGTATAGAAAAGACCTGGAGGAAAGCAGAAATGAGTGGAATAGTAAGTTTGCAGATGATACAAGGGTTGGTGGTGTTGTGGATAGTGTGGAAGACTGGTAAAGAACACAGATCAGTAGCAAATATGAGCAGAGAAACGGCAGCTCATTTAAACCCGACCAAATGTGAAGAGTTGCACCTTGGTAGGTCTAATGTGAAGAGACAGTACACTATTAAGGGGAAGTGCATTAACAGTGTTGATGTGCAGAGGAATCTTGGGGTCCAAGTTCACGGCTCCCTGAAAGTGACTACACAGGTTGATAGGGTGGTTAACAAGGCAAATAGCATGCTTGCCTTTATTGGTCGAGGTATTGAGTTCAGAAGTCAGGAGGTTATGATGCAGTTTTATAAAACTCCAGTTAGGCCACATCTGGAGTATTGCCTATAGTTCTGGTCACCCCTTTCTAGGAAGGGTGTCAAGACTTTGGATCGGGTGCAGAAGCGGTTTACCAAGACATTGCCTGGATTACAGGGTATGTGCTATGACAGGAGGTCGGACAAACTTGAGCTGTTTTCTCCAGAGTGCCAAAGGCTGAGGGGAGATCCGGTAGGTTTATAAGATTATGAGAGGCATAGATACAGTAGGCAATATGTTCTTCCAAGGGTTGAAATGTCTAATACCAAAGGGCATGCATTTAACATGAGAGGAGGTCATTTCAAAGGAGATGCGAGGGGCAAATTTTTTACACAGACAGTGGTGGGTGCCTGGAATGCAATGCCTGGGGTGGAGGTAGAGGCAGGAACATTAGAGACTTTTAAGAGACATTTAGATAAACACATGAATGTGAGAAATATGAAAGGATATGGACATTGTGATTAGTTTAGGTAGCCATTTGATTACCAATTTAATTGGCTCAGCACAACATTGTTCCTGTGTCGTAACTGTTCCACCTTCCAAGAGGACCACAACCTTGTTGTAGGGTTTGGAGGGTTGCATGCCTCAATGACTTGGAGACCAGACCTATGTCAGTTGGGCTTTATGTTTTGGCTCTTGGTAGGGTCACCCATGCCAAACAGGTCAAAATGTAGAGGCCAGACTAAGAGTGGTTTGCCGGTCCTCCAGGTTTGGGGGTTCAGCTCAGGGCTGATAACCCTGACTAGTCAAACAAAATTGCCATGGAAACAACAAAAAGACTCATTCTACATCTAAGTGTTAACAGTATTCCTGAGTCTCCACCTGGGACTTGCATGACCAACAGTAGTAAAAACTGAGAGGGGACTGCTGACACGATAAAGGAAGCTCTGAACACTGCTGGAGATGGAGAATCTTCATTGCTGCCTGAAACGCCAGCAGCGTAACAGACAGTGAGTGAGTAAGTAACGGTTCTATGTTCTAATTTATGATTAAACTGCTTAGATAGCTAACGGAGTGTTAGACAGTTATTGAGTAGATTGAAGTCCATATGCTTGCACTTGGCAATGCTTTTTAGAAGTTCTGCATGAATAAACTGAAAGAGGAAATGCTGCAAACACTCAGCAGGTGAGACAGCATCGGTGAAATGTGAAACTGAGTGAATGCTCTAGGCTGGACGAAAAGTTTTCAACCTGAAACTCTCTGTTTCTCCTTCCACGGATATTGCCTGACCTGCTAAATGTTCCCAGTATTTTCTGTTTTGATTTCAGATTTTCAGCAATTGCAGATTTTTCTCTTCAACTAGATGAAGCGGCTGCCATAATTTCCTCCTACAAACAAGGAACAGGCGTCACGGTAGCATTGCAGTTAGCGCGACGCTATTACAGCTCGGGCATCCTGGAGTTCTGGGTTCAATTCCAGCGCCATTCTGTAAATGGTCTCTGTACGTCCTCCCCGAGGAGCGCGTGGATTTTTCCTGGGTCCTCCGGTTTCCTCCCACACTCCAAAAACGTACGGGGTAGATTAATTGGTCATTGTAAATGGTCACTTGATTAGGATAGGGTTGGTTGGGTTTTTTGGGCAAGGCTTGAAGGGCCAGGAGAGCCTACACTGTGCTGTATCAGTAAATAAATAAAATAATATCACAGCGATGAACGTCCCTGATGATGGAACTAATCATTCATCTTGGATCTTCTACTCCTAACTAAACTTGTCTTCCATATCTCTAGTATCTGACCTGAATTTACCCTTCCCTTATACTTCTACATCTATGTTACACAGTTACATGTGCCTGTGTTTAGCTGATACAGCCATACAACCTCAACCAATATACCCTGTCACTGCAGTTGGAGATGGAGCTTCTGATTGCTCACAGATCTTGTCAGAACATTAGACAGAGAGAAAAAAAACCCTGCACATTCTACAAGAATTAGAACTAAACTGGGAACCATAACTCAAATGTCAAGACAAAGACAGTATCTCATACAATCTTAGTGTAAAAGAACTCTTCAATCCATTGGCTGACTCGAGTGACTAACAAGATGGTTGTAGTAAGTCTATTTAATCATGCCATGTAAATCTCGGAAATTAGTGAGGCTTATCCCTAGACACAGGAGGCTTTCTGTTTCCCTCCTAGTTATGTATTTGTCCACAGAGAACTGTACAATGTTCATATCAGGCAGCAGGTTTAGAGATTATATTGTGAATAAAAACACCTAAACTAAAATGCTGCTGCATAAGTTATGGATTGCAGTTATTTATAACATGCACGGTGTTCTGATCAGGAGTACCAGGAGCTCAAGACCTTTACTGTAGGCTGATATATTATCTGTGGAATATTCTACATCATTAGCTACATCAATCTAGTTACCACACCCCACCCCACCACTAACTATAACCTCAATCACTAAACTGTACACTTTAAACCACTTGTAATAATGTCATTTACATTGAAAATACATGCTGGTGTTTATATATTTTGCATATTTTATTCCGTTTTTGTACTTTAAACTCTAATGTTTACATAATTCTTTATAATTGTTGAATGTTGTTTTTAGCTACATGTTGCATCAACACACCACAGCAAATTCCCAATATGTGCAAATATACACTCAGTAAGCACTTCCTATACCTAATAAAGTAGTCACTGAGTGTCCTCTGTTGTTGCAGATCATCCACTTCAAGGTCCAACGTGTTGTATGTTCAGAGATGCTCTTCTGCACACCACTGTTGTAACACATTGTCACCTTCCTATCAGCTTGAACCAGTCTGGCCATTCTCCTCTGACCTCTCTCTTTAACAAGGCATTTTGGCTCACAGAACTGCTGCTCACTGGGTGGTTTTTTTTTTTTGGTTGTTTGTTTTCCTTCTCTGTAAACTCTAGACATTCTTGTGCCTGAAAACCCCAAGAGATCTGCAGCTTCTGACATACTCAAACCACCCCATGTGGCACAAACAATCATTCCATCGTCAAAGTCACTCAGATCACATTTCTTCCCCATTCTGATGTTTAATCTGAAAAATAACTCAACCTCTTGACTGTGTCTGAATGTTTTCATACATTGATTTGCTGCCACATGATTGGCTGATTAGATATTTGTATTAACGAGCAGGTGTGCAGGTGTACCTAATAAAGTGGCTATTGAGTGTAAAAGGCAAATAGATTCGATCCTTGACCTTTGATTGGGAGAAGCATGTAAACATGAGTTAGCTGCAAGATGTTCCACCATAGACAAAACTCTTAAAGCAGCAACTCTTATCTAGTACTGCTATTGCAAGCAATGGAACATCTTGAGAAAACTCTCAAGACAAAGCGGTCGTAAAATATCTTCCATATCTTGTGGATACTGTAGAGAGAGTGCAGAGGAGATTTGCAAGGATGTTGCCTGGATTGGAGAGCATGCCTTATGAAAATAGGTTGAATGAACTCGGTCTTTTTCCCTTGGAGTGACGGAGGATGAGAGGTGACCTGATAGAGGTGTAGAAGATGATGAGAAGCATTGATCGTGTGGATAGTCAGAGGCTTTTTCCCCAGGCCTGAAATGGCTAACACAAAGGGGCATAGTTTTAAGGTGCTTGAAAGTAGTACAAGGGGTATGTCAGAGGTAAGTTTTTTACACAGAGAGTGATGGGTGTGTGGAATGCACTGCCAGCGAAGGTGGTGGAGGCAAGTACAATGGGGTCTTTTAAGAGACTCTTAGATAGGTACATGGAGCTTAGGAAAACAGAGGGCTATGCAGTAGGGAAATTCTAGACGGTTTCTAGAGTAGGTTACGTGGGTGGCACAACATTGGGGGCCGAAGGGCCTGTAATGTGTTATAGATTTCTATGATCTTCTGTGATTGTGTAGGAAGCTGAATTTTGGATCCACTTAATGGTCGCCTTATCTCACAAGCTAAAAGCATGTGAGAGCATGTCTTATGAGGAAACCTTGAGTGAGCTGGGGCTCCTCTCTTTGGATTGAAGGAGGATGAAAGACAACTGGATAAAGGCGTATAAGATCATACAGAGAAAAGATAGAGTGGATAGCCAAAGACTTTTCTGAGATCGGAAGTGGCTAATACGAGGGGGCATAATTTTAAGGAAATTGGAGACAAAGTATATGGGGGTTGTGAGAGGCAGGGTTTTTATGAAGAGAATGGTGGGTGTGTTGCATGTCATTCAGCAACTTCTCCAACCAGAAGCCCTGGATGAACCAGGAGACCTGCAATCTGCTGAGGGCCAGATCAGAGGCATTCAAGTCTGGTGACCAAAAAAGTCACAAAAAGTCCAGATATGTTCTCCAGAAAGCCATCTTACGGGTGAAGTGGCAATTACGGACTAAACTTGAATCAATGAAGTATGTTTGAAAGCTTAAATGCTATGATCTTCATTATCATTATCATCATTATCGCTATGTGCCATGTCAAATGGTGTGAGTGATCATAGTCTTGTGACCATGATTGTTGTTTGCAAGTTTTTCTACAGAAGTGGCTTATTTATTTATTGAGATACAGCATGAAGTAGGCCCTTCTGAACCTTCGAGCCATGTAACCAGCAACCCCAGATTTAACCCTAGCCTAATCATGGGACAATTTACAATGATCAATTAACCTACCAACTGGTACATTATTGGACTGCAAGAAGAAGCCGTAGCACCCGGAGGAAACCCATGCAGTCACAGGAAGAACGTACAAGTTCCTTATGGACAATGGTGGGAAATGAACCCAGGTCATTGGTACTGTAAAGCATTTGCGATTGCCTTCTTCTGGGCAATGCCTTTACAAGATGGGTGACCCCAGCCATTATCAATACTCTTCAGAGATGGTCTGCTTGGCAGCAGTGGTCGCATAACCAGGACTTGCAATGTGTACCAGCTGCTTATAGGACCATCCACCATGGCTTCATGTGACCCTTATCAGGAGGAGGGGTGGAACTGTTGTACCTTTTGTACCTCTCTTTATGTTTAATGCTCTGCACTTATCTAGTCCAAAGTTCAAGTTTATATCTTTTGAAAACAGTTCGATTATTTGGATTAATTGCTTTAGCAATTAATGAGTGTGTAATTTCTAATCGACCATGTATATAAGGTCCGTCAAGATAGAATGTGTTTTGTTGTCTCTGATTTGATACCCTATTTTCTTCCAATTCAGTCATTTAGAAGTGGGTTTAAAGCAAGACAAAACCATAGTTGGCTCAAAGAGTCACCCTAAAAAATGTCTTGTTTTATTTTGATAATGGTGGTTGTTCTTTTCTGGTTGTTAATACATAGGATGATTATAGTACGCCTGTGCCTCATCAGATGTTCTAGGAATTTCACAAGTATTGGGTGTAGTTTATATATATTAAGTATTTCTATTAACCATGAGTGTGGGACAGAATAAGTATAACAACAGGAACGATTCCTGCTTTTCCTCTGGGCTTAATTTAGAATTGGAGAATCTACGTTTGCATTATGAGTTGTTCTTTACAACTTTTCATACCTTCCAGCATCCTTTCTGCTCTTCTGTAAGTATATTGTGGTTATCTAAGTGAGTGGTGATTAGTTGTGAGATGCATGGTTACAATTTTATGTATGGTCTGTAAAGAAGTAATACTGTACAACGATACTTTGATGGGTCATTTGTGATTTCACTTTGAGATAAAAGATATGTTTTACCTTCTGTCAAAAAATTGGGATCTTTTTCAGGATTTTAAAGAAAAGTGTTATTGTTGTTATTATTATTATTATTATTATTTCCTTTTGTATTTGCACAGATCGTTGTCTTTTGCACACTGGTTGTCTGCCCTGATGATGAGGTCTTTCATTGATTCTATAATGGCCATTGGATTTATTGCGTGTGCCCACAAGAAAGTAATCATCAGGGCCGCACATGCTGACATATATGTACATTGATAATAATCTTGCTTTGAACTCTGAACATCTTCCCGGGATGGTGGTAGAGGCAGATATATTCAGGATATTTAAGAAACTCTTAGATAGGCACAAGGATGATGGAAAAATGGAGTGTTACGTAGGAGGGAAGATTTAGAATGATCTTAGAGTAGGTTAAAGGGTTTGCAAAACATGATGGGCCAAAGGTTACGCACTCTGCTGTAAGGTTCCATGTTCTAAGTCCTCACAACTATGCACTTTGATATACTGCATGAGTTGTAAAGATCTACTGTAAAAACGCTAGGAGCCAATACATAAACTTGTCTTAGACAGCAATCATTATAATTCAAGCTTCTGCCTAAATTCTCTTGCATTATCACAAATGGACAAATCTTCCACAAACTAAAGCAATTAGACAAGATAATAGAATGTAATTAATTTATTTCCAACCCCCCCTCCCTCCCTTGTCCAATAGTAAAAACAGGATATGACATTTTTTAAGTGCAGCAACAAATGCAGCTTAATTTCTGAGGCTATAAATAGTATTTGCATGAAGAGTAATAATTAGTAATAAGTTTCAAAGAACTAGAACAGTACACTGTACAGGCCCTTTGACTTACAATGTTGTGCCAACATTTTTAATGTATTCTAAGAACAATCTAACCCTTCCCTCCATTTTTCTACCATCTATGTGCTTGCCTAACCCTGGCAAAATGTTCCACACACCCACCTCTCAGCTCTGAACTTACCACCTATACTTTCCTCCACTCACCTTAAAATTATCTTCTTTCCTTCCATGCCTTGTGGCACATCGGGTGGCACTTTGCTGTTTCTTCAGCATTTATCTGTTTTTTACGAGGCCGAGTTATTAGCTCAACGCTCAACCCAGCACGAGTGGAAAGCATGCAAGGAGCCAAGTGGATTACTCGCATCGAAGTCCATCCCAGATGCCACTACATCACTAGCCAGCTGCCTTAAAATGATGGCCCTCTTATTAGCCATTTCCACTTTGGGTAAAAGTCTCTACCTATGTACTACATCTGTGCCTCTTGTACACGTCTATCAACTCACCTCTCATCTCCTTTGCTCCAAAGATAAAAGCCCGAGTTTCCAGTGAGTTTAAATAAACATGATTTTAAAGAATTATCATTTAGCTTTACTGGAATAAACTAATCAGTTTCTTAGTCAATTATATTTTTAAATACATAAAATCTTGTAAAATGTATCTACTTGTGCCTAAAAAATACTTGTTAATTTTAAGCAGCTCCTCAGGGTGTAGTTTCAAGAGATTAGCAGAAACACAGTATGGGCTATTAGTTTTATTGAAGATTGCCATTCCTGCTATCAGGAGCAATTTAAAATCTTATTAAATATCTTAAAAAGAAAGCACAAAAGATCACAGAAACATGATTTGCCCTGCGACTGATGCTTAAAATATCATAAACTTTTGAACATTTGGCTTATTTTCAGCAGATTGAGCAAGGGTCTATCTGATGAGCTAATGCAAGCATTTAATTTCTCCATCGTACCCATATTTCCTCCATTCATTAGGGGTTTGAGGAGACTTCGGATGTTACCAGGGACTCTAGCAAATTTCTATAGGTGTGACCATGGAGATCATTCTAACTGACTGCATCCCCATATGGACGGGCCACTGCTCAGGACTGGAAAAAGCTGCAGACGGCTGCTAACTCAGCCAGCTTCACCGAGGGCAAGAGCCTCCCCACCATCAAAGACATCCTCAAAAGGCAATGCATCAAAAACATGATATCCATCATTAAATTCCCCTATCATCCAGAACATGCCCTCTTCTCATTGCTACCATCAGGGAGGAGGTGCCAGAGCCTGAAGACACACACTCGATGATTCAGGAACAGCCTCTTCCCCTCAGCTATCAGATTAATAAACGGACAATGAACACCATCTCACTATTTTTGCTCATTTTTGTACTACTTATTTAACTATATTGTGTGTGTGTGTCTGTGTGTGTGTGTGTGTGTGTGTATGTATGTGATGTGTCTGTGTATATATAGGTGTGTGTGTGTATGTGTGTACAGTATATGTGTGAGTGTACGTATGTGTGTACACACACACACACACACACACACACACACACACATAGAGAGCAAGCTGTTGCCCATGTAGCAAGCTCCCCATCTCCATGTATCCGATGAACCCAAAGGAACGGCAAAGACTGATACAGTTTGGTACCAGAAGCATCGCAGGAGTTGCCCGTCAGCATTGAACTCAACGTAGGACCACCTTAGGGACTCCAGCTCTGGATCTTTTCCCCTCGGGGTTTACTCCCGAAGCCTTCGCCGTGAGTGGGTGTAGCCGCAAGGATGTTTGAGATCAGAGATTTCCTTCTACTAGATGAGCTGCCCATGACGGCTGACGAGCCCCATCTGCCCAAAGCGACTGGTTTTAAATACTCTATATGTAGCAGTTTATAGTATTTTTACGTATTGCACTGTACTACTGCCACAAAACAATAAATTTCACAACAGTGCCAGTGATATTAAACCTAATTCTGATTCTAACTCACTCTCTTGAGATTTTCAGATTGATCTATTGACCTTTTAATGCACCGACTGCATTAGGAGTAACTGTACTTAGTTCTAATCTGCTCCACATGGTTCAGCAACTTTAACCTAATGCTATTTGTGAAAGAGAAAGGGCAACTCAAAAAAAATCGATTTTTATTTAAAATAAACTTAAGGCTTGACATGTTGTGATAGCATCTCACACACATTCATGGCTACTGGTATCCAAGAGGTTGGTCAATAGAAACTATTTACTCAGTGGCCACTTTATTAGGTACACTTGCTCATTAATGCAGGGATCTAATCAGCCAATCATGGGTTAGAAAATGAATACATAAAACCATGCAGACATAGTCAAGAGGTTCAGTTGTTGTTCAGACCAAACTTCAGAATGGGGAGGAAAAGTGATCAAAGTGACTTTGACCATGGACTATTTGTTGGTGCCAGGTGGGGAGGTTTGAGTATTTCAGAAACTGCTGATCTCCTGGGATTTTCATGCACACCAGTCTCTAGAGTTCACAGAGAATGGAGTGAAAAGCAAATGTCATCAGTAGGCAAAAATGGCTTATTAATGAGAGAGGAAAGAGGAAAATGGTCAGACTGCTTCAAGCTAACAAAAATGGGATGGTAACTTAAATATTCACACGTTACAACAGCAGTGTGCAGTAGAACCTCTTTGAATGCAAACATATCAAACCTTGAAGTGGATGGGCTACAGCAGCTGAAGACCACAAATATACCCTCAGAGTACCTAATAGAGAAGGTACCTAATAAAGTGGCCACTGAGTGTACTGTACTTGATCATTCATTTATGTCGCAGCATATTAGCATTTTAACTCTCCTCTGTTTTCTTTGAAATTGGAGGAGATTGAAGACATGACATAATCAAGCAATCTTTCATTTTACGGCATTCTGAGTTAATACCTGAGCTGCTACGTCTGCAATGCAAGCCTAAGTTTGGGCTGGGGTCACATTTTAATATTATCTCTGAGCACATCTCCAACAAATAAAAGTGTTCAACAAATTCAAAGCAACATACTCACACAAAATGCTGGAGGAACTCAGGAGCATCTATTGAAGAGAATTAACAGTCAACTTTTGGACCAAACCATCCTTCAGGACCTGAAGAAAGATCTTGGCCCAAAAAGTTGAATGATTGTTCTTTTGCATAGATGCTGCCTCACCTACAGAGCTCCTCCAGCACTTTATGTGTGTTGCTTTGGATTTCCAGCATCTGCAGACTTTATTGTGTTTATCTTTTAAAATTTCACCTAAGAACTGAGAGAAAGCTTGTGTTCAAAGGTCCAGTATATTAAGTAAAGGGAGAGAAAACTACCAGCAGCACAAGAATAAATCTTTAAAACATCCTCACTTTTCTTACTTAGTCAATAATCCGTGATAAAGCTCCAAGAAAAGCATACAGATGTTCAAATGTACCTGGAAGATGTGATCCTTTTGAATGTTGCCAGCACATATATTGGAAATGGTTCTGAATGAGATGGAGATCAAGAAGCATTTCTAAATCAAGGAGATCTGTTGTTCAGTTTTCATTTCCCAGAGGAAATCGAGAGGAGTGCTGTAGATGATTTTGTTGTTCTCAGTGTGGTCTCCACTGCAACGAAGAAATTGAATGTGGGATGAGTAACTACTTAGCAAGTTCTGTCCAGGTGCATCCCTGAGCATCCAGTTGCCTGCCACTTTAAGCTTTCAGGCCAATGTCAATCATCCTCAGCTATTTGGCTGTGGCCTTCTATTCACCTATACTAGCTTGAAAAACTAACACTTCATTTTCCATCTGGGAAGAGTGAGCTCAGTACCGAGTTCTCCAACTTAAGGTACCTCACTTTGTCTGTCATTGGTGTCAAAATGGGCCATTTCCACTGTGTGAAGACACCCATCTGTGACTTTAACTCAGTTAGTCTCTCCCCATTAGCGCAAACTGATCAATAACTGTACTAATGGACACATCACACGGCCCTGTTAATATTAAGTTCAAAGTTCAAAGTAAATCTATTGACAAAGTATGTCACCATATACATCCTTGAGATTCATTTTCTTGTGGGCTTTCTCAATAAATACATAGAATAATAACCATGAAAGAATCATTGAAAGACTGCCAAACTTGGGCATTCAACCAGAGTGCCAAGGACAACAAATTGCAAATATAAAAAGAAGAAATAATCAATCAATCAATCAATCAATCAACAAACAAACAAACAAACAAGCAAGCAAGCAAAAAATTATTGAGAACATGAGAAGAAGAGTCCTTGAAAGTGAGTCTATAGGTTATGGAAACAGTTCAGTGATGGGGCAAGTGAAGTTGAGTGATGTTATCCCCTTTGGTTCAAGAGCCTGGTGGTTGAGGGGTAATAACTATTCCTGATCCTGGTGGTGTGAATCCTGAGGCTCTTGCACCTTCTTCCAGGTGGCAGCAGTGGAGGTCTCTGATGATGGACGCTGCTTTCCTGCGACAGTGTTTCGTGTAGATGTGCTCAATGGTGGGGAGGACTTTACCTGTGGCAGACTGGGCTTTATCCATTACTTTTGGTAGGATCTTCCATTCTCATTATTATTAAACACATAACATTGGCAGAGATTCAATATCAGCCTTTAAATGCCCCATTAGCCCAATCTCACCCTATCACAGATATTCTCTATGTCTTATCCATCCTTTGTCCCAACTTTTCTGCATCTGAAAATGATCTTTCCTGTTATCTCTTTCCCAGCTGTAACAGAAGCTCTGTGACCTGAAAGGTAATCCCTGTTTCTCTTTCCACAAATACTTCCTCGCTTGATGAGTTTTTCCAGCGCTTTCTGCTGCTATTTCAACATTTCAGCTTCTGCAGTTATTTGAATTTTCATTTACAGATCCATTCAAGGCCCCAAACAGTCCTTCTAGGTGAGGCAACACTTCACCTGCGAATCTGCAGGGGTTGGCTATTTTGTCCAGTACACCCATTGCAGCGTCCTCCACATTGTTGAGACTCATTGGGGGCTATTTCGTCGAGCACCTCTACCCCATCCGCCGCAAGGTGGACTTCCCGGTGGCTCAACATTTTAAGTGCAATTCCCTTTCCGACGTGTCAATCCACGGCCTCCTCTTGTGCCAAGATGAGGCCACCCTCAGGATGGAGGAGCAACACCTTATGTTCTGCCTGGGTAGCCTCCAACCTGATGGTATGAATATTGATTTCTCTTTCTGGTGAACAAAACCTCCCCCTGCCTTTCTCTATTCCCCACCGTGACCTTTTATTTCTTCTCACCTGCCTATTACTTCAAAGGTTTCAAAGGTGCAGTTAATGTCAGAGAAATGTATACAATATGCATCCTGAAATGCTTTTCCTTCACAACCAACCACGAAAACAGAGGAGTGCCCCCAAAGAATAAATGACAGTTAAATGTTAGAAACCCAAAGTCCCCCTGTGCGTAAGCGGCAGTAAGCAACAATCCCCCTACCACAACAGCAAAAAAAAGTATTGGCACCCACCACCAACCACTCAAGCATGCAGCAAAGCAACAGCAAAGACACAGACTTTCAGTACCCCAAAGACTACTCATTCACCCAGTATTCGACATACCAGAGGCTCTCTCTCTCTCTCTCGCTCTCTCTCTCTCTCTCCCCTTCTCTCTCTCTCTCCCCCCCTCCCTAATAAGG
This sequence comes from Mobula hypostoma, assembly GCF_963921235.1. Taxonomy (NCBI): domain Eukaryota; kingdom Metazoa; phylum Chordata; class Chondrichthyes; order Myliobatiformes; family Myliobatidae; genus Mobula; species Mobula hypostoma. The sequence goes on along the minus strand of NC_086109.1, from coordinate 15,245,204 downwards.
GAGAAAGTAGTGTCTCCGTTTCACAGCGAGAGGGGAGACATAACAAACAACTCACTCGTTTATGATGTTAAAAGTCTGTTGCGTCGCTTTTTCCAAGCTCTGTGCCCAAAGATCTCAGGTCTCTGACCACACAGGCTCAGATCTTCCATCTCCCACAACACACCGATCTCCTGCCCGGACACCGACTTTCAATCCGCCCACCTCCAGAGTCACGAGATCTCGGCCCTCTGAAGGCAAGCTGAGCTCTTAGGCCACGCCCTTGGCGTGCCGAACAATGGCCAGTCGTGAAACCCCCGAGAGCAGATCCCATTCCTGCAAAGAACCGTATTCAACGTGTAAGTCCAGGTCAGGGTCTTCAAAAGAACCCTGAAAGGGAAAAATAGAAATATTAAAGATGGCAATAGAGCTGCTTCTGAAGATGCAAGCAGAGGAGTCACTGTTAGGCGCCATTGGTTCTCCAATGCTCCTCCTTGTACTTCCACCTGGTGCTCCCCTCCTTCCCTTTCTCCTATGGCCCACTCTCCTCTCCTATCAGATTCTTTCTTCTCCAGTCCTTTACCTTCCCTACCCACCTGCCTTCACCTAGCCTCTTTCCCCTCCCCCCAGCTTTTAATTCAGGCTTCTCGCCCCTTCCCTCATAGTCGTGAAGAAGGGTCTCGGCCTGAAACGTTGACTGTTTACGTTTTTCCACAGATGCTGCCTGACCTGCTGAGTTCCTCCAGCATTTTGTGTGTGTGTGTGTGTGTTGCTTTGGATTTCCAGCACCGACAGACTTTCTCGTGTTTGTATTTTTTTGCTATTGGCTGGGTTTTTATCTATTACCGAAGACTACATGGCTCCAAGAACTACATCAGGAGGAAATGTGACAGGTTGATTGGACTGGTGTGGGTTATTTTTATATGGTCATATAGTATATGTTCTTTTTAAATAATCCACTTTTTCTCCCAATTTCATCGTGGATCATCTAATAAATATCAATTATTCTACAAATGCTTTCATGTGTAACAGAATATTTATGGTATATTTATGCCCAGGCACTTTTCTTACAGAAAGGAGTTATTAAATTCTATGTCATGTGGGACTTAATTGCATACTTGATACAAAATAATTATTGTGGTTAATCCATTCTATCTATTATTTATTTGTTTAATTGGTAATATAGTACTTCCAAAGCCTTAGGCTTTTTCATTCCCACTACCTTATTCAATTTAGAGATTACAAAAGCAGACGTATTATTTATTGGTCAATATTATAGTGAGATGTATTACCAGAGGCAGTGTGAATGCTTTTCCATTACTTTATGAAAATATTTTCCTCCCCTGCATCCTGAGTCTGCTAATTTATGTTTGGGTAAAAAGCCAATGCTACTGGAAATACTTAATAATCTCATTTTAAATTCTTGTCAGATTTCGGAGTCAATATCTACACCGATGGTATATTATCCAGGGAGTATTGTGCTGTTGGGTGCACCATTTTCAAATAAGATGCAAAACTATTCAAGCAGGAGGATAAACAGCATGCAGTGGAAGTAAATTGGGAAAGTGAATGAGTAAATTGTTCCAGTGTTGTCACAGGTACTGAAGTACAGAGAAAAACTTTGTTTTACATGCCAATCTGCACAGATCGTTTAATTATAACAGTGCATCGAGGTAGTACAAGGGAAAGCAATAACAAGATAAAGTTACAGACAAACAATAGGGTGCAAGGCCATAGCTTGTGAGGAGATCAAGATCAATCTTATCTTACCAGGTGACTGTTCAGCCATCTTTAAGCAGCGGGATAGAAGCTTTAAGCCTGGTAGTAAGCGCGTTCAGACTTTGGTATTTATTTATTGATTTATCTATTGAAATACAGCACTCAATAGGCCTTTTCGGCCCTTCGAGCTACCAGCCCCAGTGTTCCCTCTGCTTTGCAATGACCACTGTGTGCAAAAATCCTGTGATGCGCAATTTTTTGCCTGGAGACAACAATGTGTGCACACCGAATAATTTCTTCAATAAAGGCAGCATAATTAAGCCAGTTCTAAAATCTGCAGACAAATCATCGCAAACTCCACATTGTCAATACTGTCCGCATCAGAAGCCGGAAAAAGAAATGTGATTGTGTACAATTGTGAAATATACTTAACGTGCTGACAAGGTAGAGGGTGACAACCTTTTGTGCGCTGGTAGCAAAAGATATGTGTGCACACTCACCTTAGTAGTGGACACCTTAGTGATAACCAGGACATCTTCAAGGAGTGATACCTCAGAAAGTCAGCATCCATCATTGAGGGCCCCACCATCCAGGTCATGCCTTGTTCTCACTGTCATCAGGAAGGAGGTATAGAAGCCTGAAGGCACACACTCAACAATTCAGGAACAGCTTCTTCCCCTCAGCCATCCAATTTCCAAATGGATACTGAACCCATGAAAACTACCTCAGTACTTTTTTATTTCTTTTGCACTATTTCTTTAATTACTTATTTAATGTAAATATATATATTTATATATACACACATACATACTCAGACGTGTTGGGCACGTGGCCAAGTGGTTGAGGCATTGGACTAGTGACCTGAAGGTCGTGAGTTCAAGCCCCAGCCGAGGGAACGTGTTGTGTCCTTGAGCAAGGCACTTAATCACACATTGCTCTGCGGCGACACTGGTGCCAAGCTGTATGGGTCCTAATGCCCTTCCCTTGGACAACATCGGTGTCATGGAGAGGGGAGACTTGCAGCATGGGCAACTGCTGGTTTTCCATACAACCTTGCCCAGGCCTGTGCCCTGGAGAGTGAAGACTTTCCAGGCGCAGATCCATGGTCTCGCAAGACGAACAGATGCCTTTTATATACTCAGACACAGTTCACAGTTCTTTTTCTCTTTTATTATTTATTGCATTGTACTGCTGCCACAAAGTCAACAAATTTCATGACATATCCAGCTGACATGAAACCTAATTCTGATTCTGTCCTCTAGTTTTCATTTACACTGATAAAACCATTGTATGCATTCACCCTATCTATGAATTTATACACCTCTATAAGCCTCCTTTGCTGAAATTAATAAAACTACAAAGATTATAAAATAATGAACCTAAATAAGCTACATCTGAATACACAGAGTACCTAAAACAAAGCTTGAACTAAGAGCACAAACGGAAATAAATCAAGATGATTTGATAGCCATGACAGAGACATGGCTGCAAGACACATCGATTGGGACCTAGATATTGAAAGGTAGACAAAATCTAGGAAGGACAGGAAGCTAGGGGGGAAATGGAGGAGAAGTACTTTTAATTAAAAATCATCGATGCAAAATAAAAGGCAGAGGAGTGGAGATATATCTCTACTAAATGAGGTGTATGGCACTCCTTCCCTCTGCAAGCCTGCAGGACATACTTGGGAGAAGATGGTGGATGATCGTATGAGCAGCTGGTGCATATCACAATTATTGGTTATGTGATCACTGACGCCAGGCAGACAATCTCTTAAGAGTATTGATAATGGCTGGGGTCATCTGTCTGGTAAAGCTACTGCCCAGAAGAAGGCAATGGCAAACTGCTCCTGTGGAAGAATTTGCCAAGAACAGTCGTGGTCATGAGACCATGATTGCCCACGTCATATGACATGGCACATAATGATGATGATGATGAGCAAAATAATCCAAGTTCAAGAAACTAGAGTGAGTGGAGATGAAACATAATAAAAGCTGAAAGTCACTTTGTAAGTTGTGTAAAGGCTCCCTAAGAATAGCCATACAATAGGAAAAACTAAGGAAGGAAAACTAATGGGAGCTTGTTAGGACAGGACAATATGCCAATAAATTGGTTAGGAAAATTCAGTCGCTAGGTATACATGGAGAGGTGGTAAATTGGACTAGACATTGGCTCAATGGAAGAAGCCAAAGAGTGGTGGTAGAGAATTGCTTCTCGGAGTGGAGGCCTGTGACTAGTGGTGTGCCACAGGGATCAGTGCTAGGTCCATTGTTATTTGTCATCTATATCAATGATCTGGATGATAATGTGGTAAATTGGATCAGCAAATTTGCTGATGATACAAAGATTGGAGGTGTAGTAGACAGTGAGGAAGGTTTTCAGAGCCTGCAGAGGGACTTGGACCAGCTGGAAAAATGGGCTGAAAAATGGCAAATGGAGTTTAATACAGACAAGTGTGAGGTATTGCACGTTGGAAGGACAAACCAAGATAGAACATACAGGGTTAATGGTAAGGCACTGAGGAGTGCAATAGAACAGAGGGATCTGGGAATACAGATACAAAATTCCCTAAAAGTGGCGTCACAAGTAGATAAAGTCGTAAAGAGAGCTTTTGGTACATTGGCCTTTATTAATCAAAGTACTGAGTATAAGAGCTGGAATGTTATGATGAGGTTGTATAAGGCACTGGTGAGGCCAAATCTGGAGTATTGTGTTCAGTTTTGGTCACCAAATTACAGGAAGGATATAAATAAGGTTGAAAGAGTGCAGAGAAGGTTTACAAGGATGTTGCCGGGACTTGAGAAACTCAGTTACAGAGAAAGGTTGAATAGGTTGGACTTTATTCCCTGGAGCATAGAAGAATGAGGGGTGATTTGATAGAGGTATATAAAATTATGATGGGTATTGATAGAGTGAATGCAAGCAGGTTTTTTCCACTGAGGCAAGGGGAGAAAAAAACCAGAGGACATGGGTTAAGGGTGAGGGGGGAAAAGTTTAAAGGGAACATTAGTGTGGGCTTCTTCACACAGACAGTGATGGGAGTAAGGAATGAGCTGCCAGATGAGGTGGTAAATGCGGGTTCTTTTTTAACATTTAAGAATAAATTGGACAGATACATGGATGGGAGGTGTATGGAGGGATATGGTCCGTGTGCAGGTCAGTGGGACTAGGCAGAAAATGGTTCGGCACAGCCAAGAAGGGCCAAAAGGCCTGTTTCTGTGCTGTAGTTTCTATGGTTTCTAACAGCGATATTTTGATCTACATATATACGGGAAAAATTGGAGTTAAAGGTAGCTGTAGTTAAGAACTCATTGCTAAGTTTTGAGAAGTTTTGTCAAACATCACATTCTGGTGACAACCAGAGATCCGACTGTACTAAAGGGTATTAGTCAATGAGACAGAATTGATTAGTGACCATGGTAAATATAATGTGATTGAATTTTACATTCAATTTTGGAGAGAGAACAACAGGTCCATGCCCAATCATTTCAGCATAGGTAGTTGCAAGCCCATGAAAAGAAAACTAGCTGAAATATATGGATACGTTAGATCAAGAAATTGGTCAATGGAGATGCAGTGGTGGACATTTAAAGAGATCTTTCAGAATAAACAGAATTGATACATTCCAACAGGAAGTATCCTCCATTTGTGACTAACTGTAGAACTTAAGAGGTGTATCAAATTTATGGGTGCCACGGTAGCAGAGCGGTGAACGTGACGCTATTACAGCTCTGAGTGTTGGAATTCAGAGTTCAATTCAGATGCCAATTATAAGGAGTTTATACACTCTCCCCATGACCACGTGGGTTTTCTCCGGGTGCTCCCGTTTCCTCCCACAGTCCAAAGTTGCACCAGTTGGTAGGTTACTTGATCATTGTAAATTATCCTCTGATTAGGGTCATTGAGCCAGATCAGCCTGTTCCACGCTGTATCTCAAAGTTTTAATAAAAAACACATCTAATAGCAGAAAAAATACTGATGCGGATCAGAAGATTAGACAGGAATATAAAAAAGGATAAGAATAACTAAAAGATTAATAAGGAAGGAATAGGATATGAAGTTAGCTAGAAATGTAAACATAAATGGCAAGACTTTCTATTGATTTTTTTAAAAGTTACCGAAATAAGCATTGGTCCTAAAAATTAAAGTATGAGTTAATTAATAATGAGAAATAAGGGGTCAACAGAATAACTAAGCTGGTATTTTACATCAGTCTTCACACTTCACTAGTTCAACAGTTTAGACTAATAGACATTCATTTGGATGCAAAACCTTTGAGGTCACTCAGGACCCAGCTGAATGCTGTAATGAGGAGTTGTTTCAATGACTTCCGCAGAAAAGCTGAATGTCCAACCTCATCCCTCAGGAGCAGATGGGTATTGTGTTCCGTGGGCTTTTCTACCTTTAACGCAGTACGTGACACGGTAGCGTAGTGGTTAGCACAACGCCTTGCGGTACCAGCGACCCAGGTTCAGTTCCCGCGCTGCCTGTAAGGAGTTTCTAAGTTCTCACCGTGACCACGTGCGTTTTCTCCCACAGTCCAAAGACCTACTGATTGGTAAGCAAATTGGTCATTGTAAATTGTCCCATGATTAGGCTACAATTAAATCTGGGGATTATTGCAGAGTGGCACAGCTCGAAGGGCCAGAAAGGCATATTCCATGCTGTTTCTCAATAAATAAATAAATACTCCAAGGTGATAGATTTTGACTTTGTATAACCTTGTAAAACTGGTGATACATTTTCAGTCCATATCATTCTTAATAAAGACATTTTAAAAAGATGATCATTAATAAATGATAATTATTGATAATAAATCAAACCAAGGTGAGTGGAGGCGAGGCAGAGTCAAGGCTTCAGGGCCCGCATCTGGCCCCGAGAGGGAGGAGGGACCTGAAATTTGATGGATCCTCGGCCTGAGAATGTATCGAAGAGCAAGGCCCCAGGCCTGAGAGTGAGGAACGACCTGAGCTTTGGATGATTTAAGCACCAGAACAGATTGAAAAGGTCAAGTTGTCGGGGCTAGAGGCCAGGGACAGGCCTTTTAGGCTCGCTGCTCCATGAGGTTTACTTGACTCTGCGCTGAACTGAGGCTGTGGCCTGCAACTAATGGGCGGCTGAAATTACAAACATATAGCACCCTTCTCAAATTCAAGAAGTTCCAAAACTCTTTAGCAGTCAATGAATAGTTTACTAAATTGGCTAGGTGTAATAAAAGAGTTAAACGTGATTCCTCCTTGCTATATGCTGAATTACAATGGAAGTTTGGAGAATAAAATGGTGTTAGCCTTGACTGAAATTGTTTTGAGAAAGTTCCTGAGAAAACTAAAGAAATTTCACCTGTCCCCAAAAACCCTCACTAATTTTTATAGATGCACCATAGAAAGCATTATTCTAGGGTGCATCACAACCTGGTATGGAAGTTGTCCTGTCCAAGACCGGAAGAAGCTGCAGAAGATGGTGAACACAGCCCAGCACATCACACAAACCAATCTTCCATCCTTGGACTCACTTTACACCGCACGCTGTCGGAGCAGTGCTGCCAGGATAATCAAGGACATGACCCACCCAGCCAACACACTTTTTGTCCCTCTTCCCTCCAGGAGAAGGCTCAGGAGCTTGAAGACTCGTACGGCCAGATTTGGGAACAGCTTCTTTCCAACTGTGATAAGACTGCTGAACGGATCCTGACCCGGATCTGGGCCGTACCCTCCAAATATCCAGACCTGCCTCTCGGTTTTTTTTGCACTACCTTATTTTCCATTTTTCTATTTTCTATTTATGATTTATAATTTAAATTTTTAATATTTACTATCGATTTGTAATCCAGGGAGCGGGAAGTGCAGAATCAAATATCGCTGTGATGATTGTACATTCTAGTATCAATTGTTTGGCGACAATAAAGTATAAAGGAGTGCAAGTTTACAGCCTTGAGTGGAGATAGTGATGAATACATGTTTGTCGAAGGAAGGTGAGTTCATTGTGCAGGTACCAAATGGTGCCTTATAATGAGAAAGTACTGGGGTAAGAAATGATAAACACACAGAATGCTGCAGATGATGAAAATCCAAAGCAACACACACAAAATGCTGGAGGATCTCAGCAGTCAGGCAGCATCTATGGAAATGAATACACAGTTGACGATTCAAGCCAGGATCCTTCTTTAAGACTGGAAAGGGAAGGGAAGGTACCAGAATAAAAAGATGGGGGGAGAGGAAGAAGGATAGCTAGAAGGTGATAGGTGAAGCCAAGTGGGAAGGAAAGATAAAGGGCTGGAGAGGAAGGAATCTGATAGGAGAGGAGAGAGGACCGTAGGAGAAAGGGAAGGAGGAGGGGACCCAGGGGGAGGTGATAGGCAGGTAAGAAGAGGTAAGAAGCTAGAGTGGGGAATACAAAAATAGACGAGGAGGGGAGAAAAATGTTTTACCGTAAGGAGAAATCGATAATCGTGCCATCAGGTTGGAGGCTGCCCAGATGGAACATAAGGTGCTGCTTCTCCACCGTAAGGCTGGCCTCACCTTGGCACAAGAGGAGGACATGGACCTACATGTCGGAACGGGAATGATAACCTGAATTAAAATGTTTGGCCACCAGAAGATGGAGCGGAAGTCCTCAGCGAAGCAGTCCCCCAAGTTACAGCAGGTCTCACCAATGTAGGGGAGGCCACATTGGGAGCACAGAACACAACAGACAACCCCAGCAGATTCACAGGTGAAGTGTCGCCTCACCTGGAAGGACTGTTTAGGGCCTGGAATGGAGGTGAATGGGCAGGTTGAGCACTTTGGCCACATGCAGTGAAAAGTGCTGGAAGGGATGTTAAGAGTTGTGTTAGAGTTTTGAAGAGATCTTCAAGGGTATAAAAAGGGGCACTTGCTTTGTGTAAAGGGGAATATTCTTAAATGGGATCATGACCAGTGCCAGTGCTAAGCATTGGAGAAGACAGGAACAAGTTCATCGAGAGGGTGAAATTATGTCAAGAAGGAGGGAGAGGAAAAAGGATATGTGAGACTTTTCAGATCTGTGGTTCCCTTCAGCATTCTGCAGATCAGTGGATGATAAGTATTAGTTTGCTTTCTGTATCACTAATATATTGAGCGATTATTTCCCTTCTGTATTGCATGTTTTATATAACTTTAATAAAGTGATTTCTTGTGATTTAACACATGTACAGTGACTCCTTTGATTGCAAATACATTCGCAAATATCCTTTGTTGAATCAGAAGAGACAAAGAACAGATTTTTTAAAATGTTTGTTCCACTAGGTCTGTAAGTATTTTAGAGAATGGAGCTAGGTCTGACTATATCATAATAGCCAGTTAAACAGAACTTAGAGATACCGGCAGAAGGGAAAAAATTCAAGGGTAATATGCTTTTGTCTTATTTGGAATAAATTCTTTATAGTACCCTTCAGCCACAGAAGGGATTTGGGTTTGGAATCCCATCCCAAAGACAGCATCTTTCACATTGGAGATCTCCCTCACAACTGAATAACAGGTACCTGTCTAGACAATATGTCCAAGTATCTGGAGTGAAAGGTTTTGAACTCACAGCCTTCTGACTCAAAGTCTACTGTTTGACCAAATGAAGCTCTGTTGATAGGAAGAACACAATATATAGTATGCCAGATTTTGTTCTACTCCCGGATGATATTTTAAAATATAAAATTATTTGACATTTATGATTGCATTTTCTTTCTACTTTTATACTCTTTAGAACACAATATATTACACCTGCTTCACAATGTGTTAACTTAGGTTAGATTGTTCAACTTGTATTGATCTTTTCAATGTCGACTATCATTTAAGGCTGAGTATAATTCACAACCAAACACCTTCCAAATCAATAAATAAAAGGCAACACTTTTTTTATTTATAAATGTGATAAAAATCCTGTTAAAATGGAAATGCATCACACAAATACATGTGCCAACATCACTATAAATAACATCACATCATAATTTATTTATACCATAACATACAATGGGAAGGTGCAGTTTACTGGTGAAAGACGACACACTAAGAGCTCGGCATATTCCTCATTTTATTATCTCCATGCAATCAATAAGCCTCAAGAGTTTTATAGAAGCAAAATTTAAGACCCTTACACTACAGACATTCAGATCCTAAGAGGTTCTTTTTTATTACAGCTAGCTCATGAAATTATTATGTTTCAATTAAAACAGAGAACGCTGGAAATACTGAACAGATTATTCAGCATTTAAGAAGAGGAAGGCAGAGTTGACATTTCAGGTTTATGAGTTTTCATTACAACCATTTTTTCTCCACCTAGAAGCTATCTCACTTGTTGAGTATTACACAATTTTCAGGTTTAATTTCAGATTTCTGCCATCTTTAGCAATTTTGGCATTTCTTTTGCCTGTGTACTATAGTCATTTCCTGAAGCCATTTAATGTACAGTGACTTTCCTGAACACGAATGCACGCAGTCAGGACTTGAGGCCTTTCATACTAGCTTGTCACAACCAGGGATCGTTGTGGATTGCATGTTCTCCAGTATGAGGTGTTCCATAGATTGTGTATCCTTTATATCTAATTGTTTGTCTTTGAACCTACTCTGGGTTTTCACTTTGTTTTGCAGGTGTCTCATTTGGTATCATGGAGATTTTTAAGCTCTCTTTGTATTTATCACTTTTATTCAATTTGGGATAATTTAATTAGTACGGTAGTTTCAACATCTTGCATTATGGTTGTCTTTGGGGGTTATTGCTGCATCTGGACACTGGGGCTGCCTGATTGGTCCTGAATTCCTATGTGCTCCGGGGTGTATTTCAAGGGGGCTTGCCAACTCCTCTTTGCTTGATCATGAATCCATATCTGGTAAAACTCTGATCGAGTTCCTCTATGTACCGTGAGTGATTTCAGTTCTTCAAGATCCTGTATAGTTTGCCTGAATTCAAGTTTGTTTTGCTGGTTAATTTCTGTAATAACTCTTTTGTTTTATCTGAATTGCCAAAGTCACTGGGATTCCTGCACTTGAATTCGCTAGTGACCCTGACACAAGCTCCTGCACTCTAGTCAGTGAATTCTTGAGAGCAATACGTTTACTCAGACAGTAAATTCCTTAACTGTAATGCCGGTTCATGATTAAAAGACCTTGCATTTGAGGTGATTACATTTTGTCAACAGTTCTTGATACTTTTACACCATAGTTAAAATCAGATCTTGGAATCACAATACCACATGCCTCAAGACATTGAAACATAGTCAGTCAGGAGATCTCAGCTGCATCACACCCTCTTGATGGGAATCCAGTGCTGCTTCCCAAATCTTCAAAATGTTTCAAAGTGCTTTACAATCATTGAGTTACTTTGTTAATATCCTGATTGTTGAAATGTAGATCAATATGAGTGACGATTTTCAAAGAAAGATCGCACAAATGCATATTAACTTTCAGTGGTGTTGTTGGAGGGCTATGAACCAAATGCTGAGCGATGGGACTAATACAGAAAGGTGGGAGTCCACTGGTCAAGAACCTCATGCCAAGAACCTATACCTTTAGTGCCCTGAGCCAAATGATCTGCATTTCGTAGTCATACAGAAACAGGTCTTTCCACCCAACATGTCCATGTGATCTGTCGTATTTAGTTACACTAATCCCATTTACCTGCGTATGTTAAAGTCTGTACCCTTCAATGCCTTGGCAATGTAAGTGCTTGTCTGGATGCTTGTTAAATATCATGAGAGTACCTGCTTCCTCAACTCTTCAGACAGTGCATTCCAAACTTCAATCACGCTATGTTTAAAAATCACTCCTCTTTGATCTCCTCTTAAACCTATGCCCTTTCATCTTTGACACATCTACCCTGAGAAAAAGATTTTTATTCTGTATGTTTTCTGTCTTCCTCAGTATTTTATATACCTCTATCAAATCATCTCTCAGCCTTTTTAGCTCCAAGGAAAACAACTCAAGTCAAGTCAAGTTTATTGTCATTTAACTATACATGTATATCATCAAACGAAACAATGTTTTTCTGGACCAGTGTGTAAAGCACAGTAGTACACATAACACACATATAACACACAATAACTTAGGAAAATAAGAAAAAAATCTGCAAATGAATTACGCACAAAAAACAAAGTAAAGAGCATAAATTAAATATTACAGGGTACAGAACAAATTAACCACTGACACTTTGAATGTGATGAGGCAGGGAGTTCAGAAACCTGATGGCCTGAGGGAAGGAACTGTTTTTCCATCCTGACAGTTGTCTTTATGCAAGCCCAGCCTATGCAGTCGTTTCTCATAATAGAAATTTTGTACATCCTGGTGCATCTCCGCTGCAAATACTGTATGTCCTTGTGGCAAGCAGAATACCCCAGACGTGCCCTAATAAAGTTGTAACATGGCAATCGAGCTCTTTATATTCTACACCATGGCAAATGAATGTAAGTGTCCCTTATTCTTTCTTTTTACACCTGTGCTACCACTTTTACAGATCTATGGACTTGTATCCTAAGGTCCTCTGTTCATCAATGTTTCCCAGGGTCCAATCATTTATTCGGTTAATCCTAGAAGAGCATAGATGAGCTTGGTCAAAGTTCAAACACAACAAATGAACTTAGTCAAAGTCCAAAGGTCAAAGTACATTTATGATCAAAGTATGTATAAACATTATACAACCTTGAATTTCGTCTCCTTACAGGCAGCCACAGAGCAAAGAAAGCCAAAAAAAATAAAAAGACCATCAAACGTCCAATTTACAGAGAGAAAAAAAATTGTGCAAACAATAAAAATAAGCAAACAGCAATCAGAGTGAAAGTGAGACCATAGATACACTCTGGGCCTGGACCCCACCCCCCGCCACGTTTCACCCCATCCCCGACCTGTGCAAATTAGCCTAGCACTTAGATTGATCAAAACTTGCTTTCTATTTAGGTGGAGGGGCCTCAAATGTGCCTCTCCTCTGTTCCAACTTTGCTCCATTCTGTTCTCCCCAACTTTGCCTTGACTTCATCTTGCACCCGCATGCTGTGACCCTCATTCACCCTCACTTTCACTCACCTCTCCACTGTTTGCAAGGTTGTTTACCATAAATTTACACGAAAACGTGTTAGTAAGAAAGTATTTAGTTGTATTCTTTGTTTTATTTTTCTGCCAGTAAGTAGTCGCTGGGCTTCACCTACGCCATCTTAAACCAGAATGTAATGTGAAACTTTCACTGTCAAGGTTCACATTTATCTGAAGATTCAAGTTTACTTATCGCGTGTACATTGAAACATACGGTGAAGTACGTCGCTTGTGTCAGCAACCAACAGACATAAGGATGTGCTGGGGGCAGCCTGCCAGTGTCACCACACTTTCAGCCGCTTGGCAGAGCAACACAGAACACAACAAGCAACAAAACAACAACAGCAAAACAGGCCCTGCTCCTCCCAACCCCTCCGCTAACGCACTTCCACACAGTCATCTAACCGCAAGACAGTCCGTATTCTTTGGTCTCCAATGGACTCGGATTCAAACGCAGACTCACTGACATTGGGGATTGACTGCCCCTGATCCTGCCATTTTCAATTGTACATATAATAGAAGTTGAGGGAGGGGAAGGTTGTTCTTCGCTCACTTTTTTCATCATAGGTGTCCTCCCGCGATAATTATTAAGAAGGAAAAAGAAGCAGTGAAAATATTGGTAAGATGACAGTTAACGTTGCATTGCTGACGTAAAAAGCAATGCCAGGAAACAGCAGTTAGCAAAAAAACTAAATTTTTCACTTTCACATAGTCAGTTATAGCAGGGCTCCAGGAAATCCGGTCATTTTCATCAGACTTTACAAAATGGGCGTCCTTGAAAATCTATTAAAGGCTCTTGCCCTTGCTGTTAACCTTTAACCAGCTACCTGCGATGAATGGCAGAAGCATCTTAAACAGTGGCTGTGAAACATGGGGGAATGCTTCCTGAGAAACCATAATGGATAGCAACTAGCTCCCACCACATGAACTACATCAGTGGCTAAACACTGTGGTTCTGAAAGAATTGGATTAGCAGTGGTGCAATTCAAATACCAGGAGGTGGTAGAGTAGTGCCAGAGACAGGGGTGGAGGGCACAATGTGAGCCTATAGAGATGGGGTGTGGAGGTTCTGCTGGCTGCTCGCTCTGCAGAACCTACTCTCTCCTTGGCATTACGGGGCCTGCAAAGAGAAGAGCCATCCGGACCGTCACAGGGGCTGCAGAGCAAGCCTCCAGATGGCTGTGGATCAAAAGGTGTGACCCGTGGACCAATGCTGCTGGGACACAAGCCGGGGCCTGATCAACCCTGGTCGGGTCGCCTGAGCGAGGGTGCCTGATGTTGAAAGATCGAAATGATCCCAGGTTATATCACTGATGACGTGACCTAGCGTACCCTAGGATGTATCTCAGCAGCATGATATTCACATCAGAGTACAATTGTTTCATTTTTAGGCCAAAGTTCAAAGTAAATTTATTACCAAAGTATGTACATGTCACCATATAATACCTTGAGATTCATTTCCTTGCAGGCATCCAAAGAGCCCAACCAGTTGACATTGTCTGATTGGCACATGTCCAATCCTCATTTTTTTTCCCTTGGAGTTGGCACTCTACAATAACTTAGCAGGACTCTGCCCAGTTGGAGGGGAGGAGTAGGTAGAAGGAATGTCTCAGCTGTTTCCCACAGTTCATAATCACTGTATGAATGGGAGGGCAGGCAGCTCAGAGATCATAAACTCATAGAGATATAAAGCATGAAAATGGACACAATGACCCACCATATCCATGCCAACAATCAAGAGATCATATATTCTTTCCATACTCTGGCAGTGCATGGCAGATTACAACCCAAAGGCAGAAATATTGAATTTTCCAACTTCAGGTTGTCCAACTCTGCTGTCCTCCTCACCCCACCTTACTCCTTCTCTCTCTCTCTCTCTCTCTCTCTCTCTCTCACACACACACACACACACACACACACACACACACACACACACACACACCACACACACACACACACACACACACACACACACACGTCCACCTGGTTTTCTTCTCCCTTTGTTCATCTTTCCCATCCTTGTCCCCCACCTTTTTTCCATCAGCCCATCATCCTCTCCCCCTCTGAATCTACCTTTCATCTACCAGTCTCGGCCCACCACCAACTGAATTCTTCCAGCATTCTGGTTTTGCCCTAGATTAGTTCTGTCTTTTGTCTTTGAATTTCTTCTGCACCCCATTCTGTAGGGAGAAAAATGTCTATCCTCCGGTATAGTGACCAGAAATGTAACACAGAAGCCTAACTGTGGCCCAGCAATGGGTTATAAGATTGTACCATAATCTCCCTGCTCTTATACTCTGTGCTATGGCTTATGAAGGTTAGTATCCTGCAGTATATGGAGTATGTCTTCTTTATCACCTGATGTACCTGTACAGCCTCTTTCAGGAATCCCCAGACTTGCAAACCATAGCCCCTCTGTACCTCACACTGAGAATAGAGTGAAATCCCATCTGCCATTGCTCTGCCCGTTTTAACAACTAATCAATGTCTTCCTATGACCCAACACTATCCACAATACCACCAATTTTTGTGTCATCGGAAAAAAATTACTAACCATAGCTCTGTAGGATACACGCAAAAACGAGGAAATCTGCAGATGCTGGAATTTCAAGCAACACACATAAAAATTGCTGGTGAACATTGATTTCTCTAACTTCTGTTAATGTTCCACCTCCCCTTCGTACTCCATCTGTTATTTATTATTATTTTTTTCTCTCTCTCTCCTTTGTCCCTTTCACCATACTCCTTGCCCATCCTCTGGGCTTCCCCCTCCCCTCTCCCTTTCTTTCTCCCTAGGCCTCCCGCCCCATGATCCTCTCATATCCCTTTTGCCAATCAACTTTCCAACTCTTAGCTCCATCCCTCCCCCTCCTGTCTTCTCCTATCATTTCAGATCTCCCACTTTCAAATCTCTTACTAGCTCTTCTTTCAGTTAGTCCTGACGAAGGGTCTCGGCCCGAAACATTGACTGTACTTCTTCCTATAGATGCTGCCTGGCCTGCTGCATTCACCAGCAACTTTTATGTGTGCTGCTCTGTAGGATACAGTTAAATCTAAATTATTCCTGCCTATGACAAACCACAGGAATGCCAGTCTCAGTTCCTGTGATGCATCACTGGTCACAGGGTTCCAGTCACTAAAATAGCCCTCCACCATTAACCTCTCCCTTCTATTACTAACTTTGGATCCATGTAATGCATCTCCCTGTTCAAAGAGGAAAGTGATCTGCTCGCATGTGGCATCTCAGCTCAAATAAGACATCAAGCTGCTCTCTGGTGGAATATACAGATAAACACATTTGGAAAACAATTAGGACACTCAGTCCCCTGAGTCTGATGCACAATTTATTAAGAATATGGCTGATTTGATTGTAACCTGAACTCAGCATTCTTATTCATCCATGGTAATCTTTCGTCCCATTGCTCATCAAAAGTTTATATACTCTGCCTTAGAGATCTTCATATTTGTTTCCTCTCCCCAAACATTCACAATTCCGCTGAAAGGAAAATAAAATCAATTTATCCACCTTAATTGGGAAAAACCTTTTTTTTTAAAACAGTATCCTCTAGTTGTAGATTCTCCCTCAAGATGAAACATCCTCTCGTCATCCACCTGATCAAATATTCTCACAACTATATAGTTCAGTCAATTTTTCACTCATTCTTTCAGCCTCCAGGGAATACCCCAGCAGGCCTGTCCAATGTTTCCTCATGAGGAAGTCTGCCCATTCTAGGTCAATAAACTTTAAGTAACTTTCTTTGAACTGTTTCCAATGTATTGACATTGCAGTCAGTGGCCACTTTATTAGATACCTCCTGTATATAATTAAGTGGCCACTGTATATGTTTGTGCTCTTCTGCTGCTGTAACCCATCCACTTCAAGGTCCGACCTGTTGTGTGTTCAGAGATGACTCTTCTGCACACCACTGTTGTATGTGTGGTTACTTTAAATTCTGTCACCTTTCTGTCAGATTGAACCAGTTTGGCCATTCTCCTCTGACCCACAGAACTGCTGCTCACTGGATTTTTTCTTTTGTTTTCCACATTATGTTCCGTAAACTCTAGAGACAGTTGTGCATGAAAATCCCAGGAGGTCAGTAGTTTGAGATACTCAAACCACCTCAGCTGGCACCAACAATCATTCCACAGTCAAAGTTACCTAGGTCACATTTCCTCCCCATTCTGATATTTGGTCTGAACAGCGACTGAACCTCTTGACTGTGTCTGTACGCGTTTATGCTTTGGATTGCTGCCACGTGATTGGCTGATTAGATACTTGCATTAATGAGCTGGTGTAGCTAATAAAGTGAAAACTGAGTGCATTTCTTGAATAAGAAGACTGCACACGATACTCCATATGCTCCGTCTCCAAATGTCATATAACTGAAGCCGTATTTGGTTCTGTCAGTGACAAACACTATCATCCTGTCAGATTTCCTAATTGCTTAACAGCAATGCTCTTACTTGTGATCTCCTTGATCTCCTTGAGCTGAAGTGAGCAACCTTTATCACCAAGCAAAACCTCGTACAAAACTCATAAAAGTCATCAGTGTGCTACAAGCAGAAGGCTGAGGTCCAGTGTCACATCCACAACATGAAAAAGGAACCACTGGATAGAAATGTCAACCATCAGCTAATATATTTAAGGAACTTTGAAGGCCTTGTGCTCTTGCACTGAATCCTGGGGATGAAATTAAAGGATCACCCACCAACACAAATGTGCTTTATCAAGCTGCATCTGCCAGCATCAAAGTTCTTAGGAATATGCTATGATGGGTAGACTATTGTTCTTCTTGAGTAATAGGTTATGATAGAAAGGCTATTGGTCCTGAATGCCCAAGAACCATACCCTTCAGTGGAGTGTATTCTTATAGCTCTATATTGGGTAATGTGTAAAACATGGCCATAAGAAAAAGCACAAAGAAATAATAGAGGGGTGCAAACAGCTAACTGAATGGATGGGCGCCAGAGGGTCCACCAAGCCTCAGGCTATTCCAAGCCCATTAACTCAGTGCTGGGATAGAATACCAGCACTGGAAGGAGAAGTGGAACAGCCTGGTGCCTACGGACAAGTGTACCCAGAATCAGTCTGCTTAGTCATCTGAAGGTTCAGAAAGTCTTGCCTACGTTATACTCAATTCCAAAGGAGTGCTACCAAATTACTCCTTTACTATTCTCCTTAATTAGTTATATGGTCAATTTTGTGAACCTTGTTAGTTATATTGTCAATTTTATGATACCTAGATCAAAGTTCAGAGTAAATGCTATTATCAGAGTACATGTACATCACCGCATACAACCCTGAAATTCATTTTTCTACTGGTATACTCAGCAAAGCTATAGAACAGTAACTAACAGGATCAACAAAAGATCAAGTAGAGAGCAGAAGAGAACAAACTGTGCAAATGCAAATATAAATAAATAACAATAAATAATAAGAGCATGAAATATCAAGATAAAGAGTTTTTAAAAGTGAGATCATTGGTTGTAGGAACATCTCAATGGATTGGCAAGTGAGAATAGTTATCCCCTTTTTGTTCAAGGGCTTGATGTTTGAAGGGTAGTACCTGCCTCTCTATATCTCACAACTCTCTGATCATTCGCAATCTCAATAAGGGGTTCCCAATTTCTTTTATGCCATGGACTCCTACCATTAACTGAGGAGAGTCTTGGGACCCTAGGATGGAAACCCCTGATC
Organism: Mobula hypostoma; assembly: GCF_963921235.1. NCBI lineage: Eukaryota > Metazoa > Chordata > Chondrichthyes > Myliobatiformes > Myliobatidae > Mobula > Mobula hypostoma. Next base: position 15,226,784 of record NC_086109.1, on the reverse strand, counting down.
TGGATTATAGGCTTCTTGCATATTGATAAAATACACAGTTTCACATTTCCCACCCATACTCCATTTGCCAGGTCTCTGCCCACTCAGCTACATTATTTAAATCCCTTTGTAGCCACTTTATGTCTTCTTCACAACTGACTTTCTGAAATCAGCAAATTTAATAACCAATCTTTAACTGTCTTCCTCCAAGTCATTTACATAATTCTACAATCTTGAAGCTTCAGACCAATCTCTGTGGCACATAGCTCATTACATCTTGCCATTTTTGCATACACTGTTTTGTCAGATCACCAATCTTCTATCCATGTCAACCTATTTCCCCTTAAAACCAAGAGTCTTTATTTTATTAAAATGTAATGCAGCACCTTGGAAAAAATTATGTTCTGGGGATGCATATGTTACTTCTTCAAAGAAGTTCAAATATTTGGTCAAGTAGTATTTCCTTTTCACAAAGTTATTTTGACCTTACTAGATTACCATGAACGTGTCTTAAGTGCCCTGTTAGAATGTTTTAATAAAAGCTCCCATTTTCCATCTTAAAAAGACAGGAGGCATAAAACTACCTGTAAGATATTTAGCTAACCAGCCTGCATTTTCATGCCTTCCATATTCTTTTAAAACAAAGGAATTATGTTGATACTTCCAAAACAGATGGATTATTCCTCAAATCCAGGGAATTCTGGAAAATTAAAAAAAACAATATTTCTACTATTTGCCTGCCTTTTCTTTTAAGACAATTGAATGCAGTCCCTATAGAGTAAAAGTCATATCAACCCACAGACCAATAATACGCTGAGTACCATTTTTCTAGTGATTGCAATCTTCCTTAGTTTATAGTCATGACTTACAACTATCTCTAGGATGTTACTTATATCAACTGTAATGAAGTCTGATGCAAAATACTGTGTTTAATTCATCTGATACCTCCTTATTTTCTAATATTAATTCTCCAGGCTCATCTTTTTTCTTATGTTTTGACAGCTCTGGCTAGCTTTATCTCTTATTCTAATTTGTCAGTCCTTTTTAATCTTCAAGTGATTCTTTGTTTTTGTTGAACAGTCTCTATCTATAATCTTCCAACTTGAACACTGGGTTGTGTGCAATTACTTGCTTGTTCTTTCAGTTTTATATAATCTTGAACATTTTTATTTATACACAGATGATGAATCTTCCCTCTGCAATGTACCTTTCTCATTGGATTCTCTGTGTATTCGACTATAAGACATAGGAACAGAATTAAGCCATTCGGCCCATTGAGCCTGCTCTGCCATTACATCATGGCCGATCTATTATCTCCTTCAACCCCGTTCTCCTGCATTCTCCCCGTAACCTTTCACACTCTTAATAATCAAGGACCTAGCAACCTCTGCTTTAAATATACACAGTGACTGGCCTCCACAGCCAACTGAGGCAATGAACTCCATAGATTCATCACCCTATGGCTAATGAAATTCCTCCTCATAAAAAAAGGGAACAAGAGCCCAACCCTAGTGAGGTGGGGTGGGGGGTAGTGAACGAGAGCTTGACCCAGCATATGCTTGGAGAACAGCTGAGTCTAGCACAGATGTTGAGAATTAATAGGAAAGGACAAGGTCTGACCACAAGACAGCATTAGGAGCTCTGTGAAGCAGAGTATGACTGTTTGAGTCAAAATGTCTCATGTCAATGGTGGGTGCAGCAGCAAAAAGGGGCTTTCAAAAGGTCACTATAGTCTTTCTTGCTTAAGAGGTTAAAGTTGCTTCCATGTTTTATAAATCTGTTGAAGCTTTTGGCATTGTGTGTAGCAATATGCTTATATGCACTACTTACTTAATTTAGCTATTTAAATAATACATACTTACTGTAATACACAGTTTTTTCTATTATTAAGTATTACAATGCACTGTTGCCACAAAGACAACAAATTTCACGACATATGCTGGCAATGTTAAACATGATTCTGATTCTGAAAATGCACACCATGCATAGTTCTTACACCTTTTAAAAACAGACCTCCAGAAATCATTGTTTAGCCT